>NC_045705.1:49242682-49551135 GCF_009834535.1 Camelus ferus | reverse complement strand
CTGTTCCATGCCTCATATAAAATTTTAAGCATTAAAAGAATTAAAATTAAAAATCTAAACTATACTGCAATTAGATTGATAAAATTAAACATTAAAAAAATTATATCACATGTCCTTGGATGTTGGTCATGGATTACGCCTAACTATTAAGAAATAGTCATAGAAATATAGGATCTAAATTTAGGAAAAACCTTTTAGAAAATCTAGTCCAAACATCCATTTAATCCTTGCATTTCACCCACTAAGTTCCCACGAACTGGCTGACAGGGAAGGGTAACATGATTTTTTTTTTTTTAACAGTTTTTTTCTATCTTTGGAAGGCTCTGACTCTCAGGCAGTTTTTCTTTAACATTAAAGCTTAATGAAACCTTTTTAATCTGATCCTACTAGTTCAGGGGCTGGGGCTTTCTTTGTTGTGGAGAGCTATCCTGTGCACTGTAGGACATTTAGTAGCATCCCTGGCCTCCACCCACAAGTAGTACTCCCTTCCTGAGCTGTAATACCAAAAATGTCCTCAGATATTGCCAAACGCTCAATAAGGGGCAAAATCACCCCTCTGGTTGAGAACCAAATAACACCAATTACAATGCTAACATCTGAGCATTTAGTATATGCCAGGTACAATACTGAGCACTTTACACATACTTTCATTTAATCCTCAAAACCATCCCCATTTTACAGCTGAGAAAATGGGAGCTTAAAGGCTAAGCAATTTGCCTAAAATTATGCAGCTAATTAACTGGCAGATCTGAGATGTGACCTAAGGAGTTCAATTTCAGAGCTCATGCTTTTAACCACAAACAAGTCTGACACAAACGAAGTCTAATTTCTTTTCCAAAGGATAATTCTTCACATATTTGAAAAAAAGCTCTTATTGTGAGATTCTTTAACATCTACCAGAGCTGCCCCCAAGACCCCTAAATTTTCAGTCCTCTAAGCTGACAAGGCTTCCAATTTCTTCACATTCTTCCTCTGAGTCATTCTGGAAAAATGAGGGCAAAGGTAGAATCAGGTGACCATTTTGGAAGATACTACAAATAATCCAGGTGAGAGCCAAAAGTGACTTGGACCAGGCTTACAGCAGTGTACATAATGAACACTGGATGTGACTGTGTATTTTGAAGAACATATGCACAGAGTCATATGCACAGAACTAAAGACAATACATTGGTATGCAGAAGTGGCCCTAGTCTTTTCCACTGATTACAATAGTTTCTAAGGGCAGTGGTAGTGGAGAAGATGGATGATGGCAGCCATATTGTACTTTTGTTTTACATTAAGTTTACCACTAACAACTACCCTCAGGTCTTTTCCATATGTGATGCTCTAAATCCATGTTAACTTAATGTATATTAGTATTTTTCAGGACTAATGTATACTCCTTAAATTCAGTCCAACAATCCAGACTCAGAGATCATTTTGGATCATATAGTATCTTATTTACTACCCTTCTTTCTTTACTGTCATCTATAACTTTGATAATTCTCCAGATAAGCAGTAAGACAAAGCGAAGAACAAAGCCATCTTTCAAGATCAATAACCTTTGGATACGGGTCCTTCAAAATCAAAACTGTGTTGATAAATTAACACAGTCAACTAATGGTTAACTCATTTTTTCTTCACCTTATAAAGAAGGATATAAAAAAAGACTTAACCAAAAACTAAGCTTAAGTCTAAATAGATATATATATAGCTACTGATCTACCAAATGCACCAGAGAAAAATCAAAGTTGTCCTGACAATCTATTTTTATAGCAAGCCCATTCTGGGTCTTTTATTTTTTTCTTCAAGTTAGTCATAAACTATCCTTTTCATTTTCTGCTCTAAAATCTTCTACATTTTCAAAATCAAACCTAGACTCCCCCATCTTTTAGCATTTCTTGTATTCTCCTAAAACCTTTAAAGACCACAATAATTTTAAGATTTTACAGGCAGTTCCTTTTTTAACTATAAGATGTTTCAACTGGCCCAGAAGATAATTCATTTAGCTAGATGCATTATTTATCTCTGTATTCATGCTGGTTTTTATGTTCTGACTAGCTACGTTTGCTTTGTTAGTATTATTGACGGTAGTGGTGGTTTGCTCTTCCTCTCTGACAGGAGCTCCTAAATAAGAGTTGAGGAATTTTTTTCTTCCCACATTGCCAAGCATTATTATAACACTTCCCTTGATAATTTTTTTTAAAATGTAATATAAAAAACTTTTGGTAGATCTTGGCATTATTTTCTAAAGTCTCAGCTTTTTTGAGCTCTTGTATCCCCGATTTTTAAAAAGATTTATCTTCTATACTTTATTTTGACAATCTTATATGCTTTATTTTAAAAGCAGTTGCATATCTTTAAAGAGTTCATTGTGTAATCATACTAAGGATCTTTTTCTTTCCCCAAAAATATCAAAATTACACTTTTACTTAACTCCCTAAGACGTTCTTCCTTTTCAGAGAAATTTATGTCGTGGAATCAAGCTGATCTTTGATCAAGAACCAGAAAAACTAGACACATTGTAAACTGACTATACCTCAATAAAAATAATTAATTAGTTAATTTTAAAAAAATGAATCAGAAAAACTCATTGATGAAATAAATAACAAAATATATATATACATAAAACACTATGCAGTTCTTAGGAATTACGCTACATAAGACTGCTTCATGACATAGGTAATGTTCATAATAGAGTTCACTTTTTATTAAAAAGAAAACAGATGGGTTACATAACAGTACATACAGTAATATCCCAAAATCGTTTAAGTGTATACATGTGATTTTATGTTTTTATATATACACAGGAAAAAAGGTTATATGAAAAAATACTTAAGATATTTTTCTTTTGATGGTAGAATAACCTTTATTTTCTTCTATGTGCTTTTCTGTATCTATCAAGTTTATGTAACGAATATGTATCATTTTTACAATAACAGAGGCATTATTTTTTTTAAAAATCAGCCAAACCAGAGAAAAATATTCTATAAAGTAAAAGACAAAAATGTCTACCATGAGATTTCTGCTTTTACAACTTAGAAAAACATTTCTGGATACCAAACCACCAAAAAAAAAAAACCAAAACAAGATACCACCAGTTAGCCTAACTATAACCAAGATGACCATTCGAACTTTTAGAAATTAAATTAGGTTCACAAGAACTTCCTGACATTTCAAGTAAAGAATGTTATGAAATATTTAATAATACTTAAAATAATTTAAAAATGTTGTATATCTCCCCAAATCTCTACAAAATGATCAGTAGGATAAGAATAATAAAGACAAAAGAAAAACATTAGTCAAATTATTGAAAATTGTGCCAAAATTTCCTAATAAAGTAAGCCATGTCACCTGTCAAGACTTAAAATCTCACAGCAAGAACAATTATTTATTTAGCAACTGTGTCTGGTTGAAAATCAATGTGCAATAATCCAAAAACTTATCTGACTTGCTCTCTATTTCAGTGGCAGTATCTAGATCATCTATTCAGAGTCTATGTTCTAAAAGACCAGAAAAAAAGTCATTTTAACCAATTAAAACTTTATCACTCAAATACAGTCAGTTCTGTAAAATACATACAAAGTGGTTCAACTAATCTTCAATTCATCCAAAAGTAAAAATACATTCACCTTCTTCTTTAGGAAATTATTTCATTCATTTCATTTCTCTACCTTTGAGTTTTATTTTCAAATATATCAAAAGTATTACTTCAAAATTAGTCTTTCCTTAAGTAAATTTTGTATAATATTCATAAGAAACAATACCAAACATAATGCATTCTCAAGTTACATGAAGATTCTACTAATGACTTTAAATAAAATTTAAAAACATAGCATCAAACCCATGAGAACAATAAAAACGCACTATTTATTTTAAATAACTTGCTATTAAACTGAAAAGACATAGAATCTTTTACATCCAGAAACAAATGATCATAATGAAACAAAGGCCAAACATCTCTCTCATATTTATATACGTATAGAATCATAACCCAGCAATATCATGTAATAAATGAATACACACCTTACTTTAGTATATGCCAAGGTAGACACACAAAAACAAGAAAAAAAATTTGAAATCAGAGTATAAAGGGACTCTGCTTTTTCAAACAATGCAGCACTGAAAGCCAGGTCAGCATCCTTGGGCATTACTAGGAAACTTTAGCACATCTGATATTTCCATCATCTTCAGAATTCCTCTGAACAATCAGAAAATTTCCCAGTCCCCCTACCTCACCTGTCCACAGAACTCCTTTTGCTTTCCTCCCTCTACTGTGTTAACAATGCTATTGCGGTTATCTAGGCTTTAAATGTTCAGAGATACAACCCCCTCTATATATTAATTCAGTTCATTTTCTCACAGACACTGACTCAGCCGTGGGTTGTGCAGCACTGACGTTTCTAACCAAACAGCATCGTGTGAGCTATGATCATCCCATTTCTCCATTTCTGTGCAGTGATTGGACATTGTAATTGATAGACAGGCTGAAGAAAACTCATGAGATGAGGGCTTAGTGATATGTAGATATGTTGCCAAATGCCATCTGTAAAGCTAATTCTAGCTCTGCCAGCCTGCCAGGTTTTAGAAAACTAGGATGCAGCTAACTTTCTTTTTTCCTTTCAATATTTTATTGTGTACCCATTCTGAGCAGTAAGGCTTCTCTTTAAAACAAAAAAGAAAGTATTATCTGTGCTTTAAGAACCCACTAAAGAACTACTCTTTAAAGCAACCAAACTTTTCCATTTCTAAACTGCTGCTGGGGCTAAGGAGTGACTTTAAAAGGAAATGAGAAAGCTCAATCTTCAATGCAGCCTCAGAAGAGCATGCGTACTTCCATGTGGGCATGAATCTTGCAGCAAAGCCTGATACTGAATGTATGATGCATTTATCTTTAGTAACTTGAGCAGACTGCAGATCTGAGTTTTAAATAGTTGTTTTCGACCCAATTCAAATATGCGAGAGCTTTTAGCATATTGTCACTCCAGGCATTTTAACGTTAGTTATACAGAAAGGTGCTCTTTCCTTCTCTTTAAGTAGCAAAAACTCCTCTAATTTGTAAGTTAAAGAACTGTTTCAATTAAAGCCAAATACACTTCAACTGAAATGATTTTTAACATCTCAGCAAGCTACCAAACTCAATATAGATATCAACTATACAACTACTACTCAGAAAGAAACAGAAGACCGTTTTTTTTCAACTATCGAATTCATTTATAAGCACTTGCAGAGGAATCATAGGCACCCTGAATTTCATCCACAGCCAGATTAGCTTTCATCTTGTCTTTTACATCAGTGTTATACCTATCAAATCGACATTCAAAGAAAGTCCAGAAAAGAAAGTACCTTAAAGTTGTATTAGACAGAAGAAAAACCATAAGGCAATGCCCACCAAAACCTCAAGCCTCAATGGTAAGCCCACATATATAGTAATTATTACTGTTACTTTAATAATTCAAGAATTTTTACCCTTGCCAGTACGTAGAGGGGAAAAAAATCAAAGGAAAAAGATTTTAAAAAGCAGGCTATACCAATATGTGAATAGAACAAACAAAATACAAATTTAAACAACTTTTTAAAATAACCACAAAAATTGAATAAAGTATGCTTATTTCTTTACTGCTAAGGTCTGAATGTTTGTGTTCCCCCTAAATTCATATGTTGATATGTATTCCCCAAAGTAATAGTATTTGGAGATGAGGAGGTGATTAGCTCATGAGGGCCTGCCCTCATGAATGGGACTAATGCCTTTGTAAAAGGAGAGATCCTGAGCCCCTTCTATCATGTGAGGACACAACAAAAAGAGAGTTGTTTGAACCAGGAAGCAAGCCCTTACCAGATACTAAATGGGCCAGAACCCTGATCTTAGACTCCCCAGCCTCCAGAACCCTGTAAAATAAATTTCTGTTGTTTATAAGCCACCCAGTCTATGTTATTCTGTTATAGCAGCATGAACTGACTGAGGCATTTACTTTTTGTAAATTTAAATCTGCAATTCTGTATGAGGTGGCAATGTACACACTTGTATTTCTCAGTCTCTGTGTCCAGAGATGATCATATGACATGTAGTTCTAGCCAACGATTTATTAGCAGATGCATGCTGGAAATGTCTGAGAAATTTAATTTCCTGATATGAATGAAAACTTTTCCACTGTCCCCTTCTCTCTTCCTCCTCCTCCTTGTGTGGAAAGTGGACATGATAGCTAAAACTACCGTAAGCCATTTTGTGATAATCAGGAAAAGCCAAGAATATCAAAGATTTATTACCCTAATACCTTAAGCCATTAAATCTATACCAGGCATTTTTATGCATAAGAAAAATAAAACCCTAACTTATGCCAGTGTTTAGCTTGGCTTTCTTTTACTCAAATATCTTTAATAAAATATACAAGAATCAAGAAAAAAGAAAGGGTGAGAGTAGGTAGAAGCATAGATAAAATAAAATAGGCCATGAGTTGATAACTTGAAGCTGGGGTATGGGTACATAGGAGTTCATTATATCTGTTCTCTCTACTACATATGTATTTAAAATGTACCACAATAAGTTATTCAAAATTTTAAAAACAAAAAGAATGAGAAACTTGTTTATAAATCCTAGCTCTGCCATTTACAAATTGGTTGGCCTTGGGCAAGTTTATTCACCTCATTTTTTTCATCTGTTAAATAGGGACAGTAATACTATTTACAGAGCTCCACCTTCAGACCTAGTCAAGGTAATCTCCAGAAAGTCCCTGGCAGGAATGCCTGCCATCTACCTAATCATCCAAGGATTAGTTCAAGTCTCATTTTCACCTGCTCAAGCTGATGCTGATTTCTTCTTTGAACTCTTATTATACTACAACTCATTACCACAGTTTAGGGTCCTTTTGTCCTCTAATTGTTCCATACATGGATATTAAAGCATTCCATGATGGTACCCTGACAAACTTCTGAATCTCTCCTAAACTGAGCACACATTCTCAACAATACTTGCTGATTGTTTAGTTTTTAATACCTCTCAATTAATTTACTATCAATTCAAAAACTACCATTTAAAAAAAGTCAAATTGTATATATTCTTAAAGTATCCTATATTATACACTCATAAATACACAGGAGTAAGAGGTCTCTAAAAGTAAGCTGTTTTATTTACAATTGCCAAGACATGGCAACAACCTAAGTGTCAGATGAATGGATAAAGAAATACACACACAAGTGGAATACTATTCAGCCATAAAAAAGAACAAAATTCTGCCATTTGTAGCAACATGGATGAACTTGGAAGCCATTATGCTAAGTGAAATAAGTCAGAAAGATAAATACTGTATTATATTGCTTATATATGGAATCTAAAAAATTCAACAAACTAGTGAGTATAACATAAAAGAAGCAGACTCACACATATAGAGAACAAACTAATGGTTACCAGCGTGGGGTTTGAGGGAGGGGAAATAAAGGGATGAGGAGTGGGAGGTACAAACTATTAAGATAGGCTCAAAGATGTATTATTCAACACAGGGAATATAGTCAATAGTTTGTAATAACTATAAATGTAACCATTAAAATTGAATAAAAATAAACTTTTTAAAAAACTAAAAAATTGAAAGCAAAAATTTAAATAAATCAATAAATACATCATAAAGTAAGTAAGTAAGCTGTTTTCTCTTGGGCAGATCTTCAATGAATGAGACTAAAATAAGCACAAAGTATTTCATGGTCTTTCCACTTTAAAAAAGTCAATGTACTGATACTTATTTACTATTTCTCTTTCACATTTTTCACTTAAACAACCCACACTGCTGCAGTCTATCTAAAAGTCCACCAAAAAGTTACTGATGTTATACATATCAAGAGCTATGATATCTGTTACTGAAATAAAACAACAGCAATGAAAAAGTACTGCTAGTTTTTATAAATTTTTCCTGTTACATGCACACAACTTTATAAAACCTTATTTTCACCTTGTCACTACTTCATATACAATGCAGTCTCATATATCAGTAGAAAAATATTAAGAACTAGCAAGGATAATATACAATTCATCTAAAAAATTGTATATAACATAGCAGATATAAATATAGCCCCACATGTAATGAAATAAAACCAACATCTCTTTAATCTCAAAGACAAAATAATTATCCATGTAAACAGGACAGAGAAAAAGAACTAGAGCGCCAATTGAAAGACATGGACACACACAGCAAAGAACAAATAAACCATAAAACACTCATACCACTGGTGTGTACTTACAAATTAATAAAGTCAACTTAATGTCTTCATTTTAGACCTTACCAATTAAAAGTCCACAATAAAGGGAGCCATCTTGTCAGGAGACTTAAGTAGTACCAGTCACTCATATTTTCTAGCTTAGAGTTTAAAAGTAAATATTCATAAAGCACAACTCTCTGAAAAAATGCTTACATACCTGTATTATGTGAGGTTTATGACCTGCCAATTAATACCTTAAACTATCAGATCATAAAGTGTTCTAAGCGAGATGTTCCTTATTTAGTCACACAGCACAAAATTAAAGCTTTAAAAATACATAAATGAGCTGAAACTTTCGAAATGAATTTCATTTAATGAATCAAACTTTAAATGAACAAGTTAAGTCACTACAGAAAGACTGATTTTACCATTAGCTCAGATGATAATACAATATAAATTCACATAGTTAAAAATGTATAAAGGCAAAGACTGACGTAAGTATATAAATTATCACACACAATGTATTTATAGCACAAAGTAGATTTCCATTAGAGGGTTTTAAATACAAAGTATTAACCTGTCTTGCTAGAATTCCCAATTAAATTAACCATAGCATTTATTCATGGGGTCAACTAAGGATTTTAACATGACTTAGAAACAAACAAAAATTCAAATACAAATATAATTAAAAGGAAAAAATTACAAATACAAATACGATTAGAAGGAAAAACGTTCCTCTAAAAGCTACTTAAGGAGAAATGTAAACATCCATATTTTGTATACCAGCCCCCATCCTCTGACAGGACTTGCCACAACCAAATGCAGTTTGGTTCGTCATAAAAACCAATTTTATCAGAGCTTTGATATATGAAATACATATTTGCTACCTACCTTGAATGTTTATAAAGTTTACGAGGTCTACTATGCAATTTCCGATCCCAATTCTCTGGATCACTGGAGTTACTGTCATAAGGATGAGGCCGTCCTGCCATCCCACTTCAAGCTTCCTCACACTACTGCTCTGAAAGCACACATGTAGCACCCATAACCTACATAAAAGAGTAGTGTTGACCTTTAAATCTATTCCATGCAGAATAAATAGTCACAAAATTTTACATACTTTCTAATATTATTGTGACATTTTTTAAGAGTTAAACAGGATTACAAAACACCAGACATACAAAATGCCACAAATCAGATTAAAATAAACACTAGATTTTTTTAGATATTTTTCACTTGGTTCTCCTATTAAAGTTGTTACTCCTATACAGTATTTTAATAATGTGCTATTTGTATTTAGTAAACATACTTAACTACCATCTGGGTACCTCATGTTTCCAAACATTAATATAGAATCAAAAGAGACAGAAAGAATTCCACAGAATGATTCTTTCAGACATTTCATTTAGAATACAATTCTTAATTACTATAAGTTTAATATGCTTAATAAAGCATCTAGTAAGACCAGCTAACAATGTTATTTCTTTAACCAAGTAAAAGATCCTGAATATAAATTTAATATTTGTTCAAAACTACAAGTATGTAAACATTCTGATGTTTTCTTACAGTGCAGTTATCACAATAACATTTTATCAATATGATTCATATACTTTATGCCTTTTCATATGTAAGGCTTATGACTTATTTTTATAACGGTCATCTGAAATTATAAGAAAACTCAATAAACAGCTTTACAGAATACCTGAACTAAGCACTTAAAAGTATTTTCACAATACAATTTAATCATTACAATCAATTTATAAGGTGGGTATTGTAATTACCATACACAGAATACAAAACAGAAGTTTAGTAACTTTGCCAAAGGTCACAATGCTAGTAAACATCAGGATTATAAAGAACAATGAGAACTTATATATTCTTTATATAGAATAAAGTCCTGATCTTGAAAAATGCTCAGAATGGAGTATTTTGTTTGAAAACAGTATGTCAGATTTGAATTCTAGAGATTGCAAACACCGGAAAAAAAAAAAAAAGGTTAAACAATTTGAACAAAGTTATATAAACTGAACTAGAACTCAGGTTTCCTGACACCCACTCCTGTATGCTTTCTGTATACTTTTCCAAGCTGGATTTGATAGAGGAAAGTGAGGGGGGAATTGTGCATGGAAATCTAAGGGATGAGAGGTAACAGGATGGATGCTCACATTCTCCACCGAAGACAAAAGTCAAAGGGAATCCAGAATTAGGAAAATATTGTACCTCACTGAATTGCACAGGTATTCCAGTACAACTTCACCAAAAAATGTCAAGGGTATAAACTCTTTAAAATTATGAGTCTATCTCAGAGCTCATTAGAATAAACACTCATTTTAGAGATTATTTTGCTATTTTATAATTTTCCCCTCATAGTTACTTTGTAACTTCTTTCCAAAACAATTGAAAATCTCATAGTGAGAATTTTAATATAATACATATGTAAATAAGGAGGTAGTTAGATCAATGAGTGAAATAAAAGTAATAAAAGGAGAAGAACTGTACAATGGCTAATTCAAATTTCTTAGCAAATGCCACAGTTTATTTGCTGAATGCTTCTGGAAAAGGAAACCCTTCCTTAAGGATTGCTGAATGATTAAAAATCAGTCAGATATCAGATGAACATAAAAACTTGTCGTAAAACTATCTTGAAAACAAAAATCTCATTTGAGTTTTTAATTATAAAAATAAAAATATACTTACTGAAGAGGATACTTTAAAATTTCAATTTGATATTATAGCTAGTTTTTTGTGCTGAAAAGATGAAGCAGAAGGGTGAAACAGAACAAATCAGAGAGACAGGATAAAGTCAGATAGGAAAAAATGGTCACAGACCAAGAGACACACAAAAGGTAAAAAAGAATAGTACAGAAAACTGATAAGAAGGGAAAAGAAAGATGCAGAGAGGATTATTTAGCAGGTTCTGTAGAACGAGATGTAGAGCATTTTCTCCTTACTGGATAGGTCTATTAAGTAAGCTATTTCAGCCATTAACATTTCTTTAAAAGGGCACTTATCTGGTAACTCTTAACTATAAGGCACACTCTGGAAGCCTAGAGATGTCCAATGAGGAAAGAATGATCCTAAGCCATGGCGAACAGTGATTTAAAAAAAATGTGGACTGAAAAAATCCACAAGGAATGAATAAGGTAAACTCTGATTCATATTTTCCACAATTTTACAGTTGGTGGCAATATCTAGAAGCAGGGAAACAGCATTATGTACTCCTAATCAACCTTACTGAAATTAACAACATGTATTTTACAGTCAGCCACAAGAAAATACAGAACTTTCTGATGAAGGCTATCAGAAAAGTCAAATGTTCTGGTGAAGGCTATCTAAAAAGAATTGGAAAGCCATATTTACGTCTTGTTTGTCAGTAAAACTTAGATAGCATTTGAAGGATTTCACCCCACTCCTCACTCCTCACTCACTTGTAAGGTTACAAACACACTAAAAACAAGTGAAATTCAAGTTGAGATATTTGGAAAAAAATATGCCTGTGGTTGTCTACACATGTTAGTTTATTTTTTAATGTTATCAACAATCTATAGATATAACTACCAATAGATAAAAGGCAAATGACATATTATACACTATTTTGAAATGTCTAATGATCTTTTATATTTTAACCAATCTAGAGTGCCACACTCAGTGACATTAGATTTACATTACATGTCTTATTTCATTCGTTCATTCATATGCTTATTGAACACCTAATACAATATGCTAAGAAATTTACAGATGCCAAAGCAAGTCAGATATCGTTCCTGTGCTCGAAAAACTCACCCTAGTAAGGGAAAAAAAAAAAGATTCTGCTAACAGCTCTATACCACTCACTCCTGTATCTCTTATCTGGATAGTACTGCACCATAACCCCACCCTTCATCCCCATTAAATCTTGGGTGTCCTTGAGGATTCCATCTTTATCTGCCAGGTCAGGCAGATAGCAGTCAAAGAAACAAGGATCAAACCCTTAGAACATCAGGTTTTAAATACTACATGCACTGTTTTCATTATCTCTATCTGAATTCTTCAATAGGCACCCCATATTCAACACAGCCAGACTCTATCTTGGCCTCTCACATCAACTAGTGTCAACTCTATTCACTGAATCAAAAATCTTGAAGTTATCCTTGACTTTTCACTTCCTAACATCAAGTCTACTTCAGATGTTTCCTTTGACTCCTCTCCCCGATCAATCATAATGCTGCTGCCTTCATTTAAATCCTTAACATCTATCAATAAGCTTCTTGGTTGACCTCTTTACCACCATTCAATTCCATATTTGCTTTGCTGCAATCAGAATTAGCTTTCTAAGAACTTTTAATGGCTCTTCATTTCCTGATCTAAATTCTGTACCATAAAAAGTTCTTCAAAATCTGACACTTGGAAACCCAATGTCTACCTCATATTAGGTAAACTAAAAATCTTGTTTGGATCTTGTAATCATCAAAAAATAATTACTGGACTACTGGAAACAGAGCTCTTAGAAAATATGTAACAGTTTCATTACTATTTTTAGGCATGACATAAATAATGTAAATTCTAAATAATCTAGAAATAATCTGTACAGAGGCTGGAATAACTAGACCTATTGGCTAGAGGCATGCATTCAGGAAACTGCCAAAAATCAATCAGGAAAAAGTGATTCAATTACTTCTCCTCTTGGATATTCCTACCTTAAAAAAGCGGGGCAGGGGTGGGGGTAGAATCTTCAACACTACAGTATCATAAGTAAATATTCCCTGGGACACTATTTCCAGGTAGTATTAATTAAAGGCACAGATCCATAGAAGAGTTTAAAAAAAAATACTACAATAGTATATGGAGACAATTTTGTCCTTACTATGTATCAGTATGCTAGGGTATTTCTCCTGTCTAAAGCTCAAAACGATCCAATACTGTTATCCTGTTTCACAGATGAGGAAATCTTAGGGCTAAGATGAGAATCCCAGTCTAACTGAAAGCCCATGCTCTTTCCAATGTAACAAGCAAGGTACACAGAAATTCATATATTTGCTCCTTATTGCCAACAGATGTCTCTTTTAAACCTCTGCCAACTTGTGGCTTTGTCCATCCTATTGAGATGACTCTCTCAATAGTGTCATTAGAGAAGAGCTTTTCCATTAAAATGAAATTGTTTTTATCTTTCAAACATTGCAAACTTTGTAATTCAAGTGTGACGGTTCCTGGAGAGAAAGGTAAGAGTGGGAAAGCAGTGAAAAGAACAGAATCACATAATGATATCAAGGTCAGGAACCTACCATTGCCTTCAGCGGCTTAGGAAACCAAACAGCCAGAGAAGTGGATGGTAGAAACTGGCCAAGAGGTAGTCAAGAAGGCACCTTAGCTAGCAAAGTGTTCTAAGGTAACCTTTCCTATGTGGAAAAGACCAAAAAAGAGACAGCCCCACAGACCAAATGAATCACTTGAGACTGGCAGACAAAAGAGTGAACACCTGAATGTTAACACATTCAGCAAGGTCTAGATGGAGGAAAAATTTCTGAAGGTCCAGAAACTTAAGGGATCATTTGATGAGCCTCCTTCCTTCTAAGCATAAAAGAGAGACTGTACCACCTTAAAAGGCACAAAATACACTATACATATATGGTATAAATATAACCACAATGAAAGCTTTGAAAAAATTCTACTAAGTTTTTAATAGTTTACTCATGATTGCTAGCTAACCCATTCTAAGTGTAAGATAAATCCTTAAATTGATAAGGAACTGAACAATAATTTTTAGCTACATCAAGAACTGGAGAAGCTGGAGGGACTGAATATTACCACAGACAATTGTGAAAGAAAAAGAACAGGTGGAAGCAATCTCTAAAAGAGATAAGAAGGAATCTCCTGCAAAAATAGTTGAGTGAATTGATCATGGGAGTCTCCTGCAGATAATACTTATTTAAATCTGGACAAAATTTTAAAAAATTGTTTTCAAGCACTGTTTTGGAAAATGCCCCTGAAACATACAGTTAGTGAAAGAAGAGCTTACTGTTGAAAAACCACAACTGGAAGGAAACAAAACCGCGAGATCATTTTAAAGTTTTTATGTTGAGAGCCCTTCCCATCTCCTACAAATATGGTGAAGGAAACCAGGCAGCCATACAGCTCAAAGAAGTAGAGAAAATAGTTCAGGGCTAGAAGTGCAGCTGGAAATTTAAGGCAGACACACTGGGAATGAAAGAACCATAAAGAGGTGAGACCCAATATCTGAGCATAAATTCTGCTCAGTTAAATTACAGATGCACAAGGGAGACCCCAGGTAGCCTCTACAGTAGAGTACAGATGAACTGAAAGCTGCATGGCATAAGATGTAAGTTTGAAACTTTGAGTGTATTCCCCAACAGTATACAGCCTAAGCAGCAGAAAGCTGAAGCCCTTACTAGCTTGGGGTGTCAGGGGACAGAGACCACCACTGGCCAACAAAATAGATATTAGGAGGGAATTTCCAGAAGTAGAGAAACCACCAGGCAAGTGAGCCCCAAAATCTGAGTGTAATCTCTGCCCAAATTTTTGGCTGACCACCAAATTACACAGGTGCTGAAGAACCCTCCATACCCTACTCCCCAGGAGATCAAGTTAAAAACAAGTAGCTAGAAAAAAAGTACTCAGTACAGATATTAGCTGCTTCAAAATGTGTAGGAAACAGAAGTCTGTAGTTTGAGTCCAGGTAAGTTAATGGTCCACCAGAACAAAAAAAACTGACAATCCTCAGAGAAAACCAAAAATTTCAGTCAAAAATTGTGAAATTCAAAGAAACAAGATGGTAAAAAGGAAGTCAACAGAAAATGACTTCAAGTGGGTCCAGATGTAGAATTTGGCAAAGACTTTAAAGCACATACTATAAATATATTTAAACAATTAAAGGAAAGTATATTCAAAGAATAAAATTTAAAAACGGTCTTGATGAGTGGCAGAAAGGGAATCTCAATAAAAAAGTGGAAACAAAACACAAAAATTCAGCTCCAATTAAAAAGAAAAACAAAATAAAAAATTCACTAGATGGACACAACAGCAGTTGGACAAAAAGAAGAAAAAAATTCAAGGAACTTGAAACCAAATCAACAGAAATTACCTAACCCAAAGGACAGAGAGAAAGAAAGACTGAAGAAAAACGAAGAGCTCTGCAGACACAGGTGGAAGAACATCTAATGATACAACGTAAGTAATCGGAGTGACTACTGATACACTCAACAAAATGGAATTCCAAAAGCACTGCAAGTGAAAGAAGCAAGTCTTACAGGTTCCACACCATTTGAATTCATTTCTCTAATATTGTTAGAAGGACAAAAATAGAGAGATATAGAATAGAGCAGCCAGAGGTTAGAGCCAGGGGGAACTACACAGGAATAGCACAAAGTAATGGTGGGGGCGGAGGGGTGATGGAACTATTCTGTATCTGTATTGTGGTGGTGACAGTTACACAACTGTATGCCTTTGTCAAAACTCCTAAGAACTGTATACCAGAAAGAGAATAATATTGCATGTAAATTTAAAAAGAATAGCAGCAGAGATGTTTAATACTTACAAGGATCAAACATATTAGTATGACATAATTAAACCACTTTTTGATCAAAATCCCCAAATCATACTGCCCCCATTGTCATCTCAGGCATACTTAATCAACAGCCATCCTCTCACTACCATAAACGACACACATTAAGTTTTCAATGATGAAAACTAATGAGAACTTTTCTACTTCTGCCACAATAGTGACCAATAAAAAAGGTTTTGGAATCAGATAAAACTAGTTATATGACTTTGTACAAGATTCTTAACCTCTAAGATTTTAATTTCCTTTAATGTGAAATGAACAAAATAATACAATTCTCATTACCTTTATTTAATCTTACTAACAACTGCCAATCAAACTACTATAAAGAATAAATGAGACAGGGCATCTCATATAATAACACAGTTCTGGGCATACTGCTCACTTCCTCTAGAAGACTACCAAATACAAATTTTGCATATTACTTCATTAGTTCAATTCATGACTTTCTTTTTTGCCTTCTGAGACCACAGGAGACAATGAGAATTCCTAGACAGTCACTCAACATTTATTGTGCATCTATAATGTGCTAGATAGTTGGAATAAAATGATGAATGTGTTATTATCCATGCCAAGTTAAAAAAAAAAAAAACAAAATAATCACAACACAGGGGAAAAAAGGAAGAATTTTAGGGGTAGGATTTCTACTCATTTTGAGTTTTCCTAATTTCTCCAGGGTACACCTGACCCTCCCTTGTTCTACTTAACGTAAAAAATTCCTTAAACTTCTACAGGTTCATCAAAGAGCCACATACTTTGGACACAAAAGCTGGTGAGTTTTAGGAGCTAAATCAAAATGTTATACTATATTCCATTTCTTGTAATAACATAATGGAAAAGAATCTGAAAAAAATATATATGTATGTATAGCTGAATTGTTCTGCTGTACACCAGAAATTAACATTGTAAATCAACTACACTTCAATAAAAATAAATTTTTTTTAAAAATTTCTTAAAAGTTATATCATTCCTCTAGTAACTAAGATTCCTATAGTTAACTAAGAGAAATATTTCACTGTTAGCTTAAAAGTAAGTTTTAATCTCTGGAAGTACAGACCAATTAAGCCCAGTTTCTAACCTCTGTGAAAACTCCTTCAGTTACATTTATAAGAATATTCCTGCTGTAGCCAAGAAGCTTAAATTTTCCTTCCTTTTGGACATAGCAGCCTCCATGCCATATAACAAATTACCAGGAGCTCAGGGGCTTATAGTAACACATACTATCTTAGTTTCTGTGGGTCAGGAATCTGGCATAGGTTAGCTGGGTCTTCTACAAGGCTACAATCAAGGTGTCAATCATGATTAGATACTCATTTGGAGGCTCAACTGGGGAAGGATCCACTTCCAAGGTTACTGAGATAGTAAGGATTTCTTTCCTTTGAATGATTGTAACAATTCATCATTCAAAGCCAATGATGTAGAGACAGCAAGTTGGCTAGCAAATTGGAATCTTATGTAACATAATTAAGGAAGTAATATCCCATTATCTTTAAGACATTCTTTTGGTTAGAAGCAAGTCACAAATTCTACTCACACTCAAGGTGACGGGATTATACAATGGCTTGAACACCAGAAGGCAGGGATCATGGGAACTACCTTAGAGTCCATCAAATTGTCCAACACATTCTACCGATATATGACACTAAAAGTTTAAGATTCTGCTCAACCCTTGTTGTAATTATACATATTACTATACTAAAACACACATACACATAAACCACATATGTCTCTTTTCTCTCCTTGACTTCATAGCACTACTTGTCACAGCAAAAACTTAGTACCAATCTAAATGTTTCTCAAAAGTGAATTGGTTAAAACTGCACAATATCATGCAACAAGTAAAAATGAGATAGACAGATACTGACAAAATATTCCAAGATACAATGGTATGCTGAAAAGCAAGGTACAGATATGCATTATGTACTCCAATGTATTTTTTAAATATATATGCACTCATCTGTGTTTCTACATGTTTTTAAAATGTCTACAAATATCACATAAAACTTGTAAACTAGTTGCCTCTGGGGAAAGACCGGAATAAGAGACTTACTTTTCATTGTATCCCTTATACGATCTGAATATACTGCTTTCCTAATATTGTGGAGGAGGGGCTAACATAAAGTATTTGGAAATGGATTTGTTACAGAAATTTTCTTCTTTGTTTAATTTCACTACTTAAGTATAGTTTTGCTTTTGTTTTTGATTGCTTAAATATGGTCAATACATACTATAGGGGAGGAAAAATATCTTTTTCCCCTACCCTTCTAAATTCTCAACTGGGGCCCCTGTAACAAAAGACAGATTAACAAGAGAAGCATACAAATTTATTTAATGTAAGTTTTACATGACATTGGAGCATTCCTAAGGCGATAAAGACCTGAGGAAACAATTATACTTGAGTGTTCTTATGCCAAGTTTGATAAAGAGTGGAAAACCATGGAAAGATACACCAGGACAAAGAGTAGGAACTGAGTTTAGAAAATTGAGGGAAACTTATTAGCATTATCTGTTGTTCAGATGCCTGTGTCCCTTCACCTTTGGAGCTAAAAATGCTTTTTCTCTGGGTACAGGGAAGACACCTCTCATGAGGGTTGTATGATTTGCTACAGAGGCAGGTCAGAAAGTTCCTCCAGCACATGCTGTTGCTTTAATTCCTTCAGCTTAAGGTATTCAATATGCCAAGGTACCATATTTTGGGGTAGAAGCTCTGAACCCCATCATTATGCACTGGTAGGATGTTTCTGCCACATGTCTCTCCTTAAACTGTAAGACTCCTTGAGGGCAAGAACAAAGTATGACTCATTTGTGTTTCCAGAGCTTAGAACAAGTTGTATGTAAGTTTTTACAAAATGTTCTAATTAATAAAATTAAGATAAATGAAATGTTCTTCAGTTTCTTTCAACAAAATCCACTACTAAAGACAAAATACAAATTATGAAGATTTATAGGAAGTTTGCAACCTAGGTGCTTGTCTTAAAAAAGAATAGTATTGTATAGTCATACCCACCAATCATGTGAATCTCACCCTTAAATGAGGAAAAATTGTAACAATTCAATTTCTAATGCCAAAACTTGTTCTTCGGAAACACACAAGAAAGTGGTGTTAAAGGAGGGAAAGCATAACTATTATTCCTGAAAACATTTTTAAAGGTATTACCAAATGACCCCTAATTTTCCCAAAAGATTCCTCAAAGCTGCCTGTCTAAATCTCACAGAAGCATTTTCAACTATAAAGGCTTGTACTTTTCTGATTTGCTGAGTTAAAATAAGGCAAGTAAATAAAGCTGAGAACTTTATTTAGGATATTTTTATAGTAGATTATAGCTGACTAAATTTTATGTAACTAGCTCCATGATATCAAATTCAATTGATTTATGCTTTCATTCAAAACCTATTCATTAGTACTTCACACCTTTTCAGGCATTTTGCTAACTGCTAGGGATACCCTAACAAACAGATTTAACAAAATTGTATGAAATTTCCATTAAAAGTAGGGTACTTTATTTATAGAGTCTCCTTATCAAAACCACCAAAATTGAAGACTTCCAAAGTTGGCTCATAATCAGCCCTTGACATTTTAGAGGTGATCTGGAGATAAAATCTCTAATTGATCTGATCACATTTATAGAATTTCTACTGAAATTCTGCTTACTTCTTGTTCAAAGCATTTAATACTTCAAGAAACTTCAAGAAAATTTGTTTTTTTCTTGAACAGCACAATAAGTGTTTGAAAATCTTTCCCTATCTTAAGCATTTTCTAAATATCTATATTACATGAATAGCATTGTGAAGAACAAGATGCTGTTTATAGTGTCGTTCTTAAATCTCACTAAAAGGCATATATGATTTTTAAAATATTCTTTAAAAATCTCAATGTTTTATTTTCTGCAGTGTATATTCTCCTCTATGACTAAACAGTATTGCCTTCAAAACTGGAAACATCAGCTGAAGCAAATCACCTTGACATAAAATTTAATATAGGTAAATCTCCAATAAGCTGATGAAGTGCCTAAATCAAAGGAGATTACACTCAACTTCTAAGAACCAGCACCCTTTAAACAAAGTCAGATTCAATGTTTTATTTTTTCCTCCATGACTCTTAAAACAAAGTCAGACTTTTAAACAATGCTTTTTTTCTCTGAGAGGATTTTAAGTTAAATATTTTTTATACAACTTTTAATGTGCTGTTGCATTTTGACACATTCATTATTCCATTACCTTCTTCCTTTCAGATTTTTGCTTGTTTTTCTAGAATACTGAATTGAAGGCAGATAAAGTCCTAAGTATGATTCAAGTTCTAGACTGCAATACTGCCCAAAAGAACTCTGTGTGATAATGTCTACACTGTCCAAAAAGTAGATATTAAACACTTGAAATGTACAATTGAAAAAATGAATTCTTAATTTTCCATTTTAATTCACTTAAATTTCAATACACATATGGCTAGTAACTACCATATATGCCAGCTTATCAAGAGGCAGAGTATCAGCACCTTCTCTGCCAAGTTATTTTTTCTCTAAACATTTCATTTTAAGAAATCAAAAATTTGCCTTGAGACAAAATATTGTGCTCACAAAGAAACACTCAAATAAATAATAGCTAATAAATAAACTAGGACTCAGGTATGCATCTCTACAGTCAAATTCAGTGTTTTTTTCTACCATACTATACTCTCTCTCAGATTTAATCCACAACCCATCAAAATGCTATGCCCAAAAAATAAAAAGTGCTAGTGGTTGCATTTCAAATCACGAAGATAGATTGCTAGATGAAAGACAGATTCAAAGTTAGACAGACAGGTTCTAAAATATTAACAGGTTAACTATCTGAGCAAAAGAGCCTTTCCCTCCTCACATATTCTCTCTCCCAAATTCCACATTAAAAAATTCAAACAGAACACGAGTCTGTAAAGAATTAAGAAAATATAAACGAACATTTATCTGACTCAGAATAAATAACGAATATCTAAGCCTCAAAACAGAGAAAAACATCAAGTCAACGACTGTTAAGTAGGAGAAACAGGAATATGCAGTCAGCCACTTCATGCTAACATTCTCAGCAAAAACTAGTGAAAACTTCATCACGAATCAGAATGAGGACTGCAGACCAACTTGCAAGAAGCATTACATTATACTACATAAAAATTCAAACTACAAAAGATAAATGAAAAACTATAAAAATGCATACAATAAAAAATAAAGGATTAAAATCAAATATATAAGGAATATTTATAAATCAATATTTTAAAAATCTGATTATGATGGAAAAATGGGCAAAGTTCATAAACTAGCAATAAAGGACTAGTTGCTAAAAAAGGGGAAAGAGGAAATATTCAACATCAGTAACATAAGAAATTCAACTTAAATCTGAGATTTTCAACCTATCAAATTGTCGAAAGTTTGTTGATTATTTTGTTTTAATGATAACCAGTGATGACTAAAGAATAGAGAAAATGGCTACTCAAGGCTCGTAGGAATACAAATTGTAAAACCTGGAAGGAATCATACATACACTTTGACACAAGAATCCTACTTCAAAATTTTTATCCCAAGAAATATGTTTATCAAAGAATTTACGGTAGAAGGGGAGAAAGAGGAGGGGGAGGAGAAACGGAATGTTAATTCTTAAATCTAGTTATGTATTGGTTATATTATTTAAATTTTCTTTTAATTTCTCAAAATAAAAAAAATTAAGTCATTACATACAGAATGATCTCAATTGTGTATGTGTGTGTACATGTGTGCACGCCCATGTGTTTGTGACTGGAAACAATTATCACTGGATCACGGGATCATGATACCATTTTCTTCTTTGCTATTTGCTAACTGTTTCAAATTGCATGAATGTGCGGCACTTTCATATTTGGAAAGAAATTACTCCAAATAATCTACTTTTGTAAGTAATTTTTCAAAGTACTCATCAAACAATTTCAAAACCAACAAGTATACAAAGCTACTTTTAAAAACTATCATTCACTTGGGAAGCAAAGATGACCAAAGATGTCGTACCACTTTTATTCTAAAATATGACATTTTTCTCCTTTCTTAATACATTTCGGTTCAACTAACTTGAGCAGCTGCACATATATATGTATATGTACGTAAATAATGCACATATATGTCACACCAGTACTATGTATATATTACACATACACAAAAAATGAAAATGAAAAAGCTAAAGCAAAAACAAAATAAGTATTTGCCTTTGAGTCCTCCCACCCACTCTGCTCTTAAACAGCACACAAAAAATCTCAACATGCTCCAAGTCCCAGAGCAGAGGTAGCAGTTTGAAAGGAGGCTCAGTGAGAGCCACTTACTGATCTTAGAGAAACTCCCAGAGAGGCAGAAGGCAAACGGGACTCCACCTGGGGAAGGAAACACTTGCAACAGCCATTTAGGGGCGCTCAATCTACCATGATAACACAGGTGCAGGCAAGTGCCATTCTGGAATCTTCCCTCTAGCCTATTAGCACTAGGGACCCAACACCACCCTCCAATGAGTCAACATCAGCCCTGTGCCAACCAGGCCCTGCAGACAGCAAACCAAGAAGCCTACTCTGCCCTCCAGGAGGCTTGCAGCCACCACCTAAGGCATGGCCTCACAACAAAATGGACAGGGACCAGCCCTGCCTACCAGCACACTCACAGTAGTCAGCCCCATCACAACAAAAAGGCTCATGCAGCCCACATAAGAGCACCCCTAGAGTATACAGCTCTGGGGATCAGAGATGAGTGTGCTGCTGGGCTTCGTGGTAGGGCCTCTCCAATATAAGGCCACTTCTCCAAGATTTAGAAACATAAGCAACCTATCTAATACATTAAAAGAATCACAGATTTGGCCAAATGAGGAGACAGAGGAACATGTTCCAAATGACTGAACCAGACAAAGAACTAAAAAGAGCCTCAGAAAAAGAACTAAACAAAGTGAAGACAAGAAACCTACTCAGTAAAGAGTTCAAGGTAATGATCATAAAGATACTCCACAAACTCTGAAGAATGGATGAACACAGTGAGATATTTAACAAATAGTTTATAAAATACAAAGAAAAACCAATCAGAACTGAAGAATATAATAAGCGAGATTAAAGAAATACACTACAGGACATCAACACTACAGCAGGACACATCAGCAACCTGGAAGACACAGTACTGGAAATCACCAAAGCTGAACAGAAAAAAGTGAATTTTTAAAATACTTTAGAAGATCTCTGGGACAATATCAAGCATACTAACATTATAGAGGTCCCAAAAATGAGAAGAGAAAGAAAGAGGCAGAGAATTTACTTGAAGACATAATAGCTGAAAAATTCCCTAGCCTGGGAAAGTAAATAGACATCCAGGTCCAGGAAGCACAGAAGTCCCAAATAAGATGAACCTAAAGAGGTTCACACAAAGACACATTTTAGTTAAAATGGCAAAAATTAAAGATAAAGAGAGAATCTTAAAAACAGCAAGAGAAAAGCAACTCCCAAAAGACTATCAGCTGACTCTTCAGCAGAAACTACAGGCCAGAAGGGAGTGACACAACATAGGCAAAGAGATAAAAGGAAAAAACCTACAACCAAGAATATTCTACCCAGCAAGATTATCCTTCAGATTTTAAAGAGAAATAGACTTTTACACAGCAGCAAAAGCCAAAAGAGATCAGGAATGCTAAACCAGCTTTACAAGAAATGTTGAAAGAACTTCTTTAAGCAGAAGAGGACACCACTAGAAGTATGAAAATTATGAAAGGAATAATATCACTTATAAAAGCAAACATACAGTAAAAGTAGAAGACCAGCCAATTATAAAACTAGTAGGAAGGCTAAAGACAAAAGTAATGAAATTATCTATATATAAAATAAGTAAATAAGGGATACAAAAACCAAGATTTAAAATATGATGTCAAAAATAATAAACGTGGTTGGGTGTAAAAATGTAGGATGGTTAGAATGCATTCAAAATTAAGAGATCACTCAACTTAAAACAACATATATGGGTGGGAAGGATAAATTGGGAGTTTGAAATTTGCAGACACTAATATATATAAAATAGATAAACAACAAAGTTATACTGTATAGCACAAGGAACCATATACAATATCTTATAGTAATTTATGGTGAAAAAGAATATGAAAATGAATATATGTACATTCCTATATGACTGAAGTATTGTGCTGTACATCCGAAACTGACACATTGTAAACTGATTATACTTCAACAAAAGTAGATACATAAAAAAGCAATGTACACATATAGTTATGTGTATAGTTAGTTATACATGAACACCATGGTAACCACAAGCCAAAAATACATAATAGATATACACACAAAGAGAACGGAATTCAAACATAACACTAAAGACAGACATCAAATTACAAGAGAAGTGAACAAAAGAAAAAGGGGGGGGAGACCCACAAATACAAATCCAAAACAATTAACAAAATAGCAGTAAGAACAAACATATCAACAATTATCTTAAATGTAAACAGACTAAATGCTCTACCCAAAAGACACAAGATTGGCTTAATGGATTAAAAAGCAAGACCTATATATATATATGTATATATACTGCCCACAAGAGACTCACTTCAGATCTAGAGACACATACAGACTGAAAGTGAGGGGATGGAAAAAGATATTCCACACAAATGGAAATCAAAAGAAAGCTGGAGTAGCAATACTTGTATCAGACAAAATGACTTTAAAATAAAGGCTGTTACAAGAGACAAAGGACACTACATAATGATCAAGGGATCAATCCAAAAAGAAAATATAACAACGGTAAATATATACTTACCCAACATAGAAGCACCTCAATATTTAAGGCAAACACTAACAGACATAAAGGAGAAATAAACAGTAACACAATAACTATAGGAGACTTTTAACACCCCACTTACATCAATGGACAGATCATCCAGACAGAAAAATCAATAAGGAAACACAGGCCTTAAGTAACACAGTAGACCAATAGACTTAATTGATATGTAGAGCATTCCATCTGACAGCTGCAGAATACACATTCTTTTCAAGGGCACATGAAACATTCTCCAGGATAGATCACATGCTAGGCCACAAAACAAGCCTCAGTATATTTAAGAAAATTGTAATCCTATCAAGAATCTTTCCTGATCACAATGCCATGAGACTAGAAATCAACTACAAGAAAAAAAAACTGTAATAAGCACAAACACGTGGAGGTGAAACAATATGCTACCAACCAACCAATGGATCACTGAATAAATCAAAGAGGAAATCAAAAAAATACCTAGAGACAAATAAAAACAACAAACCAAAAAACTATGGTATGCACAAAAGCAGTTCTAAGAAGGAAGTTTATAACAATACAAGCTTACCTCAGGAAATAAGAAAAATCTCAAACAACCTAACTTTACACCTAAAGCATCTAGAGAAAGAAGAACAAACAAAACTCAAACTGAGTAGAAGAAATCATAAAGATCAAAGCAGAAATAAATGAAGTAGACTTAAAAAAAACAAATAGAAAGATCAATGAAACTAAAAGCTGGTCATCTGAAAAGATAAACAAAATTGATCAACTTTTAGCCAGCCCCAACAGGAAAAAAAAGAAGAGGGCCAAATTAATAAAATCAGAAGTGAAAAAGGAGAAGTTACAACCACCACCACAGAAATACAAAGGATCATGAGAGGCTACTACAAGCACCTACACACCAATAAAATGGACAATCTAGAAGAAATATACAAATTTTTAGAAAGGTACAATCTCCCAAGACTGAATCAAGAAGAAATAGAAAACATGAACAAACCGGTATTGAAATGAATCAGTAATTTAAAAACTCCCAACAAACAAAAGTCCAGGACCAGATGGCTTCACAGGAAAATTCTATCAAACATTTAGAGAAGAGTTAATGCTTATCCTTCTGAAACTATTCCAAAAAATTGCATAGGTAGGAACACTTCTGAACGCATTCTAAGAGGCCACCATCACCCTAATACCAAAACCAGACAAAGATATCACACAAATACACACACACAAAAATTGGAGGCCAATATCACTGATAAACATAGATGCAAAACTTCTCAACACAATACTAGCAAACCAAATCAAGAAATACATTAAAAGGATCATACACCATGATCAAATGGGATTTATCCCACGGATGCAAGGATTTTTCAGTATCTGTGCAATGTGATATACCACATTAACAAATTAAAGAATAAAAACCACACGATCATCTTAGATGCAGAAAAAGCTTTTGACAAAATTCAACATCCACTTATGATTAAAAATGTCAACAAAGTGGGCAAAGAAGGAAGATAACGCAATATAATAAAGGCCATATAGGACCATCCCAAAGCTAACATACTCAATGGCAAAAAGCTGAGAGAATTCCTAAAGATCAGGAACAAGATAAGGATCCCTACACTTTTATTCAACACAGTTTTGGAAGTCCCAGTCACCCCAATTAGAGAAGAAAAAGAAATAAAAGTAGTCCAAATTGAAAAAGAAGTAAAACTGTCACTGTTTGCAAATGACATGATACTATACATAGAAAATCCTAAAGATGCCACCAGAAAACCACTAGAGCTCATCAATAAATTTGGTAAAGTTGTGGAATACAAAATTAACATACAGAAATCTGTTGCTTTTCTATACACTAACAACAAAATATCATAAAGAGAAATTAAGGAAACAATCCCATGAACAACTGCTTCAAAAAGAGTATCTAAAAATACACCCACCTAGGAAGGCAAAAGACCTATACAATGAAAACTATAGGACACTAATAAAAGAAATTGAAGACAACAAAAACAGATGGAAAGATATACCACATTCTTGGATCAGAAAAATCAAGACTGTTAAAATGATCATACTTTGCAAGTCAACGTACAGATGCAATACAATCCCTATCAAATTACCAATGGCTTTTTCACAAAACTAGAATAAATAATTTTAAAATTTGTATGGAAACACAAAAGGCCCTGAACAGCCAAAACAATCTTGGAAAAACGAACAGGGCTGGGCTGGAGGAATCATGCTCTCTGACTTCAGTCTACACTACAATGCCACAGTAAACAAAACAGTATGGTACCTGCACAAAAACAGACACACAGTTGAATAGAACAGGATAGAAAGCCCAGAAATAAACTCATGCACTTATGGTCAATTAATCTACAACAAAAGAGGCAAGAATATACAATAGAGAAAAGACAGTCTCTTCAATAAGTGTTGTTGGGAAAACTGGACAGCTACATGCGAAAGAACGAAATTAGAACATTCTCTAACACCATAAACAAAAATAAACTCAGAACAGATTAAATTAAATCTAAATGCTAAATGTAAAACCAGATGCTATAAACCTCCTAGAGGAAAACATAGGTAGAACACTCTGACATAAATCGCAGCAGTATTTTTTTTGGATTTGTCTCCAAGAGTAACGGAAATAAAAGCAAAAATAAACAAATGGGGTCTAATTAAATTTAAAAGCTTTTGCACAGCAAAGGAAACCATAAACAAAATGAAAAGACAACCTACAGAATGGGAGAGACTATTTGCAAACAACGTGACTGACAAGGGATTAACTTCCAAAATATACAGTTTATACAACAAATATCAAAAACACAAACAACCCAATGAAAAAATGGGCCAGAGACCTACACAGACATTTCCCCAAAGAAGACATCCAGATGGCCAACAGGCACATGAAAAGATGCTCAACATCGCTAATTACCAGAGAAATGCAAATCAAAACTACAATGAGGTATCACTTCACACCTGTCAGAATAGCCATCATCAAAAAGTCTACAAGGGGGCAGGTATAGCTCAAGTGGTAGAGTGCATGCTTAGCATGCACAAGGCCCTGGGTTCAATCCCCAGCATCTCCTGCAAAAATAAACAAACCTAATTTGCACCCCCCAAAAAAACACAAAACAAAAAGTCTACAAACAATAAATGCTGGAGAGGGTGTGGAAAAAAGGGAACCCTCCTACACTATTGGTGGAAATGTAAATTGGTGCAGCCACTATGGTGGTTCTTTAAAATACTAGAGGTACCATATGATCCAGCAATCCCACTCCTGGGCATACAGCTGGAGAAAACACTAATTCGAAAGGATACCATGCACTCGAATATTCATAACAGCACTACTTAAAATAGTTAAGACATGGAAGCAACTTAAATGTCCACTGACAGATGAATGGATAAAGAAGATGCAGTGTATACATATATGATGGAATATTACTCAGCTATTAAAAAAGAAATAATGTTATTTGCAGCAATAAATGGACCTAGAGATTATCATACTAAAAGTGAAGTAAGTCACATAGAGAAAGACTAATATCATACAATATCACTTGTATGTGGAATCTAAAAAAATGATAAAAATAAACTTCTTTACAAAATAGAAACAGACTCACCATCATAGAAAACAAACTTATGATTACCAAAGAGGAAATCAGGGGGGAGTGGGTGTTAATTAGAAGTTTGGGATTAACATTTACACACTACTACATATAAAATAGATAAGCAAGGACCAACTGTATGGCACAAGGAACTATACCCAATATCTTATAATAACCTATTATGGAAAAGAATTTGAAAAAGTATATATATAATGAAAATATATTGTAATATATAATATATATATATATTAAAAACTGGATCACTTTGCTATACACCTGAAACTAACATTATAAATCAATTAGACCTCAATAAAAAAATTTTTAAAGAGAAAGTATACATATTGGGAAAAAGAAACCACAATAAGATACCACCTCACACCTGTTAGAATGGCTATCATTAAAAAAAAAAACAACAAATAACAAGGGTTGGCAAGGATGTGGAGAAAACAGAACCCTTGTACACTGTTGATGGGAAGTGTGCACTGCTGGTGGGAATGTAAATTGATGCGGCCACTATGGAAAACAGTGTAGAGGTTCCACAAAAAATTAAAAATAGAACTGCCATATGATCCAGCAATTTCACTTGACTATTTATCTGAAGACAAAAATATCTATTTGAAAAGATATATGCACCCTATGTTCACTGCATTATCTACAATAGTCAAGATATGGAAGCATCCTAAGCATCCACCAATATATAAATGGATAAAGATGTGACATATAAATAAATGGCATATTTTTCAGCCATTAAAAAAAGAGTAATCTTGCCATTTGCAGGAGCATGGACAGATCTAGAGGGTGAAATAAATCAAAACACCACATGATCTCATTTATATGTGGAATCTAAAAAACAAAACAAATAAACAGAACAAAATGAAAACAGACTCATAGATATAGAAAACAAAAAGATAATATCCAGAGGCGAAGGAGGTAGGGAGGTCAAAACGAGTGATGAGGATTAAGAGATACAATACTCCAATTATCAAACAAGCCACAGGAATGTAATACACAGAATGAGGAATACGGTCAATAATATTGTAATAAGTCTGTGTGGGGACAGGTGGTTACTGGACTTATCATGGTGATCATTTCATAATGTATGCAAATATCAAATCACTATGTAGTACACTTGAAATTGAAATATTGTACATCAACTATATTTCAATTTTTGAAAAAATTACTTAGAATACCAGATATCAGGCAACTGATGCCAACATGAAAAGCAAGAAAGAGATTCCTATAGTTCAATGTTGACGAGAAGAAAAAGAAAAAAACTGGTAATTTCCAGTGGAAGAGTCATTTTGTCAAGGCTCTACATAGCTATTTAAATTTGTTCCCTCCAAATGAGACAGCTCAATGTAAATGTAAATTTCCCTGAAGTATCTTAGGATTACAGGCCAGTATGCTATATTCTGAGCATAAACACTGTACAAAGTGCTAACAAGTTATAAGCACCTTACTATTTACATAGCACCTTCATATATTTTATTTCATTTCATTCTTAAACTCCTGACAATTGTGTTCTATTTCCATCTTTCATGTAAGTCAACAAAGGCTCAGCGCAGTTAAGTAACTTTTATGTCACAGAACTAATAGTTGGCTTTTAACCCAGATCTAAATGATCCAAAATAAGGTATTCCAAGCAGAAAAGTATGATTACAATTTTAAATGTCCTTAGCATTATTCAATTCCTAATCAAGTACTTCAATTAGTGATTCACTGACACTCTCACCCTCAACTAAATACTAAACGTTAATTTCAGTTTATGACCAAAAACACGAATAGCACACATTTCAACTACAAAGATAAAAATAAGTGCTATGTAATCAGTTATCTTACATTTTTAAACAGAAAAATATAATTAAATTATTAATTAGGGTAAAGAAAGAGGCTTTTATGAGCAAGGATAACTTTTAGCATCTTACTAATCTTCAGAAATCCACTGTGACATAGTCACACAATCCATGTAAAATCTTTCCTCTCTTATGTCAAGTTTCTACTATTTCAAGTACTCAATTCACTGTATTCCCACTGCCTACATCTAACATTCACCAACCTCTTAATCCTTTCCCAGAAGTATCTCTTTGAATTCTGATTGCTTACCATCCATCTCTGAGTTCTAGATTGCTACCTGCTTAACAAGGTAGGTCTCAGTTTACAGATGCCAAAGTAAATCAGAGCAAGCCATACTAGAGGAAAATGCAACATTAGCTTGAACCCTTACAAACATTCTATCCCAGAGGAGAAAAAAATTTTAAATGGTTCTTCCTCCATTGATGAGCATCTATAACTAGCTTTCTCCCTTATTGTGGTTTCAGAACCAACAAAGAAACAAAAGAGTCAATCAGATGAAGATAAAAATATAGATGAAACCAGAGGCCAAAAAAGCTTCCTATTACTTCAATTGTAAATTAAACTCAGAACTGTACATGTTCCATTTCCTTCTCCCTCATAGGGTCCAGCCTGCTCAGATAACTCTACCGCACAGAGAAGTAGAGAATATGTCCCAAGAACTCAGAGTTCCAAAAACAGAACCAGAAGTCACTGAGCAAAAGCATACTCAGTCCCTTCTCCTAGCCTTACCTAATCATCCCTTGGGAGGGTATCTCACTCAGGGGGTAGAAAGAAGGGGGAAAGCAACTTCCAAAAGAGAACGTCCTTGCTTTACATGGTAGAAACATGGAGAGAAGAAAATAATGGTTCCTCCTTCAAAAAAACATAATCTACATTAACACACAGCAGATTCTTCAGGATGTTTTTAAAATTCTCAGAGAGGAACACCTCACAAACATAATACCTATCTTTTCCTGTTTCACTTCCTACAGCAGAGAGGGGCAGGAATTGAATGAAGAGATATTAGGCTAGCTTAACCTGAGAAGACTGGGCTAAAAGAAAGAAAATCAAGTCTGCAAACCCCCAAAATAGTCTTGATTCAAAATCAATATTCCACACAGTTTTTGCATTGTTATAATAAATTTAGTTGTAAAAGGCAGAGCTCTTTATAAAAAGTTGCACAGTAGACAAAGTGGTCCTTGACCATTTTATCTTCCTTTTCAAAACTCTCTCCCTCACCTAGCCTCCTCTCTCAACCTTCCCCTGCAGCGAAGATCTTCACCTTGCCCTTATTATGGCTAAGGTCCAATTCTTTCCTAGGTCTGACCTCTAAACTCCCATTCCCCACAGCCTAAGTATGAATCAGATTATGTGATTAAAGTACTTCGCACTAATGGGTAAATGTGGTTTAATCCACAGGGTTCAATTCCACAAATATCATTAAGCCCTACTATGTATAAGCAACTGTCTTTAACAGAATACCTATTCTTACAAGAAAAACTAGTTAACTCAAAACAATCTTTTAATAGACAATGTAAGAGAGAAGCACCTGAGTGCCTGCTTCACATTACACTCTCCCCTTCCCATTACTTCCCATCCCAATGCCCCATACTCCCATTCTATCTGCCAGGGAATAAAATCCAAGGAATCAATATTGCTTCCAGTAAAAGTCAATGACTGGGAAGACAACATGGGATGCACAGCAAACAATAAACATTCAAAACCACAGATGAGTTGTAGAGGGTCTCCTCGATTTAATTTTACATATTAATTCCAAGTACAATAAAGGGATTCTCAATAAATCAATTCCCTTACAAGATACCTATAAATCAACTTTGCTCAGAACCCTGAGTTACTAAACCACATATACTGAGAGGAGTTTTCTTCAGTTATTTCCATAGTTAAAATATTAATTAGTATCGGTTCAATTTGCTCAATCATATTTAAAGGCTATTAAACTTATCTACTGTTTTCAGTCTGAGTTGACATTTTTTCCCCAAGTCCTCCTAGGTTTGAAATTCCAAACTAATTGGCATACTTACTTTAAATCTTTTTTTTTCAGTTTTAAAATTTATTAATTCTTACTTATAACAGAGGTCCAAAACTGGAGAGCAAGATACAATTACTCACAGGTTTGGGATTGGTTGGGCCACATGAAGTTATTTTTAACTGTATCAACTAGTTGTCAATATTTTTTAAAGTCAGGAGACTGCAAGAAAAACTCTAGATTTCATGTGTTCTCTGGAGAAGGCTGAAGATTGGGACCATATTCATGTATGGCACTAATCAGGTGAACCCAAGAACTGGATGTCCGTCTTCAATGAGGCATAAACTCTCTATGCATTTCACTCTTTTCCACTTTCATCTGCCTAGTATCTGAGGCATGTGAGTTTGTTACTCATAACCTATTCTACTGAAAGGTGCATAATATTTTCCAGATCAAGTCACCTAAATGTAAAAAGCCACAGAGCAGACAATATTGGCTTGCAACTTCACAGTTAATAAAAATTTTTCACAAGGCTTAGAGAAAGGTGTGAGAAAAAAAATTCAGACTGGTGGAAGGGTAATATACAGAATGTAGAAAGCCCATCTGAAAGCTTTTTCAGGAGTGAGGGGAAAAAAGGTGAAAGAATTCCGAAATAATCGTCGAGACACAGAAAGCTTTCCTGATTGAACACTATGTTACTCCATGGTTCCTTTCCACACTCCATGCTTCAGAATTACTCTTCCTACTTTCCCTTAATGTATACAATAATAGTCAGTATATAAACTCTGAAAAATTATCCAGAAATTTATGAAACACATTTATGCCTTCAAAATTCTCCTCACACACTTGAGTCTTAACCCACCATCAAATCTTCTCTCAAGCATTTTCTACTGCTTTCTGATTTGTATTCTAATGACAACTATAGTCCTCATTTTCAGGACTTCAGTCCTGGATGGGCTCTCCAGTACAGGAATTTTTTTTGGCTCTTATAGACGCACTCTTTATTATAACTCTTAATCTAATTTCTACAGTCCATTACATTCAAAATCTATCCAATACCACTCATCTCTAAAAAGTCTTAATCAAATTTTTTTGTGTGTAGGGGTGGGGAGGGCCCAACTACCCAAATAAAACAAATATTCTGTGATTCTTCACTGAAATTGCTAATTTAAATAAAAAGCTTGAAGACTCCTAAAAATTAAAAAAAATACGTAAAATTTATATGCTAAGTGCATAAAGTGACAAGCAAGTGATGCTCTATCTTCAGCATGCCTGGACCAGCCACTTCTCATCATGGACTTAAAAGTACTGAAGCAAAAAGTAGGAAACCTGTGAGGCCCAGGGATGGTCACACTGCCCCCACACGAAGAAACTGGTAAGTGATGTCTCACCTCCCTGTATCCCATTCCTAAGGATAAAGGGTGTTAGAAGACTTGCACCTGAAGAGAAAAACAAGCTTTTCTGTGCGAGTTTTGGGAAAACAAAGCTTTATCACACGTGATACCGTTACAGCATAAAACCACGCAGCACATTATTGGAGTCTCACTCCTCTTCACCAAAAGCGAGACTCGGGCCACCATAGCCCCTATTGTGATGTGCCCTCAGGATGTCACGGCGTTAATCCAGGATGACAGAAAAGGGGCGGGACCACACGGTTCCTCTGCCCTGGGAAGGAGGGTTGAAGGTATCGCCTTCATCTCTGGGGAAAGGCCTCGGGACTCCCAACCCCAAAACAGCACCCCCGAAACCCAGTCCCTTCCCTGCCTCTCAACTGGGTGGCAGCGGCCGGAGCCGAAAACCCCTAGCAGGGTCCAGAACGCTCAGACCACCGCCACAGCAGCCCGGCTTTCCAGCCCAGATTCACTCTCCGCCCCCTTCCTCCTTCGCCCCCGCCGAGCCTAGCCTCCGACACCGCCCCCACCAACTTCCCCAGCTGAGTCTAGTCACCCTCGAACCTGCAGTTCCCCTTGAGTGTCCAGGCACTGGTCAAAGCCAGCGACAACTCCGCGTCCTTCCCAATTGGATCCCTCCAGAAGTGGCGGCGGCGGCGGCGGCGGCGGCGGCCACTCGGACGGCTGCGGCTACCAGAGCCGCCCCGGGTGGTTGCAGGCCGGCTCTTAAGCCCCTTCTCGCGAGAGCCCGCAGTCCGAAAGAGCGAGGCTAGCTGCGTTCTCGCGAGAATGGTGACTCGCCGCCCAGGAGTTGGGCGGGGCGGGGCGGGGCGGGGCGGGGCGGGGCGGGGCGGGGCGGGGGTGGTGCGGGCGGTTGAGGGAGTGGGTCTCTGGGGTGGGCGTTCTGCCTGGGGGCAGGCGTTGCAGAGTGGAAGGCGCCGGTCTTTACAGATGTCAACTGGGGGTCTTAGACCGCGAACCTGAGTGGCTGCAAGCAGTTTCCCCCAAATCTTTGAATTCCACGTTTTTCCTTGACTTCCTATCACCGTTAGAAAAAAGCGGACAGCGTCTCCAGCCCAGAGTTGGAGAAATATCACGGGGACGTTGAGTCTCCTCAGGGAAGGCGTTTCCCTCAAGTGAGGAAACTCCGAAAGCGCCTTTGCCGGCTCAGCTGGCGGGTATTAACCGACCTGGGTTCAGACAGGGCTGTCCTATTAAGGGCCACCCTGTAGTCCCTAGCGTCCGCAGCTGTTTATTTTTAAACACCGGGTTGGCGGGAACCGATGTGCCAGCTGAAACTCCCGCAGTTGGGCCCCTTATCGAACGTCGAGAGTCACCTGGATAGGAGATCGCTCCTTGTGAGCAGAAGGTCGCCAGGATAGTTTCCGTCGTTCAACTTTCCTGAGCCTACTGTGTGTCACATGCTGGAAAACATGAAAAATACGGCCTCCGCCCTCGAAGCTCACATCCTGGGGGCGAGACCCACCCGAAAACAGATAATCCCGTTACCCTGTGATGAAGGCCAAAAGCTGCTCGCTGCTCGCTGTGGGAGCAGAGGGAGTAACCGGCTCAGCCTGCCATGTTGAGGAAGCCTCCACCAGGGAGTGACAAATGAGCTGAATCTTGAAGAATGAGTAAAATTTCCCCAGTTTTGAGAAGAGTGGGAGCGGCGCTACAAGCAGAGGAAGCCACAAGGAAAAGGACCTGGTTTGAGTAATTTGCTATAAAAACATTTTGTGGAAAGGACTTGGCTGAAAAACATTTAATCACTGTTGGGGAGAGAAAACTCCCTAGCTCCCAAATGTAATAACCCAAGTGTTTTTCAACCAATGTTTATGCTAAGGAGATGAGTGGTTGCGCTGCACAATAGAGGATAGCGGATAGCGAACATCCTCTTCCTCATCTAAGGCCACCTAAATGTGAGAGACCTAAGGGAAATCGGTTATTGTCATAGTGTACCAGTTATTATTGCCAACATTCTGCTAAACTGGAAATCTAACAATTTCTAAGAAAGAAGAGCGATCTAATAGTTTTGTAATACAGTTATAATCTCATGGAGAAACTTCCTCAAGCAACAAAACAATAAAAACTTCACTGGCGTTGATTTATTATCATAGCTTTCTTCTGTAAGATAACATCAACGGAGGTAATTCTATAGTCCAATTTAGGGTTAGCGAGGTCTGTCAAACAGGAGTTATTTCTCCACATCAAAATAGAAAGTATCACTTCCTAACGAGAGGCTCTGATATTCTGCTATAGGGTTTCCACCAATCTCCCTTTAGACACATTATTTTTATATTATTATGTATATGGATACTATAGCTTTATTTTGCTCACACTACTTTCCCTACAAATAAGCCTAACACTTAATTGGGGTAAAAAAGTTCATAAACACTGAGTCATTATGTTGTACACCTGAAAATAATATAATGCATATCATTATACCTCAATTTTTTAAAAATTAAAAATAAATTTTAGATAAAGTAGGTCTAACCCTGCTGTGGGCTAATCAGGTGCTCTGCACAGTATAATTCATGAGTTCTATTCCCAGTTCTAGGAATTTCCCAGGAAACATTGGAAGAATTATATTAGTGAAAGACTTCAGATGAAATATGCAACCTTTATTCCATGCTGGGAATCTGGTCAAATCATTGTACCTTGCTTTGAGGTGTCTGTAGTTCATTTTATTCTGTTATTCTTTTTTTTTTAAGTGAGAAAATCTAATAAAGCTATCATTGTCATTCACTTAAAAAAATTAACTTTTCAAATAAATATTAATTTGGGAGCTTTGATAGCAGCTATACATCTAGTAGCTAATGCCATTGATCACAAACTGCTCTGCACAATCATTTGTAAATGCTAGCTGACTCAATGAGGTAAGGTTCAGACCCTTAATGAAAGTCTTTCTTTCACAATATCAATCCATTTATCAAAGAAGTCAAAACAAATAAATAGAAGTTTCATAGAGAAAACTGACCAAACAAGTTCTTCTGGTTGTCTATATTATTGTACCTCATAGCATGCTAACACAAGATTGTATCAAGGCAGAGGATGTTGCAGAAAAGTGTATTACAGCTCAGTTGTGATAGCAACCTGGATCTGGGTGAGAGACCAAGCAGCACTGGGAGAGTTGGAGAACTCAGGTTTATTACCCCAGCAGGCCCAAAGGAGTTAACACTCCAAGCTCTGGACCCTGGCTGCAGGTTTACACAGGCTTTTATAGGCTACCAGTTTACACTTTGCAACATCAGGTGCAAATAAGGTATAACAAAAGTTGACTAATTAGGAAGGAGCTTTGTAGAAATGGACCAATCAGGAGGGAGGGAAATGGACCAATCAGGAGGGAGGGAAATAACCAATCAGGAGTGAGCTCCATGCAAATGAATTACTACAAATGGACCAAATGGGAGTTAGCTCAGGGAACCAATAGAATTTTAGGGGTAAGTTCCACTTTCCTAGAAGTAAGCCACTTCAGAGGCAAAAAGTGAGACAGAGCTGTTGGGCCAGAGAACCCGATGGTGCTGGTAGGACAGTAGTGACCCTGCCTGGGGGTCCTGCGGGTCTTTTTTATGGGGTTTCCCACCTCAAGGATAAGACAGACCTCTGGCTGAGCACTTGCTCAAAGAATTAATGACAAGCCACATATTCAGAATCCTATTTAACTTTGAAGTCTGGGATTTCTTTGTACTACAAAGTTTGAGCACTGTCACCTAATGTCAGGAAATGGAAAATCATACTCACACACACAAAAAAACCAATTCAGCAAATACATTTATTGATTAAGACCCTGTGTAAGAATACTAGGAGAGATACAGACATTATTAATATATAGGTTCTACTAATAAAAAGGAGATGTGTAATTAAATATCAAAAAGAAAACAAGTTGGGTCATACAGAGATAAAGATAATGTGCTATGGGAGGTCAGACATAGGAAAGTTTACTTCTGACTGAAGATAAGAAGGTACAGAAATAGGGGAGGAAAGGAAAGATTGATTTGGGGTCTTAAGGAATAGATAGGAGTCTGCCTTGAAGCTATAGTAGGGAAGGGCATTCCTATCGAAAGATCAACAAAGGCATATAAATAGCTAAACTCAGTATCTTGTAGGGGGGAACAATGAGCAATTAAAAAGAATAAAAAGGAAGACTAAATGGGGACAAAAAGACCTTGGAATGTTAAGTTATAGTAGGAGTCTGTAAACTTTTTCTGTACCTTGTTAGCCTGCAATAGAGTGAAATCTCACATCTTTCACAATATTTGACAGATCTTGTTAGGCTTGTGTGTGTGTGTGGAAATTGACAAGTTGGTCCAAAAATTTATATATAAATGTAAAAGTTCTAAAATAGCCAAAACAATTATGAAAAAGTTGAAAATTTTAACACTTCAAGATTTCAAAACTTACTGCATTGCTACAGGAATCAAGCATAGAGCTAAGCTAGATAATGGAATAGAACTGAGTACAGAAATGAACCCTTATATTTATGGTCAATTGATTTTCAGCAAATATGCCAAGACAATTCAATTCAATGAGAAAAAGATAGTCTTTTCAAAAACCTGGTGCCTGGTGCCTGGTGCCAGAACAATAGGATATGTGTATGCAAAACAAAGCAAAAAAAAATTTAAAACAAAACAAAACAACAAAACTTAGATCCTTACCTCATGAAGAAATTAACCTTAAATGAAACACAGACCTAAATATAAGAACAAAGCATAAATTTGCTAAAATCTTCATGATTTGGGGTTAGGCAAAGAGTTCCTAGATATGACCAAAAGCACAAGGCATAAAAGAAAATTGATAAATTGGGCTACATTAAAACTGAAACTTTTTGAGTTTATGCTTCAAAAGACAGTATTAAGAGAATGACAAGACAAACCATAGACTGAGAGAAAATGTTTGCAAATCATATAAAGGACTTGCACTTGTATAAAGAAATCTTACAAGTCAATAATAAATGAGACAACTCAATTAAAAAATGGCAAAAGACTTGCAAAGACATTTGTATGAAGACATACAAATAACTAATTAGCACAGAAAAAGGTGCTCAATGTCATTAGTCATCAAGTAAATGTAAATTAAAACCACAATGAGATACCACTATACACCCACTGGAATGGCTATAATAAAATATCAGACAACAGCAAATGTAGATGAAGATAGGGAGAAGTTAGAGCCTTCATATGGTTAAGGTGTTAAGGTGAACGTAAAATATTACAGCCACTTTGGAAAACAGCTTGTTAGTTCTTTAAAGTTAAATATAAACTTATCATACTATACAGCAAATAGCAAAAAACAAACAAACAAACAAAAAACCCCAAATAACCTAATTTTAAAATGGGCAAAGGACTTGAATAGACATTTCCCAAAAGTAGACATACATTACTATGTATGGCCCACACGTATATGAAAATATGCTCAACGTCATTAATAATCAGGGAAGTGCAAATCAAAACCACGATGAGACATTAGTTCACACCTGTTAGAATGGCCAGTATCAAAAAGATAAAAGGTAACAAAAGTAGTGGCAAGGATGTGGTGAAAAGGGAACCGCTGTACACTGCTAGTGGGAATGTAAATTGGTACAGCCATTATGGAAAATAGTATGGAGGTTCCTCAAAATTTAAAAATAGAACTACCTCACAAATGATGTATCTGATAAGGGGTTAATGTCCAAAATATACAAAGAACTCAACTTAAAAAAAAATTAAAAAATGGGAAGAGGATCTGAATAGACATTTTTCCAAAGATGACATACGGATGGTCAACAGGCACATGAAAAGATCCTCAACATCACTAATCATCAGGGAAACACAAATCAAAGCCACTATAAGATATTACATCATTCCTGTCAGAATGGTTATTATCAAAAAGCCAACAAATAACAAATATTAGCCAGGATGTGGAGAAAAGGGAACTTTTGTTCACTGTTGGTGGGAATGTAAATTGGTGTGGCCACCGTGGAAAGCAGTATGGAGGTTCCTCAAAAAGCTAAAATTAAAATAGAACTACCATATAACCCAGCAATCCTACTTCTGGGCATTTACCTGAAGAAAATGAAGACACTAATTAGAAAAGATATATGCAACCCTATGTTCATTGTCACATTATCTACAATAGCCAAGATATGGAAGCAACTTAAGTATCCATTAATAGATGAATGGATAAAGAAGATGTAGTAGATAAATACAATGGAACATTACTCAACCATAAAAAAATGAAATCTTGCCCTTTGCAACAACATGGATGGACCTAGAGGGTATTATGCTAAGTGAAATAAGTAATGCAGAAAAACAAATACTGTATGACTTTAGTTGTATGTGGAAACTAAAAAACAAAACAAATCAGTAAACATAACTAAATAGAAAGATAGAAACAGAGAACAAAGAGCTGGTTGCCAGAAGGGAGAGGGGTGGGAGGATGAGTGAAATAGGTGAGGCAGATTAAGAGGTACAAACTTCCAGTTACAAAATAGATAAGTTACAAGTATGAAAAGTACAGTGTGGGGAATATAGTATAATTATGTAATACACTTGTATGGTGACAGATGACAACTAGACTTATCATGGTGATCATTTTGTAATATATAGTAATATCAAATCACTATGTTGTATACCAGGACTAACATAGTGTTGTAAGTCAATTACACTTCAAAAATAAACAACCAAACATAGAAAAAGAGATCAGATTTATGGTTTACAGAGGTGGGGTGAGGGAGGGGGAACTGGATGAAGGTAATTAATAGGTACAAACTTCCATTTATAAGATAAATAAGTACTAGAGATATAATGTAAAACATGATAAATATAATTAACGCTGCTGTACATTATATATGAAAGTTGTTAAGAAAGTAAATCCAAAGAGTTCTCATCACAAGGGAAAATATTTCTTTTATTTCCTATTTTCTTAATGTATCTATATGAGATGATGGATGTTCACCAAACTAATTGTGCTAATCACTTCATGATGTATGTAAGTCAAATCATTATACTGTACACCTTAAACTTACACAGTGCTGTATGTCAAGGTATACTGTCAAGTATACCTCAATAAAACTATTAGAAAAAAATAGAACTGCCATATGATCCAACAATCCTACTTCTGGATATATATCCAAAGGAAATGAAATTAGGATTTTGAAGAGGTATCTTTACTCCCATTTTCAGTGCAGTATTATTCACAATAGTCAAGATGTGGTTGGAAACAACCTAAATACCCATTGACAAAGAAATAGATACAGAAAATACAGTATATGTGTGTGTGTGTATGTGTATATGTGTGTGTGTCTGTGTGTGTGTTGGAATATTATACAGCCTTTAAAAAGAAGGAAAATCCTGCCATTGTGACAACATGAATGAAACTGGAGGACATTATGCTAAGTGAAATAAGCCAGACACAGAAAAATAGATACTGTATGATCTCAGTTACATGTAGAATCTAAAATAGTCAAAGTCATAGAAGCAGAGAGTAGAATAGTGTTGGCCAAGGGAGAAAAAGGGAGATGTTAATCAAAGGGCACTAAGTTTCATGAAGTCTATCTGGATCTAGGTGTGGCCCTTGTTCTGATATCAGAGGCCCTGAATATCAAACCTGGGTATGGGCAAACTGCATTTTTCCCTTGGCAACCTTACACCTCTTTAAGGCTAAAAGCTTTAGCAGATGGATGTGAAGAGCCTTGAAAAGAAGAGCAAAGAGATTTCGTCCACATATTATAACAAAGTAGGACTTCTAGGAATCTTTATATTATCCAGATAAGCCTTCAGGATTTGTGAGAGACAAGTAAGGTCTGAGGCATTACTGTCCATTACTGTTTTTCTTTCCAAGTGAAGTAAAAAAGGTATTGGCTAGTTTCATCAACTGGAATACTAAGGAATGCACTGCATAAATCAGTTACAGTAAAGAATTTGCTTCCGGTGGGAATGGGTATTAGCAGTGTATGAAGGTTAGGAACCCCAGAGTGTTGAGAGATAACAATGTTTTTTATTGCTCAAAGGTCCTGGATAAGCATCCACTCTCAGCCCTTAAGTTTTCTTGCTAGTAAAATGGGAGTATTACAAGGACTAGTACAAGGAATGAGGTCTTGAGCTTTATAATCTTCTATTATGGGCTATATACTTTGAAGGGAGTCTTTACTTATAGAATACTGATTAATTCTGAGCAGAGATTTTGAGGGATCTCTCTGAATCTTGATGGGAGGTGAGCTGTGAATTTTGCCAATATCAGTTAAAGATTTTGCCCCTAAGGAGGATGTAGCTGAATCAATAAAGACAAAACATCAGTGTTTCTAGAATCAGCTCTAGAACCATCAGAGATGGAGCAAATAAAAGATGTCAAGGGGCGATTTAATCCACCTGGTTGGTTACTTTGACGATCACTATCAAGTTCTAGAATTATTTCTCCCTTTGGAAGAAATTCCAGCATGATACTTCTCTAAGAAGTCTCAGCCTGATAGATGGATGGGGTGGAGGAACTAAGGAGAAAAGAGTGTGTATCTCTCAAAGGGCCTAAACAAAAGGAAATAGGTTAGAGACATGCATCTCTTGAAGCTCATCAGAGATCCCCACTTTTTGAACTGTTTTAGTACTTTGAGGCAGGGGCTATTTTATAGTAGTGGAGTTGAGCACTAAGGGTGTGGCTGTGGTGTCAGGACTGGAAGAGATTCATCCTCAATCTGGAGAAATGTTTCTCCAAGTTGATTAAGAAGGATGATTGGGAAGAGCCTCTAGTTTCTCAGACCCCCATCTTTGAGAATTGGGAAGGCGTTGGAAAGGCTGGTTAGAGGGCTGAAAGTGCCTAAATCACTTAAATTTATAACAATCTCTTTTCCAGTGTCCCAGCTCTTTCCAATTATAGAAGAAACTAGGAGGGTTTTGTTTTTTTAGGGGCCATCACTTGCTGGAGTCGAAGATTAAGAATTTTAGTGGTCTTCCTTTTAGATGACTCATCTAGAATGTAAGAGAGGAAGTTTGTCACATTAACTAAATCTGGAGTGGACAGTTTCCTGTTTCATCCTGGCCCTTTTTACTAGAAGAGAAATGTCCTGGTTCAGCCCATTAATAAGCATAGAATTAAAAGCTACCCAGGTGGAATCAACAGCTGAAGGAAGACCAGAATTTTCTTTAAAAATCATCCGAGGTCAATTATAGCAGTCATGAACAGATTCATCAGATTTTTTTGTGTGTGCAAACCTGAATTTTGCTATAATCAAAAGGCTTTGGGAAAACCCTAGGAATTGCTCCATGAAGTTCCCTAGTAATTGTCCAAGCCTGATCATATAATAAGTTAGCAGGCTGGTCTCCCAGTTGCAATTCTAGAGACTTTTCAGGATTTTCCTAATTAGCAGTTTTCATCCAGTGCTAGGCCTGGCCTTTACCAACAAGCCTATGAACTAACTGATGTAAGTCAGAGAAATAGGTTGACAAGTTTGAATAACTACATTAAATTCCTCAGCAAATCTATGAAGATCTTCAGTTACTTTGGGAAAATTTTTCACTATGGCTCGCAGTTCAGCCTTAGTCCAGGAAATATAAGAAATTCAAGGGTTAGCCTCTGGATCCTCGGAAAGCTCAATTTTAACAGGACAGGTTCTGATAAGTTCAGAGGAAAAGGGCATGGGGAGGGTTTCAGACAAATAGGGAAGTTTGGTGAGAGAATTAGTAAGGAGGAGCTGAGGGTCTAGAGGAGGTGTAGGCAGTACAGAAGGGAAGGAGGAAGATGGCCCTGGAGGTGAAGCCTGAGCATAGGGAGCCAAGGAAGAGGAGCACGAGGCTTCCAAAGCCATTTTATCTTTCTTTAATTGTTTGTTTGCCTCAGTTAATCTTAAAATCCTATTTTGCACAGAGGCAATTTTAGGGTCCTGGTGCTATTTGGAGGCCTCAAAATATCAATCAAAATAGGTATTTCACTCAGTTTTGGAAATCTCAGAGCTATGGTAGTCCAATTTGGTTTTAAGAAAATTGAGTTTCAGGATTATTTCCCTATAAGGGCAACTGATATTCTAAACTATCTTTGGTTAAGTCAGTCCATTTTGTTAGAAATGCACATAAGGAAGGACAAATGAATGAAGTTATATTCTATTAAACACATTCTATTCCTTGTAATTGGGGTCCAGACTAGGAATATGACCATTGGCTTTGGTATAGGCAAATGCTTTTGCATTCAAGTTTCAGACCGCTTTCTGCCTCTTGCTGAGCATTTCATTTCCTTTCCTGAAATGAAGAGGACAACAGTATATAGCTAGTGATGACTTGGGGACCTGGTACTTTGATAACATTAAAAGATAATTTCAAAACATCAGAATGTGAAACATCTAGTTAAACACACATTTTGTGTTGTTCTTAGTCATGATCAATTTAAATATATCGGTGTTACTCGTAACCAAAAGACATTTTTATAACAAGGGAGAAATACTTAACTTCATTTATTTAGAATCAATAGAAACAGAATTATTAAAAGAGCTCTAAATTGAATAAAAGTAGAATCAAAATAATCAATTAAAATTGCAGCTATCATAGCTATCAACAGATTACATGTAAAGTTTGGTAATATTAGAAATATTGGCACTTAATTGTAGTAGAGCTTGAAAATATTAGCAGCATGTAATATTGTGGCCCTACTCTGTCTAGAGCAGTGCTTTGATCATATTTGTTTTCACTGAGGTTTAGCTTTAATTAATACATCCACATCAGCTTTGTCTGCTTCTCCAAGACTTTTTTGATGGCTCTCAATGAGTACATTGTCTTCCTTTTTTCGGGGTCTCTGGGAACCACCATCTCTGTGGGCTATAGAAGCTCCCAGGGCAACAAAATTGTGCACATCCTGCAGCTTCTTCCGTAGCCATTCCACTCTTTCCATTGAGTTCAGATGTTTGCCCAGATTATGCATAAACTGTATTTCACTCACAGATCTCTTCCTGGAGGGAACAGAATCAGAGAGGATCACTCCACTTAGCTGCCCTCTTCCAAATCATAAAGCCAACCTTAAAAATCCAATTCCCATGCCCTCACCATGCAAGGCTACAGTACTCACTTAATAGGCTTCCCATCAGATCTTGCAAGAAAACAAATCGCAAACATGACAACCATTATTTTAGCCATGTCTTTTGCAGACATCATCTTCACTAAAAGAAAAAGCAAAATGGAGGTTTTTTAAAAATATTTGTAATATTTCAAATGATACAATTCTATTTGTAGTAGTTTATATTTACAACCATATAACTTTGCACAGAGTGTGACAGTAACTAATTGGATTGGTTTTCATGAGAGACTTTTGGAATCAACCTCTTTATTTCACAGATACATTAGTACTTTTACTAATTATATTATACGTACACATAATTGGACTTAGAAATTAGATTAGTTTTACTTTCTTAGGTATCTTTTTGAGAGTTCTTGCTCAAGTTTTAATATATGAATGTTAAGCTACATGAGGAATCAAAAAGCTTGCTTTTGAGAATTTCTTCCCACATTTTGTGTTAGTCATGACTAAATGCTCATATTTTGCTTGAAAATGGCGACTTCTCTTAACTAGGTAAATTGTCAACACTTCATTTACTTAGAAAATCTCTTTTTCGTAAGTAAACTTCATTCAGGAACTGCAGTGACAACCATAAATACCATAATAGGTTCTGATTTAGAGATGTTTATGAATTTACATACACTTCTCTTACCATTAAAAAGAATGTATCAAAACATTTAAATATCATCTAATTAATTACTTGTTATGTGAACCTAGAGCTTGGCTCCAGATAAAATGCTTGCCTGTATCTTTTCAGCTTATTTTATTAACAACTTTATTTGAGTATAATTTTTACTACTTTCTTCTTTTGCTTATAAAGCTTTTCATCTCAAAATAGAATAGTCTTTAATTAATCTGCATTTTAACAATTGTAAAGCCTATTACCATAGAAATGCCTTTTCTTAATACTTAATGTTCTCCATTTTAACATACACATAGGGTGGCTATGTAAAGAGAAACTGCATCATTTAAAAGTAGCATAAGAAACATTATAATCTATTTATTTTTACTGTGCAATATAAAGGTATTGAAGGAGCCAGAAAGAAATATTCTTCATTTTTGGTTTATGTTAGAAATAATCACTGTAGCTAGAAGACAGGAGCATTGGTGTCTCACTCTAGCTTTGTCACATTCAGCTACTGTTTCTGCCTTGCTTTCTTGTTCTTAATAGAGAGATGAGCATCTTACCAGAATGTCATTAAAAAGCTGAAAAACAGTTGTAAAACATCCTTAAAATTCATGTATAGTTCTCAGAATAGAAAATTATAAAAGGCCTTATGTAAAGGGAATAAATATTCAGCAGTAAAATTGAGTTTTTCCAACTACAGTACACAGATTGAGCTCTCTATGAGGATATTCTGCAGGAAAAATAGAATTTTAACTCAACATAATGAATTTATGTTGGTTATTTAAATCAGAATTATTCATTCCTCATTAGACTGTTACACTTCAAAATTTTAGTAACATATCATGCCAAATTTTAATTATTTTTCATGTCATTTCAGATGAGTTTTAAAAAAGCAAGGTATTACAAAAGACTTTAATCACAAAAATAAATGATTTAACAGTATTTTAGTAGCATAAATTTATTTTGCATTGTGGCATTTTTGTATTAAATATAATTTAAACCCTCCCTTAACATTTTACCTTGAACAAACAGCATGACATTAGCAGAAAATGATACACATTAAATAATTGCTTGATCATAAAAAAAGAACTCATTTAAAATTTAAAAGAGAAAATAAAGATTACTCACCACACAATGTCTTAGGACACGATTTTCTTTCAGGTGTATTAGCAGCTGATGCCACTCAAAGTTGAGTAAGCCTGAGAAAGCTGATGAATTAAGCTGTGGACCCTTAGATGTGACTTTTATATATAGGTCTTCCACACACCAAGAGGAGCTTTTTTGTCAGAGATGACGTCACTTCCAATTCTCTGAATTTTAACTATAGGATCAGAGCAGTACACACACCCATGGGGCGGTGCTCATTCATCTTAAATTTTAGATAATTGGATATTAAAAGGAAAACAGTGCGGGGCTGGGAAAGGGTTTATGCAAAGATTTCTAACAAACAGTGAACTGTAATTCTGACTGCATTAAAGAAGTTATATTACAGAAAAAGACTGATTTCAAAGATTTATAGTAAAGTCATCATCTTCTTTGAAAGTAAAATCTGAAAATAAGTATATTTGTTATAACCATAATATTGGCACAATTGTGATGAAGATTATAATTAATCATATTACATTATGCTTACTTTACAACCAATCCATATCATTCCTGATCATCTTGCAAAAAATATGCTTTTCTTAAAGTGTTAAAAATATTTTGAGAACATACTCTTAGTACATAATTTTAAAGGCTTCAAAAGTGAAATTACTTTAAAATTTCTTTCAACTTACATTTTATTTATGCACTCTAATTTGCAATAAAAAACATCTGAAAAGCAGTAACTGTATGCCAGACTTTACATATATTATCCCACTAAGTCTTCACAGCAATCCTTTAAAGTAAATACTATAATTAGCCCCATTTTTACATGAAGAAACTGAGGTTTGGAAAGTGCAGAAGACGGAGTTCAACAAAGGTCTTTATGACTCCAGAGCCAATTTGATTCTTACTATCTCGGTTTCCCCTTAGAAATGGAGCCCTTCTTTGAACCCCAGTCATCTTGACTCTAATTTGCCTAACCCTTTGCAACCTCTTTGCCCAGGAGTGGAGTCTTGTCTCTCATGCTCTCCACCTGGTGATGGAGGGCCTGCTCTAAAACCTAATGGAGGCAAGATGCTGCCACCTGTCTAATTTCAAATATTGCTCCAGCCTGGTCCCAGTCTTTCAGCCCCAAACCCTTTGAATCCCCTTGGTATATCTAGGGTTCAATTAGGCAGCTTGCCTTCCAACTGAAGTACCAGAATTGGACCAGTACTCTGAGCTCTGCTCCTATCTAGGCTTCATGTTTTCCTCTTTCCTGCTAATTCTTGCCAAGGTTTGACTTTACATCAAGAAGAGCTGGTCTAAATTTAACATACCTGTACAGAGGCTGTGCGAATGAAAGATATGTGTTAGTGCTGCTCTGGGAAATCCTCTACATCAGGCAAACCTCATTTGGAGTATTGTTCCAGGCTACATTTCAGAAGTGTTAGAGACAAACTGAAACATGTCTGAAGGATATGTCTGGTGAAAATGTTGGTAAACATGGCATATCAGGAGGAGCTGAAAGAAACTGAAAAAGAAAAGTCTTGGAAAAGAAAACACTTGGGTTGATGATATGGCTGTTTTTAATTCTTTATAGGGCTACCATAAGGAAGAAGGAATATTTTCTGTGGTTTAAGAAGGAATTACTAGGGGGGAGGATATAGCTCAGTGGTAGAGTGTGTGCTTAGCAAGCACAAGGTCTCGGGTTCACTCCCCAGTATCTCCATTAAAAATAAATAAATAAATCCCCCCCAAATTAATTTAAAAATTAAAAAAGAAACTGCAATAAATTTTTTTTTAAAAAAAGAAGGAAGTACTGAGTCCAATGGCTAAAAATTACAGGGAAGCAGATTTGGGCTCAACTTGGATATAATAATTGTCAAAATAAGGAAGCAACTACCTTCCTAAGTAGTCCTTCTAAGTAGTGAGCTCCCCATCACTGGGAGTATTCAAGTAGAAGCTAGGTGAGAATTTATCAGGGACATTATAGAAATTCATACATAGCAGAGGGTTAAACTAAATAACCAAGGGGTTCTTTTTGACTAAAAAAAAATCTACTGTTTTGATCTTTTAAAAGTCCCCTTCTCATACAAAGTCTAAACCTGAAGTTTCTGTACCATTTTTTGTTATACTGTGTTAAGAAGAAGGAGAACTGCAAAAAGAAATGGTTTTATAAACACATTTTATATTGTTATTATAAAGCCATGTTTAACATTTTAATTTGGAGATTTTTTACCCCCTTCTTAGGGTAAGTCTGACATAACTGACAGCCTTCCAGGAGCGATGCAATTAGTGCTTTCACTGTCTTCCTCCTATTACACTTATTTAAGAATAAATTTTCATATTGAAGACAAACACATTATTAACTACTTTTACATGAAAATGAACAGATGTTTATTCACTCAGAAAATGCATTGAGTATATACTAGATATTTGCCAGAGGCTGTGTTAATCACTCGATGATTGAGACATGATCCTTGCCCTCAAATTTGACACATAAATTGGAATGTAAGGTGCTAGGTGTTACAATTGCTATATGAACAAACGCTTATAAAAAGCACAGAGGAAGAAGTGACTAAATTTCCCTGGAGCTGTTGGAAACTGTTGTACTGAGAAGCTGAAGTGTTCTCAAGGATGAACGTAGTTTTCCACAAGAGAAGGTGAGAAAGGACGAGAGGGAACAAAGCGTGTCCAAAGGCATGGAGGCAATGAAGACTGAATATGTGCTAGTGGAAGGAGAGGGGAGATGGGTAATGACCCTAAAAAGTAAGTGTGGTACAAATTAAGGAAGGCTTCTCTGTGTGTATGCCAAGGAACCGTACCACCTAGTCCTCTCTAAACTCATGTGTGCATTAGTAACATTTTTGTGTCCTTCAGATTTTGTAAAGTACTAATTTGACCTTCCCACAAAGAGATAGTGCTGCCAAGATTTGGCACACAGTTTATCTGCACCATCAGCCTCTGGGACTGCAGACGTTAGATAGAAGGAAACCATTTAGGAATAAGAGGGCTAGGGGCTATGTGGGCTCAAGAGGCTGGTGTCACAGTGACAGAGAAGAGCTGAGCACAACTTTTTGCTTTGAAAAAGCTCAGCCTTTCTCAGCACTCTCAAGTTCTCTGAAGCTAGGGTCAAACAACCCACTGCATCCTTCACATTTGGGAAGGTTAAAGGGCCGTGTGTTATTTCCTCTTGCATTATGGGAGGTTTAATTTGAGACTGACACTTTTTCCTTCTGTTTGTTCAACAGGAATGAGGATAGCTTTGGGGACTTAACACCAAGAAGAAACTTCCAGGGTCAGGAAATCCAGCTGTCACTCTCCTAATTCCCTATTTTGTTCACAGATTGGATGGTGGATTATCTTAGGAGTTGACTTACAATTTTGCTTTAAGCTCTCATGTGGAATATTGAAGTACTGAATTTTTCTTGATTGGTCAGAAAAAACTTTCCTCCCTCCTGTTCACCAGCCCCCAGACTTTTCTGTTGTTACAATGAGCAAAAAAGCATTAAAGGATAGCACATAATAACTGTTGAATTTTCCAAGTGTTTTTTGGTAATACTCAGTTCTTACTTTTCTTCCTCCATAATCTTATATTGATAGATATTGTGAGTGTGGTTCTCTAATGGGCAGCATTTAATAAGCCATTGATCTCTTTGTACGTATGAGCTGTTATAAACCCTGGGATCCATTATACCTGAGTAGCCCTTCAAAGATGAAATATGTAGCTACCTTCACAAATAAATATTATTTGTTGCTTTTTGTCTATTGTATCAATGAGCATCCATCCCTGCATGTGTTTACAGCCTTCTCCATGTTTACGTGGAATGGAGGAGTGTTAAGATGACAAGCACTGTTTTCACCATCAGAAAGAGGCATCTCTACAGGTGGGAACTGAGGGTAAATAATAAGATATTGGATGCCGGGGATGAGAAAGGCTTTCTAAATACAGCAAGGAATGTCTCTGTCTTGTCACAACGTAAACCAGGGTGCCACTTGGAGAAGACTTAGGATCTGTATTGACTGAAAAGATTTCTAGTTATGCAAATGCCTCTGTAATGTTCTTATGACATAGGTAAGGAATGAACAAGTCCTTGAGTGTCCCTCATTCAAAACCTCCTGAGATTTAATCTCTTTCTACCCTCTGTTTCTTAAAGAAATAGTGGCGGCGGGGGGGGGGGGGGAGGAGTAGGCTAAATTGAGAGTATTCATTTTTATTTTGGAACCATAAGGATATTGGACAGCTATAGCAATTTAATGAAGAAGTGAAGAAGTCTCACATTTTTAGTGACCCTTTTCAGTGGGCTGACCAGACCACTGATGTCACCATTGGTTCTAAATATTCTTTTTTTAAGAAGACACTAATGAACTTACCTACAACACAGAAAAAGACTCACAGACATAGTAAACAAACCTATAGTTAATGAGGGGAAAGGGGGTGGGAAGGGGTAAATTGGGAGTTCGAGATTTGCAAATTTTAACTACTATATATAAAATAGATAAAAAACAGACTTCTGTATAGCATAGGGAACTATATTCAATATCTTGTAGTAATCTATAATGAAAAAGAATATGAAAAAGAATGTATGTATATGACTGAAACATTATGCTGTACACCAGAATTTGACACACTGTAACTAACGATACTTCAAAAAATAATAATAAATATTATTTTTTATTGTCTCATAAATGTACTCATACTTTTCAGACAAAGTGTTTTCATTCGGAGTTCAGATAATATGTTCTCCTCAGTTAATGTGAATTTTCAGTTGGAATGCATAGCTTCTTAGTTTTGCTCCATTCTCCCTTTACCCTCAGTAGATATCATATGCAGTTTATGATACCAAAAGAAAACAAAATACATCTTTCACATCCCTTCCCAATAGTCAACTGTAGCCAACAGGCTGTGTACCTTGATTCTTTCTTTGTGTTTTAAAATAGTGTGAGGGAAAAAAAATCCAGGACAAGGGGTATTGATTTTCCATTAGTGAAGTTCTAAGTCTAACGATGTGGTCTGAGTTTAGGAATGCCAACAGGGCCTTCTGAATTACTGTTTCAATCCAATGTAGTAAAGATCTGTTGAGCTCCTAAAATCAGCCAGTCAAAGAAACAGTAGCAATTTCCCCTGCTCATAATTTTCTGCCTGATGTTTGTTTTCATGTGATTTTTTTTTAAGTTTGAGCATCTTAACTTTTTAAATCTCAAATTCCACATCACAAAGTAGAATACTGCCTTCCCTCCTTTGAGTTATGAGCTTTCAGATATGAACTATCACATATGAAAGTGTTCTGCATGTAAATGGCATTCAAAACATGCATGTTAAATCTAAATCTGCCCTTTCCCATCCTCTCACATGGGTCCACATCACACCAGTAGTCCCCAGTAATAAACATGGAGAGAATTGAGCTTCAGGGCCCAGTCTGAGCTCTGCCTCCAAGACCTGCCAGCCCAGACCCCTGAAGTGCAAACAACTCTGAGGCAGTAGGTAGTTATGATGTTCATAAATTTCATTCTGAATTTTCTAATTGCACAAGAAATTATAAAATTTAAATTAAAACTAAGTATACCTTTGTATAGTGGGAGCCTAATTCCCCACTCTAAGTGTGCACTGGGTAGAGTGACTTCTTCCAAAGAATACAGTATGCAAAGGGGAAAGGGAGTAGCTTTATAGAGAAACCTGACAAATGCTGCTCCAGCCAGGTGATCAAGGTCAGTATCAACAGTGATAAGTCATGATAGAAGGTACCCTAGATATTATGTAATGAAAGTAGCACTCTTCCTCTGTGATTTTCCTCCCCCAAACCCATATCCCCAGTCTAATCATGAGATAAACAAGAGGTAAATTCCAACTGAGGGGCATCCTACAATATACCTGACTAGCACTCTTCAAAACTGTCAAGTCAGCAAAAATAAGGAAAGTCTGAGGAACTATCACAGCCAAGAGGAGCCTAAGGAGACATGACAACTAAGTGTAATATAGTTTCCTAGATGAGATCCTACAAGGAAAAGGACATTAGGTAAGAACTAAGGAAATATGAATCAATTATAGTCTTTAATTAATAACAATGTATCAATATTGACTCATTAATTATAACAAATGTACCATACTAATATAATATGTTAATGGTATGGGAGCCTGTGTGTAGGGGTGGATATATGGGTATGCTCTGTGCTATCTGGTCAAACTTTTTGTAAATATAAAACTCTTCTAAAAAATGAAGTCTATTAATTTTTAAAAGTTCATAGATATGGTAAGCCAAGATAAATAAATGACTGGAAATTTCAGAAACAAAAAAGTTTAGGAATTAAATTGAGAATTAGAGAGGTGACTTGAGAGAGGAAAATTCAGTCAAATAAGATTATTTTGATCATCTAATCCACTTTCCACAGCACTTTATATTATGCTTTTTTTTTTTTTTTTTTTGGTTCTCATAGTATCTGTTAGGTAAATGTTATTTCTATCTATCTTTTAAGTGAGAAGTTAAAGCTTGGACTTAGGAAATTACTGGTTCAAGTTTATTCAGCTAGTGAGGGAACAAGGTCTGAATTTAAATCTACATCTATTTTATCTATGGCTTTTTCTTCAGTGTCAGACTGCAGAGAATAAAGGTAAATAGAATGGAGGCAGGGGATTCAATCCAGAACATATCTGCTAAGGTTGAGGCCACATGTTATATAGGATTATAGAGAGGGTCAGACATAGACCTTGACCTTGAGGCATTTATGTGCTGGCAGGGGAGAGAGACAATATGATTTACAATAATACCAGGTCCATTGGAGTTGGGAGGAGAGGCAGATGTGACTATTTAATGTGCACACAACCTCATTCCTGCTGGAAGTAAACAGTTTCAAGGTCAGACTCCTACACTTATATGCAATCTCCGCAGATTGGAAGATTACTTCTTTTTACCTCAGGGAACACTGAAGGACAGGCATCTTGCTTTCTTTTCAGGTGTAAATGAGATGACACACTCAAACGTTAAAGCTGACAATCTTTCATCTGGTATAAACGTTTCTGCCTATAGTTTTTCAACTGTAAGTGCTTTCCTTGCCACTAAATAGTTTAGCTGGCAATCTGATTTTAAGCTTGGATTCAGCAAAATACTCATACCTTTCATTAGTCAGAGTGGAATAATATAATAGTTACTTTTATAGAGCACTTACTATACACCAGAGACTATTCTAAGTACTTTATAAACATTATATCTTTAATCTTTACAACAATCCTAAAGTGGAACTATTTTAACTCCTATTTTACAACTGAGGAATCTGAAACATAAAATAAGTTTAAAACTTGTCCAGGGTTATCAAACTATAGTGGCAGAGACATCATTTGAACAGAGGAGTGTGACTCCAGAATGCATCTTATAATCATTATGGTATATTGTCCGCCTACCCTCCCTAACACATATACTGAAACAGTATATTAAAGCGTGTTCACTTATACTGTAGATTATAGGTGAGGAAATACAGTTTCTCTGGTCTCTAAAACTATTTTGATCTTTTCAAGTTCCCCAAGAGCTAGTTAGCAGGGGCATAAAAATTCTTAATTTGATTTCGTTTAAAAATGAGTTCAAGTACACACACATCTATTCCTGGAATGCAAAGATGGCTTACTCTGTAAAAATCAATCATTGTACAATATCACATTAACAGAATGAAGGGGGTAAAAGCCACAAGATCAGTTGGTGCAGAAAAAGCATTTGACAAAATTCAATACCCTTTCATGATAAAAACATTCAACAAACTAGGATTAGAAGGAAACTACCTCAACATAATAAAGGCTACATATGAAAAACCCACAGCTTACATTATACTCAATGAAGAAAGACAGAAAGCCTTTTCTCTAAGAATAGGAACAACATAAAGAAGTCAACTTTTGCCACTTCTATTCAACATAGTACTGGAAGTCCTAGCCAGAGCAATTAGGAAAGAAAAAAGAAATAAATGGCATCCAGTTTGGAAAAGAAGAAGTAAAATTATCTGTTCACAGACAACATGATCATATATGTATAAAATCCTAAAGATTATACACACACACACACACACACAAACCTGTTAGAGCTAATAAATGAATTCAACAAAGTTGCAGGCTACAAAATCAACACACAAACACCAGTCACATTTATTTATACTAATAATGAACAATCCCTCTTAAATTAAGAAAGCAATTCCATTTATAATAGCATTAAAAATAATAAAATGTTTAAAAGTAAATTTAACCAAAGGAGGAATAGCGCTCGTTCACTGGGTCTCCCCTCTGCAACCGAGAGGCCAGCAGGACGGAGGGGGAGCTTCCGAGGCTCAGACCTGCCCCAAGCACCCTTGACTGACAGAACTAAGTTAAACGGGCACAACGGGTCCCCACGACACCCAGCCCAAGATGCAAGCCGGCAGCTGGGGCCGGGACAGGCTGCCTGAGCCGGGCGGAGGACTGGGGTGGCTGCACTGAGGCAGCCATGGGGGACTGCAGGGGGCTGCATGCCATGGCTGGGAGGGGATACGGAGCAGAACAACCTCGTTCCCCCATAAATTGCAAAAAAAAAACAAAGCAACGAGTCTGGTGTGCCCGGGGGGAGGGGTGCCATAGCCTTTGTCTCAGACCCACGGCGCCATTACTGGCGCTTCTCACGAGAAGAGAGGTGGGGTGCAGCCACAGCCGCTATCTCCTTCTGTGCTCATCGCCTGGGCAAGGGTGGGGCCGAGCACTGAATCCGCACCCGGGGGGCTCTGCAACCTCCTAGGCAGGACTGAGACTTGTTTACAGCCCGAGGCAGATAGGATCCTTCTGCTCTGGCACCTCAGATAACTCACGCCGCCAAGACAAACAAGGAGCTGAGATTTGGCGCAGAGCAGGGGTGGGGCTGTTCCACGGTCTTCCCCGAGCCCACCTATGGAGTGCTGACCCGAGACGGAGCGGGCAGCTGCACAGAGCAGTGGAGCAACTGGCACCAGGAGAGGCGGGCCGCAACCCACCTTCCTGGCAGGAACGCAGCACCTGACCATGGTGCTGGGAGGGGGTGCAATCCGCCCACCTGCCTCTCCCGAGAGCAGCATCTGACTGTGGCATCAGGAGGGGGAGTGGCCCACCTGCCCACCGGCCACAGTGCCAGAGAGATATGAGCAATATGAAGAAGCAAAGGAACCACTCCCAGTTAAAATATCAAGAGAAATTCCCTGAAAGCACGATCAAGGAAATAGACATTGATGGCCTGCTAGATCAAGATTTCAAAAAAGGACTGATCAAAGTACCGAAGGAACTAAAAGAAATAGTGTTTAGAGATACAAAATATGTCAAAAATGAAATAGAAGCTATAAAGAAGAACCATGTAGAATTAGTAAACTTATTTGCTGAGATGAGAGCTGACCTAAAGGCTGTGCAAAGCAGGCTAGATAATGCAGAGGAACAAATAAGTGACCTAGAAGACAGGACAACAAAAAGCGCCCAATCAGAACAGCTGAGAGAAAAACAAATAAAAAACAATGAAAACAATAAAAGGGACCCGTGGGATAACATAAAGCATGCCAATCTACACATAATAGGGGTTCCAGAAGTGGGAGAAAGAATAAAGGGGATTGAAAAGGTATTTGAAGAAATCATGACTGAAAACTTCCCAAACCTAAAGAATCAGATATCCAAGTACAGGAGGCTCAGAGGGTCCCAAACAGGAAGAACCCAAACAGACCCACACCAAGACACCGCATAATCAAGATGGCCAGAGTCAAGGATAAAGAAATGATCCTGAAGGCAGCAAGAGAAAAACAAAGACTGAGTTACGATGGAACCCCCCATAAGGCTTTCAGCTGATTTCTCTACACAAACACTAAAGGCCAGGAGGGAGTGGCAAGATATATTCAAAGTCCTGAATGAAAAAAAGATGCAGCCTAGGATATTCTATCCAGCAAGGCTATCCTTTAGAATAGAAGGAGAGATAAAGAACTTCACAGAGAAGCAAAAACTAAAAGAGTTTAGCAACACTAAACCCAAGCTAAAAGAAATATTGACAGGTCTACTATAAATAGAAAAGAAGCAAGATGCTACAAAAATGAAAACTCATAACTGGAAAGGTGATAACTACCATGAATTACAAATAGAATAAACACAAAATTGTAAAAGAAGACATCTAAATCATTAAGAGTGGGAGAGGGAAGCAAGGAAAGCCACTGTGGAAAACAGTATGGAGATTCCTCAAAAGACTAGGAATAGACTTACCATATGACCCAGGAATCCCGCTCCTGGGCCTATATCCAGAAGGAATCCTACTTCAAAATGACACCTGCACCCCAGTGTTCATAGCAGCACTATTTACAATAGCCAAGACATGGAAACAGCCTAAATGTCCATCAACAGATAACTGGATAAGGAAGAAGTGGTATATTTATACAATGGAATACTATTCAGCCACAAAAACTGGTAACATAACACCATTTGCAGCAACATGGATGTTCCTGGAGAATGTCATTCTAAGTGAAGTAAGCCAGAAAGAGAAAGGAAAATACCATATGAGATCACTCATATGTGGAATCTAAAATAAATAAATAAATACAAAAGAGAAACAGACTCATAGACATAGAATACAAACTTGTGGTTGCCAAGGGGGCGGGGGGTGGGAAGGGACAGACTGGGATTTTAAAATGTAGAATAGATAAACAAGATTATACTGTATAGCACAGGGAAATATATACAAGATCTTGTGGTAGCTCACAGCGAAAAAAAAATGTGACAATAAATACATGTATGTTCATGTATAACTGAAAAATTGTGCTCTACACTGGAATTTGACACAACATTGTGAAATGACTATTACTCAATAAAAAAATGTTTAAAAAAAAAACAGAGGTTGGCATATGGGAGGCCTTCACTAAATATTTGCTGATTTAATAATCTGAAAGAATTTTACCTTTTTTTGAGACTTTTATTGGCACAAAGCTCTAAAAATAACTATATATTACTTTATGTTGTAAAAAATGTGAGTTTGGATGGATGCTTAAAATTTAAAGGATACTTTAACAGGAAAGTACTAGATGATAAAATAATGCATTTAAGTAGTCTATTATGTATCTGACACAGAGTAAGCACTCAATAAACACAGAAGCTTGAGTGCAGATGGACCCAGTGCCCACATGGTGCTTGCCCTGAGTGGCAGTGTTATACACACACCTATTCAGAACTAACCGCTGCTTACTTGATGTTACATGAGTACCTTCACAGGGTCCTCTCAAATATCTTCCCCAACTGGCTTGTTTTGGCTCCCTTCATTACCCACCTCCACCCTCCTTTCCTCTCCAACACAAAAACACGTACTGTACAATCCTTGTGCAAATGAACTGATTGAGAAAAATTAAAATGAGAGGTGTATAGGATCACCCAGAAACCACAGGTTCCATCCATAATCCAGAAGCAAGATGCTACTTTTGTCTACAGCTGGGAAGGAGGGAAGGTGGTAGTTTGAATCCAGAAACATTAATCGCTAACCCAGGAGCCAGGGAAGTGCCAAAGCTATAGTCTAAAATGGGAGCCAAACAGGAAGAAATGAGAAACAATGTAGTTAGTGGTAAGGACATGCAACAGAGTCATGAGGATGATCTACTAATTCTGTTGAATACCACTGGTCTCAGTGGGAATTCTTTGCAAACACTAGGTCTTACTCCAAAGAGTCTTGAAGACACTCCCTAACATGTTATATTACCTTCCTTCTTCCTTGACTTGAAGTTTCCACTGCTGAAGTGTATTGATCCTCAATTGGGTAGACAGCAAAGGTGGTAACACTGATCTTGGGAAACTCATGTAAAAGAGACATTACTGGAAAAAAGAGAGAAGTTTAGTGATCTGCCTCTACCAATATTATATTAGATGTTACCATTTCCAGGGGACAAGATAAAATAATTCATATCTTTAAAAAGAGAAATATGAAAATATTTTTTTTCCAAGAAGGGAAGACCCTACCCTCTGCTTGAAGAGGAAAGGTAGACACCAAGTATCTATCCATTGGGATAGCAAGGAAGGGCAGGAGAGCATCCCAGAGAAAAATTCCACCCACTAGCTTACTCCAGCTAGGATTGATCCTGACAGGTAATGAGCTCCTCAAATGCCAATACTTTACTAGAACCAATCACATAAGAAGTTACTTATTAATTATCTGGAAGAACAAAGGATACTCACGTAACATTCTAATACTAACATATATTGAAAATTTTATATACCATAATGCTACCTATGGATTCCTAGATTTAGAAACATCTTCAAAGTTGGCTTCTGAGCCTATTCTTTCTACTCAAAAAATATCCTATAGCAGAATTTCCTCAGGATCCCACTGCTTAACAAATAATATGAACAATTTTAAATCATTTAAGAGCAGTCTGCTTCTATTCCTATGAAATTTTACATGAGCCAAGTCTCTGTTTGTAGGTTCTGGTTACTCCCTTGGCCACTTGACAAATTCCAGACCAATTATAATCGCTTCCGTGACGCCTCCCTGAACACTGACCACTGAGATATTCCTGAGGCACTTTATACTCATCTACCAAAGCACTGAAAGTGGCAGCCAAGGCTAGAACCCAAGTCCAGCTGTTTCCATCACCTCCCACTGCCGCTCACATTAACTTCTAAGCTGTGACATTTGCAGACTGACTCACCAATGAATCTCAGAACTGGGGGCTAACGGAGAAATGGAGATTTGGAAATTGTCTTTTCAGGAAAACAAAGAGCATAAGATAGTGATTCTGAGTGCTGTGATCATCTCTTTTCATAGCTGAATTTTTTGATTTGCCTGAACCCCATCAATCAGTCCTTAAATTATCTGAGATTAAAGAGAGAAAGCAAGTGTACCCATGTTTCTGAGCTATGGGGCATAAACAGCCTTGAGCAATATCATGTGTCTCTGACTGAGGCACTATGCACATTTCTCTTGGCTCCTCCATGGCAAATTCCATTCACCTTCCAGTTGCCCTCAGGTCCCAATAAGCTCCAAGCCATTAATTTCTAGGACCAATGAAAGCCTTCCAAGTCTCTTCCACATTAACCTCCTGCTTTACACATATATGTACAATCAATTTTGCACTGTTAACTGTAGGGGTCACATATTACACCAGCACTGCAGAAACCTCCTTTACTAGGTTTGAAGGTAAAATCACAATTTTCTTCAAAGATACCTCTTTCACAAAATCTCTTCTATACTTCATAATCTAAAAGTGGATGAGGAAGTTCCAGAGTCATGGAATTGGTTTTCTTTCATTTCCTTTGTAAATTCTATTGATGGAGATCTATTTCATACACACTTTGATGTCTGATATCTTTACTTGGCACCACGGTGCAAACTGAGGCAAGGGGAACCCTTTCTAACACAGGTCATACTGTGTTACTCCAATACTGCATTACTAATTGCCCCTCAAACTTGATGGCTTAAAAAACAATAATTGTTATTTCTTTTGCTTCTGTGATCAGGAATTCACCTGTGGCATGGCTGGTCGGTTTTGTGATCTCTTATGAGGTTGTAGTCAAGATATTGCCTGAGGCTATAGTCATCTTTCTAAATTTGAATACTGAATATTGTTTGGCTTAAATTCTAATTTTCCAATGACTCTAAAATGTTATTAGTCTTGAGTGCTCACCCAAATTCTGATCGTATATCTCCATTGTTAGCTGGATCTCTGACCTATTAGTCTCTGACTCCATGTGTCCTAACTGAAAGTATCAATGTCATGCTTTACCTGGCTTCTTGAATAAATCATTACCAAATCTTTATTGGGGGCCTACTATGTGTCAGGTTTGGATTAGATGTTGGCATAAAACCAAATGAAAACAGATGGTACCTGACTTTGAGGAGCTCACAATTTAGGGAAGAGAACCAGGAGCCAATAAGAGATTGAATATACAAATGGACAATGGTCAGGCCATATATAAAAGTAGGACTCTGGCCCACAACCTGCAGCAATATGCTCAGGAAACAACCCCTCATCCACAATAAACAACCCAGGAAGCCAGTCTGCTATAAATCAGACTTCCAGAAAGCTAGGTTGCTATCTCTAGTAACAGCCCAGGAAGCTAGACAATAAATTCTGTAACAATTGGCCCAAAATGGCAAGGATTTGATTTATAACTGCTTCTCTAGTTATTGTCCCTGCTTCCAACTTAGGACCAAATAGAGAAAGCTAAATACGTACCCTTAACCAACCACATAGGATGTTCCACTTCTAATTAGCCCACCTATAGCTTCCCCAAGCCAACAGCCTCTAATCGGGGCACACCTGAAGCTCCCCTTTTCCCACCATAAAGCTTTATCCCTCCTCTGCCTGCTGTTGAGTCTCCGACAAAATGCAAGTGACAGTGGCTGACTCCCTTGCTGTAGCAAGCTCAGTATAAATAGACTTTGCTTTTTTCATTTGGTTGGTCTTTTTAGTTCCATACCAACATCCACATAAATGTATGGGATAAATGCCTTAATGGTAGCTATGGAAACAAAAGTGCTATTGGATCCCAGGGTAGGGGAGAGAGAGTAGAAAGGAAACTTTCTCAGAGGAGGTAACCTTCTAGCTGGGTCTTGAAAGTAAGGAATTTTATTATTACTTAACAGTTTTACATGTATATCTTGTCTCTACAACTAGATCAAAAGTAATTCATGGAAGGGAGCCTGAAAGAAACATAATTTCAGATTTAAAAGGTCATTAGAGATGATTTAAACCAGCATCTTCATGGTACTAACTGCTGCAGACTGAAGGTTTTTGTCTCCAGAAAATCAGTATGTTGAGACCTAATCTCCAATGTGGCAGTATTTGGAGGCGGGGTCTTTGGGAGGTAATTAGATAGTGAGGGTGGGGCCCTCATGGGTGAGATTAGTGACCTTATAAAAGAGGCCCCAGAGAGCTCCCTCACCCCTTTCCAACATGTGAAGACACAGAGAGAAGAGAGCTGTCTATGACCCCAGAAAGTTGGTTCACCGGACACTGAATCTGCTGGCATCTTGATCTTGGGCTTCCCAACTTCCAGAACAGAAATAAATTTCTATTTATAAGTCATCCAGTCTATGAAAGTTATAGCAACCTGAATTGACTAAGGCACTAACAGAGAATCTGGGGCTCTGAGAAGGGAAATAACTTGATGCAAGTTCTTTTTCATTTTCCTTAGGGTACTTTGTCATGGACTTACTAGGTCTAAAATCTCCCCAAACAAGGAATATGAAGTGAGTTCTTTAATACTCAAATTATGAGGGCTTTGTGCCCCCATCCCACTTGACTAAAGAAAGTTTAGTCATTCCATGAACTATCTTCTCCAAGTAGTTTTAAAATCAGAGAAGCTTACATGTTTCACAAATCCAACCTGGTGGGGTATGCTACCTAATTAAGCTGCTGGCCTCAGAAAGTTGCTTTTCTATTCACACGCATGGCCATTCATTTTCTGCCAATCACATGCTGAAATTTGGGGATTATCATCCATCCTCAAACACATGCTGTCACAATCCTTCTGACAAGGGCAGTGAGAGAAGGAAATAGACACTTTCTTTAATTGATAAAGAATAGAAGGTAGAATGAGGAAATAATGTACACCTGTTGCTGAATGTGGTCGCTCAGTGTTTAGACCAAGCCTCAGACCCATTCTGTCAGGGTCCTGGCAGGATGCCCCCTGCCTGGCGGCTAGTCAACCACGTTCTGGGTGGTGCCATCTTCTTTCTCACAAAAGAGAATCCCCTGACCATCTTGCTTGCCATGAAGCTGAAGTTCCACCTATGGTGAAGCAAGTTTTAGGTCCATCCCACTGGTCCTCATTTTCTGTTCCAGAATCAATGCCTTTCAAGGCCCAGAGAATGAGTGGGAGTGGAAATCTCCACTTCAACCATAAGAAACCCTTCTCCTACCCACAAGAAGGTTATAGTGCAGAATGGCTCACAAAAATGCAACCTCATTAGATCAAAATATTTCAACATCAGCATAACTGGGTTATTTCTTCAAATTATTTGTAGACATCAATAGTCCAGCCCAGCTCAGTCTAGTTCCTTCCTTCCTATTCTTTTCTCCAGCTCCAGATAAACTTTGGGGCCTCACATTTTCATACATTTTTCAGACTTCCAGATCTCTTGGAGTTAAAACACACTCTCATATTTCCATAAGAACAAACAATAAAGCTGTTTGAATTTAATCAAACAAAAGAATAATGATATGCAAAATTCTACATAGTACTGCTAAAACACATCAAATTTATGTAATCAAACAGAAAACTGAGCTGCTTCATCCCAAACACCTGCTTTCGTGTTATTTTCAATTTCTTGAAAAACAATAGATGGCTACTTGGGAGATACATACACACACACACACATATATACAGTATATGTATATGTGTACATATATATGTTCTGTTTTATATATACATATATATATATATAAATAGTGTGTGTGTATATATATATTACATATGTATGTATGGGATATGTATATGTATATATATGTTCTGTTTTATATATACATATATATACAAATAGTGTGTGTGTGTGTGTGTGTGTGTGTGTATGCATGCATTTTTCAAGTGGTTTCCCCCAAATGAAGTAAGGTCTTCCTTAAAGGCAAACAAAGCAAAACAAGTCTTGATCTTTTACTAAAAGAAAAAAAAGAATTGCTTAAATCTTGAAAATGACACACCTGACATTTATCTATCAAAACTGTTTTTTAAATCTTATGGCTTAAAATATTTTTGAATAGATGGATGAATTGAATTGAATTAATGCAAATGTTTACTGAGCACCTATTATATGTAAGCACAGAGCCAGGTAATAGGCACACTGCTGGAAAACAAAATAGTACCCCTTGCCCTCCTAGAATTTCAGCCTAGTAGAGAGGACAGGCAATAAACCGTTTATTTAATACTTAAGTGCAAATTGAGATAAGCACCATGGATGAACTGGCTTGGGTGCTATGATAGACAATAAAGGGGTATGAGGAGGGATACCCTCTTTAAATAAGATGTGAGGGAGGGCCTCTTTAAGGTCAAGCTATTTAAGCCAATTAAAAGTTGAGCTGGAGTCAGATGTGCCAAGCAGAGGGAGCCCCACATGTGAAGGCTCTCCCCCTCTAGTGTCTGCGGAACTGAAGACAGACCAATGATGGTGGACATTAATAATAAGAAGCAGAGAAAAGAAGCTGTAGCTGTTCATGTAGGGCCCAACAGGACACTGTAAAGGGTGGATTTTATACCAAGCACAATAGGAGAGCCAAACAGGAATTTAAATAGGGCTGATCTGGGGATTAGGGGAAGATGTAATAAATTTATGACTTCAAAAGATTACTTTGCTTACTGTGTTGGTGAATGGATAGGAAGGATGCACTATATAGGATCCGAGAGACTAGTTAGGAGGCTCTCTCACAGGTGAAAGATGAGAGTAAGACCAGGTGAGAAATGAGGGCTACTTGGACTAGGATGGTGGCAGGGAGATTTGATCTGTAGGTGAGACTAGAGACTGAGGGAAAAAATTAGATAAAAATCAAGGATGACTATTTGTGGCTCCTGTGTTGAGCGCCCTTATGTAAAAGCTTCTTTCTCGGGGTTTATGTCCTTTTGGCCTTAGATTCAATGACACCAAATATAATCAAGATCACGTTTTAAAACCTGCAATTCCCCCAGCTGCTTTCCAGAGAATGCCCAAAATAAAATTTGCATTCCTCACTATTACAAGTGATTACATTGATCCTGCTAGGCAGCCGTCCTAAATTCTTAGCTTGCTGGCTCTAGGGCTTATTCATCTCTGTATCTTTTGCAACACTTAGCACTCTATTAACATAAAGTTGATGACCAATGAGCTATATGTTGAACTAAACTGAGAGTAATTAAATATCCTCAAAGTTGGGTGGGTCTACCCTTTGAAAATGGTTTCAGAATTTGGGAACAAGCAAAAAGTCATTAGGAGTCAGATATAAGAAACACTACTTAAAATAAGAGCTTCTGGGTAAACTCTATAAGAGTAATCATGTTTTGAGAATGTCTATCTAAACTGTCTCTCCAAATTTTGGTACTTAAAACTTGAAACTAAGTTAAATAAAGAGAACTCATTGACTATCTGGGTCATTAAATCTACCTTTACTCAAAAACAAACAAACAAAACAAAAAAACAAAAACAAAAAACACTCTACTTAATGGCATGATGTAGCCATAAAGCAGTGAGTGATTTTCTTGCATGGCTCAAAAACTGACTAAAAAGAAAATTACTGGAGAGGAGCTACTTCCTCTCCAAACCCTTGAATTCACACACCAAGCTGCATGGGATCATCCATTGAGCACTTACAATACTTAGGGTACTATTTGGGCACTGGATATGTAAAGCTATAAAACATGAGTCCTTGAGAAGAGTGAGGTGACTCCTCCCACGTAATGCATCCATAGCAATCTATCCTTCCTCTACCAAAGCATCTATTTTACAACACTCCGGCTTCTTGCTAGTACATCTTGCCCTAACAAGGCTGATGTGCCCCACGAGAGCAGAGATGTGTGTATTTTTCACTCATCATTGTACCCTTTGCCCTTAGCCGTGCCTGGTAAAGTGGATACTAGTCGTTGCCTACCAGTCCTTCTTCCTTCTTCTTTAATAGAAGAATCCTCTTTCCTGTGGAGCATCTACTTCATGTGGTTTACTTGATTCAGACCCCATCTGTATTGCAAAACAATTGCACACATCAGATTTCTCCCTGGAACTTTTCAGAGATTTAAAGAGAAGACTCTTTCCTCTGAGGTTGGCCTGGCTGCAAATGAATCTTGGCAGCCATCATGCCTGCCACATGGATGCTGTTGCTGCCCCACCCATATCCCTTGCATGGGGGAGATTAACACAAACCTTCTGGTCTAACAACCCTTGAGTGATTGACAAGGGAGTGCAAAAGGCAGAACCCCCTTGACTCAAGGTGGGATAAACTCTGTGGTGTGATTCGTGCTTCAGATCTTCCCATGGGAAAGAGTTGAAGCTAGTCTTCAGGGGAGGCCACATTCTTAATTAGCTTTTGTCCCCTACTTCCCTCACACACCTCTTCCTGAAAGCATCCCCTCAATAAATCACTTTCATAAGAATCTTATCTAAGGTGCTATTTCTAGGGAACCCAACTAATTAATCTGTACAAAAGAAAGCTGAGTACAAATAACATCATTTGAATGCCTGGATAGCACCATGTTTTCCATTGTACTCTTTCTTAGGTGAGCTTCCCTTGTTTAAGCTATTTGTATTTGAGTTTCTATCATCTAAAAGAGTCCTGATATTTAGCAGCATTCTATAAATGTTTGTTGACTAAGTATTTTGAATTATAAATAGAGTAAAATGGAAATATAGGTTAGGATGGAAACATGGTGAGCTAGTTTAAGCTACTTGGACTGGGTTTCAGGATCTTAAAGGGTCCTGATATTCAGCAGGCATTCTATAAATGTTTGCTGAATAAGTATATTGAATTATAAATAGTGTGAAATGGAAATATAGATGAGGATGCAATGTATTCCATTGAGCATTTTGAGGAGAAATGGTAATTTACATTTATCTGAGCCTGTAAGTATAAATAGCAACTCAGCAGGAAAGTGAGTAGTGAGGACATTCTAGGCCTAAGAACAAAGGTTTGGCAATGAGAAAGTACATGGTATTTGAGAAAAATGAGATTTTCTGCAAAGGAGTGAAAAAATGCTTATTTTGTTGAAGAAGCAAGTCTATGAGATTGTATGGGAGGGAAGGCAGGTCATCACTGCCATGTTTACCAAGATTGTGGGCTAATGCTGACAGACGGGCCCTAAAAGAGGGTACAAGATGTACAAACAACACCCTGATATGTTTGGGATGCAATGCCAAAGAGATTGCAGCCAGTGTAATCAAGCTGTGGCTGCTAGTCATGGTCACATGCAATCAAGGTAAAGATCTGCTGAGACCCATTGATTCTGAGGTATGTTATTTACCCACATGGGAGCTCAGTGTACACATGTCAGTCTTCTGGGTATCATTTTATCCTGATCTGTTTCACCTGGGTGATGCAAGAGCTAGCCTGTACAGGGTAAAATACATTTACTTTGATCATGTTAAGTCATCATCAAAGTTGCTGGTTTTTTGCAGAAAGCAATGTTTATAGGTATACAGTATTTTTTATATTGATTGCTCATAATAATGCCTGCTCCCAGAATGTACAATAAAAATCTCCATTTATATAGCCAGATGCTTTCACATGAATTATTCCATTTAAACTTCACAATCGTCCAAAAAGATCAAAGAAGTGTAAACTTTGCCAAAGTCACCAGACTTTGAACCACGTCTTCTCTCTTCAAGTTCATGCCTCTTTCTAATACCTGAGACTAGCCTCATGGTGATTCCTATGGGTATTCAAAAAATATTTGCTAAGATGAGCTGAAATAGCACTATTAGTCTTGGTTCTTGGTTATCTTTTCTTAGGATAATAGCCTCCTTCATCTGACACCTGCCCCAGCACCCAGGAAGTCAGACTTACCCAGATAGCAGGCCCTCTGCCTCAGCTGCTTTTCTTGCTGGAAGAGTCTGACCTTGATCCTGCTTGCCTTTTGAATATCTCATAGGCATTTCAAACTCAACTCAACATGTCTAAAATGGAATTCTGGATGATTTTTTTTAAATGAAGTACAGTCAGATACAATGTGTCAATCTCTGGTGTACAGCACAATGTCCCAGTCATGCATATACATACATATATTCGTTTACATATTGGATGATTTTTTTAAATCTATATATTCTTTATTTCTCTTCTACTCTTCCCCATTTCAGCATCCAATGCCACTATCCAGTGAGTTATTAAAGCCAGAAACTTGAGTGTTAGCCTGTTAATTTCATTTCTAAAATACATCTAGAATATTTTCGCTTCTCTCCATGGGTCTCCATTAGTACCATGCTGGTGTAAGACATCCTCCTTTCATTTTGACAGCTGCCATAGCCTCCTAGCCAGACTCTCTGATTCTGACCTTGTTTACTCTAGACACCCAATCTATTCTACATACATCGCAGGAGTAAGCTTTTAAAAATATAAATCAGATCACAACATTCTCTGGTTTAAAACCCTTTAATGGCTTATAATTGTAGTTTGGATAAATCAAGTCTTGAGTAACCTACAATGCCCTGTAAATATTGCCTGCTTCCATCTCCAGTATTACTGTACTCTTTGCTTAGTAAACTTGAGTCACATTGTCTTTCTGTCAGTTCCCAGGGTACATCTAGCTCTTTCCTGCCTGTTATATTTCCTCTGCTTAGAATGCTCTTGGTGGGGCTGATTCTCCCTATTCTTCATGACTTGACAAAACTTTAAGTTTTCAAAGAGGCTTTCTGTAAAACTCGCATCAACAGTAGTTACCTCTGATATTCTCTCATGGCCCACTTGCCTTCTCTTTCCAGTAGCCTGCAACTATTTGCTGTAATTGTTTTGTTAGTTGTGAAATTTTTTTGTTCTACGTCTCCGGTGCAAGAAAGTAAACTTCATCAACGCAGTGACATTGTTTAGTCTTGATTATATCACTAATTCTTGGCACACAGTAGGCCCTGAATAAATATTCTTTAAATGAATGAGTGATCAAATGATCTCCCAACCTAAATGAGAAGGCCATAAGATTCAGTGTTTATCCTGGTCTTCATGCCACTCAGGCAGCCACTCACCTAGCCCAGGTCAGAGACAAAGTGTAGAAGACGTTTGAGAACTACAAAAGGAATCAACCTTTCAGCCTTTCTAGGGTGAAAATATTATGGGACTTGGAGTCAAGAGAACTGTATTCCAATTTGAGAGAATTACCTAACCTCTCTGAGCCTCGGTTCCCTCATGTGTGAGAACAGGGATAATGTTTCACATCTTGTAGCCTTAGTATCAGCCCACAATGCCTGATATGTAACACACGATAAAAATATGATTGTTTAATTAATAAAATCAGAATACTACCTTGTAGGATTTTTGTGAGGGTTACATGGGATGCATATGTAAGTTTCATATATATTATAAATGTTCCTTAAAGGCTTATCTCATAGAACACTAAGTTGAAAGTAACTAAAAGCTGTTTTCTTATTCAAAGCAACTCTGAAAAAGGCCTAAGTTGGAGGACTCACACTTCATGATTTCAAAACACCCTGAAAAGCTACAGTAATCAAGGCAGTGCAGTACCAGCATAAGACTAGACATAAGGATCAATGGAATAGAATTGAGAGTCCAGAAATAAACTATCACATTTATCATCAGTTGATTTTTTAAAATATTTTTATTGAGGTAAAATGTCACAACATAAAATTTACCATCTTAACCTTTTTAAAATGTACCGTTCAGTGGTATTAAATACATTCATAATGTTGTTCAATAATTACCACCATTCATCTTTGTAACTTTTCATCTCACAAAACTGAACCCTATATCCATTAAACAATAACCTCCATTTTCCATTCCTAGCCCCTGGCAACCACAATTCTACTTTCTCTCTCTATGATTTTGACTACTGTAAATATCTACTTCATATACGTACAAATACACAGTATTTGTCTTTTTGTGACTGATTCATTTTGATCAGTATAATGTCCTCAATGTTTATCCATTTTGTAGCATATGTCAGAATTTTCTTCCTTTTTAAGGTTGAATAATATTCCATTATATGTTTATACCACACTTGGGTTGCTTCCATGTTTTAGCTATTGTGAATGATACTGCTACGAACATGGGTATACAGATAACCTGAGTCCCTGCTTCCAATTCTTTGGGTCATATAGTCAGAAGCGGAATGCTGGCTCAGATGGTAATTGTATTTTTAATTTTTTGAGGAACTGCCATATCTTTTCCCAAAGCAGCTGTACCATTTTACTTTCCCACCAGCAATTAATAAGGGTTTCAGTTTTTCCATATCCTCACTGACATTTGTTATTTTCTGCCTTTTTTTTTTATAGTAGCCATCCTAATGGATGTGAGGTGGTATCTCATTATGGTTGTGATTTGCATTTCCTTAATGATTAGTGATGTTGAGCATCTTTTAATGTGCTTATTGGCCATTTGTATATCATCTTTGCAGAAATGCCTATTCAATTCCTTTGCCCAATTTTTAATCAGGTTGTTTGCTTTTTTGTTGTTGAGTTTTGGGAGTTCTCTATATATTTTGGATATTAATCCCTTATCATATATATCATTTAAAAATATTTTCCTTTATCCTATGAGTCACCTTTTTATTTTATTGATAGTGTCTTTTTTTAACATTTTTTATTGATTTATAATCATTTTACAATGTTGTGTCAAATTCCAGTGTAGAGCACAATTTTTCAGTTATACATGAACATATATATATTCATTGTCACATTTCTTTCTCTGTGAGCTACCATAAGATCTTGTATATATTTCCCTGTGCTATACAGTACAATCTTGTTTATCTATTCTACAATTTTGAAATCCCAGTCTATCCTTTCCCACCCTCCACCCCTTTGGCAACCACAAGTTTGTATTCTATGTCTATCAGTCTGTTTCTGTTTTGTATTTATGCTTTGTTTGTTTGTTTGTTTTTAGATTCCACATATGAGTGATCTCGTATGGTATTTTTCTTTCTCTTTCTGGCTTACTTCACTTAGAATGACATTCTCCAGGAGCATCCATGTTGCTGCAAATGGCGTTATGTTGTCTGTTTTTATGGCTGAGTAGTATTCCATTGTATAAATATACCACATCTTCTTTATCCAGTCATCTGTTGATGGACATTTACTAAAGGCTGTTTCCATGTCTTGGCTATTGTAAATTTGATAGTGTTTTTTGATGCACAAAATTTAAATTTTTTCATGAAGTCCTATTTGTCTGTTTTTCATTTTGTTGTTTGTGGCTCTTGTGTCATAGCCAGGAAATCACTGTTAAATCCAATGTTGTGTTGCTTTTGTCCTTTGTTATCTTCCATAAGTTTTATACTTTTAGCTCTTACATTTAAGTCTTTGATCCATTTTGAGTTAATTTTGGTATGTCATGTTAGATAAAAGAAGTCCATTTATTATTTTTTTTTTGCATGTGAATATCCAGTTTTGCCAGCACCATTTGCTGAAAAGGCTGCCCTTTCTGCACTGAATTGTCTTGAAACCCTTGTCAAAAATCTTAACAGTATATGTGAGAGTAGATTTCTGGGCTTTCTATTTTATTCCATTGGTCTATATATATGTCTTTTTTTTCTTTCTCTCTTTTTCAGAAAAAATTTTTGGTGGGGGGAGGTAATTTGGTTTATTTATTTTTATTTATTTGTTTATTTTAGTGGAGGGACTGGGGATTGAACCCAGGACCTTGTGCAAGCTAAGCACACACTCTACCACTAAGCTATACCCTCCCCCCTATATAGGTCTGTCTTTATGCCAATACTACACTGTTTATGGCCAGTTGATTTTTTTACAAGGATGCCAAGACAATTCAAAACAGAAAGAATAGTATTTGTAACAAATAATGTTGGACAACTGAGTATCCACAAACAAAAGAATGAAGTTGGATTCTTAATCACACCATATACAAAATTTAACTCAAAATGGATCAAAGACCTAAATTTAGCAACTAAAACCTCAAAGCTCTTAGAAGACAACATAGGAGTAAATCTTTGTGACCATGTATTAAGCAATGGTTTCTTAAATATGACACCAAAAGCACAAGCAACCAAATGAAAAAAGATAAATCGGAATTCATCAAAACTAAAACCTTTTGTGTCAAAGGACACCATCAAAAAAGCAAAAAGACAGAATAGGAGCAAATATTTACAAATTACATATTAAATAAGGGAGCTATATTCACAATATATAAAACATTCTTTTAACTCAACAACAAAAAGACAAACAACCCAATTTTAAAATAGGCAAAGGATTTTAATAGACATTTCTCCAGGGAAGATATACAAATGGCCAATAAGCACATGCAAATGTGCTTAACATCATTAGTCATTAGAGAAATGCAAATCAAAACCACAATGAGATACCACTGCATACCCATGGGATGGCTATTTAAAAATATGAACAGTAATAAGCATTAGTGGGGAAGAAAAACTTCAACAAATAGTGCAGAAAATTATTTAAATAAATGTGGTGAAAAAAAGTTAGTAAGAATGTGGAACAATGGAACTCTCATACCTTGCTGGTGGGAATGTAAAATGGTGTAGCCACTTTGGAACACCAAAGTTTATTTCCTCAAAATGTTAAATATAGAGTTACCATATGACCTAGAAATTCCACTCCTAGGTATGTACCTAAGAGAACTGAAAATACGTCTACACAAAACCTTATACAGAAATGTTCATAAAAAGTAAGAAGTCAAAATGACCCAAATATCCATCAACTAATGAATGGATAAACATGTGGTATATACATACAGTAGAATATTAGTTGGCAATAAAAATGAAATACTGATACATACTACAACATGGATAAACCTTGAAAACATTATGCTAATGAAAGAAGCCAGACACAACATACCAAACATTGCATGAACATCCAGAATAGGTAAATTCATGGAGACAAAACTTAGACTAATGGTTGCCAGGTGCTGGGAAAGGGAGGAATGACTGCTAATGATTATAGAGTTCCTTTTTTGGGGTGATGAAAATATTCTGAAATTAGATAGCAGTGATAGTCGTACAATTCTGAATATACCAAGAACCACAAAATTGTACACTTTAAAAGGGTGAATTTCATGGTATGAATAATCTAACTTACTTAAACCATTATAAAAAGCAAAGGACATTTATTCAAAGACCACATTTTGAATGTGAAGAATCTGAAGAATTTGAGCATTTACATATGAATCAGTGGTCTTCTCTTCAAATGAAACTATAAAGGCAAGTTACAGGCTGGGTGAAAATATTTGAAAAAAAAATCTATGTGATAATGACATTTACCCAGAATATACAAAGTACTCAAAAATAGAAAGACAAACAACTCAATTTTTTAAAATGGGTAGAAGATTTAAAGATATCTTCCTTGACCAAAAAAGATACATGAAGGACAAGTAAATATAAGGGAAGATGTTCAACATCATTATTGATGAGGAAAATGCCAATTAAAGCCACTATTAGATATTTCTATTCACCCACTAGAGTGGCTGAAATGAAAAAGACTGACAAGTGTTAAAAAGTATGTGGAACAACTAGAACTCTCTGAATTGCCAATGGGAATGAGAAATGGTAAAGCAACTTTAGATACCAGTTTGTAGTTCTTATAAAATTAAACATGTACTTAACGATCTAACCCAGCAATCCCACTTATTGGGTTTTTACCCAAGAGAAACGAATACATGTTCACTCAAAGACTTAAGTACATGAGTCCTCATAGTAGACTTACTAATATAAGTTTTAAAAAAATCCTGGAACAACCCAAAATGTTCATCACCTGACAAATAAAACTTGTGATATATTCATACAATACCATACAATTCAACAGTAAATAAACAAGTTACTGATATATACAACACTGATGAATTTCAAAAACATTATGCTAAATAAAAGAAAGCAGACATGAAATTCCTGAAAAGGCAAAACTGTAGTGATAAAAATCAGGTCTGTGTTTTCCATTGGCCAGAGAAGGAGATTGTCCACAAAGGGGCAGAATTCTGTGGTGACGAAAATGAAATGTTCTACACCATGACGACGGTGGTGGTTACAGGACGATATACATTTTCAGAACTCATCAAATTACAGATAAAAATGGGACACTGAATTTGCAAATAATACCTCATTAAAACTAATGTTTTAAAAGAGCATCACCCAAAAAATTCATTTAAGGATGAACAAATTGAGATCTAAAGGAGTATAGCAGTCCTTGACTCCTAATCTAAGGCTATTTGCATTACAACTTGCAGATTTTTTTTAGAAGAAAAGCAACAAATGTACTTTGATTTATTTGGTTTTCCCCACCTCTACTATTTGCTGGATCTTCTTGGGAACATGGTAATTAAATGTTTGTATTATCAGGTTTGTCTCCTATTTAGCTCAACCTGTGAGCAAGCCTCTTGATAATAAATAATTCATTGTAGTCCCCAGTTGAATGACAGACTGTCTTACAGTTTCGAAATCCCATCAGTAAAAGGGGGCTAATATCCCTGTCAGGTCTCTAAAAGATGAAGGAAAACTAAGAAAGTCTCAGACAGTGGTTTGATAGAAATGAAAGGTGCTGTTTCCAAGCTTGTGACTTGTTTTGTGTTCCTCTACTGCCTTGTTCCAAAAGAAAGCAAATACTTCACTTGAGAACACAACTATTTAGGTTGGTGAAGGATGTTTTTACAGATTTCATTTTGGAAAATCCAGGGAGCCCCCTGCTGTAGCTTCTTGTTACTGCACTCAAGCGATGCAGTAACAAGCTGCTCTTGAGCGACACTGCCATCAGGTGGAGCGAGGAGAACCACTCGGGTAAAACAACCAAAAGAGCTAGTTTGACATCTTGTTCACAGTGACATAGTCTAGCTAACGCAGAATACCTTCAAATTGGATGTAATTCAACAAACATTATTAAAAGTCTGTTATTTACCTGGTGTTAGGTTAATGCATAAAGAACAGATACTTGGAGACATCTCTTTAGAATCAAAAGTTAAATGTTACAAAATATATGGCTTTACAAAATGCTCTTATGCAAATTATTGGGTTTGATTTACTAACAGCTCTGCAAGGTAGCTATTATTATTCTAACTTTACAAATGAGGAAATTGAAGCTCAGAAAAGCAGAGATTTGCCCAGAATTACTTTTCTAGAAAGCACTTTAAAATTGAATAATTTCCATTATGGACCATAACTTTGGCCAGGTTCCAGGGATATAAGGGGAAATAAATTCAAGAACCTAACTGTTCACTGTAAATATGTAAAATAATTATAACACAGAGGAGGAAGCCCCCAGTTATGATAGGGAAAGTTAGGAAATATTTCTTTAGAGTAACAAGTTGAATCTCAAACAGTATAAATAAATTTGCTATGTAGAGAAAGAAGAAGTTTCCAGGCAGAAAAAAAAATGCGCAAAATATGGGAACACAGAAAACTGAGGCAGTGAGAGAAAGGTGAAAATTCCATTGACTAGGGAGAGCATCAGATAAATAATGAGAAGTCATAGGGTTGAGCCTGGGAAACACAGTTGCAACCAGATTGTCAAGGGCCTGTATGTCATTCTAAAGAGTTTGGATTTTTAAAATCTCTGCGTATTTCCACTGTTTATAAAATCAGCAGAGTAATGTTTTAGGAAGATAACTCTGGAGCCAATGTAGCTTCTGTGCTTGGGGAGGTGGATTAGCTGGAGACTGTTGGAGTCCTCGGGCATGAGATGATGACAGTGTCAACCAAGGCTGACACAATGAGGATGAGGCCAAACAGGCTGACTAAAGAAATACTAGGAGTCAGACTTATCAGAAGTGGGTGATCAGTCGGATTTGGGGGGTTAAGAGAAAGGGAGAATCAGACGATGACTCCAAGTTTGAACCACTGGGTGGTTGGTAACCCTGCCATTAAATACATGTAGATCACAGGATTTGGAGCCAGTAAGTGATGGACCCAGAACTCAATCCCAGGCCTTCTGATTCTAAACCTTCTGCTCACTGTACTCTAACATACTGTGTTTTACAAGACAGCCGTGCCAATTGTGGTGGAAAAATATTAATGAAAGTAACAAAATTCTTGCAAAAACAACCTCTAGCTATAGCTAAATTATTGTATTATCATAGCTTCTTTTGTCTTTTGTTGTGCAATAATTTCTCAAGAATATGTTCCTTCAAAACAGAAACAGACTCATAGACATAGAATACAAACTTGTGGTTGCCAAGGGGGCGGGAGGTGGGAAGGGACAAACTGGGATTTCAAAATATAGAATAGATATACAAGACTATACTGTATAGAACAGGGAAATATATATAAGATCTTGTGGTAGCTCAGAGCGAAAAAAAATGTGACAATGAATATATGTATGTTCATGTATAACTGAAAAATTGTGCTCTACACTGGAATTTGACACAACATTGTAAAATGATTATAACTCAATAAAAAAGTTTAAAAAATAAAATATAAATAAAAACATACTTTAATGCATCTTAAGGGAAAAAAAAAAAGAACATATTCCTTCAAAGCCCTGATATACTTAGGTCACTTCCTTTCTGTCACTAATTTCCTCCTAGGTCTTGGTCTACTTTCAGAGAAACTATTAATACAGAAAATTTGGATATATACAATCTAGCCCAAGTTATGTTGATGTAATGGCACAGAAGTCAACTTGCTCCAGTTCAGAGGTGCTCACTGCCTGACAATACTGCAAGTTCCCTGGCTACCTGGACCTGTCATCATCAGTCAGTGATTCAGCTCTCAGTGTCACTCATTCAGTCATTGCATTGTGCTGACTCAAATACCAGACACTCTACATATTGTAGTTGATTCAATCCTCCTAATGTCTCTGTGACAGAACAGTTAAGTTATCCTCACTTTATATGTGAGGATCCTAAGACCCAGAGAAGCTTGATAACTTATCCAGAGTCTGACAACTTGAAGTATATATGCTAACTACTCCCACACTGGCACATGCAGCCAGAACGTCACAAGTCCCAGACCTGTGTCTCCAACACTCTATTAGTCAGTCTCACCTAGACGTCCGTCACATGCCTCCCAACTCAGTGCCTGAAATCAAGTTCACTATTTTCCCCATGATCTGCCACTCTTCTGTTTTCTCTCCTGGTCAGTGGCATCAGTACACCCCTACTTGCTCAAGTCAAGAATCTAGAACTCAGTTTAGTCTCTTTACTTGTTCTCTCCAGTTATACCCAGTAACCTCACCTTTTTCACCTCACCTTCCTGCTCACCTATTTTTGCTTTAAAACATGAATGACTATATAATCATTCACGTTTTCTTTACTTGAAAAATAATTTCTAAAAACCGCCTGTCTGGCTGGTGTATCTCAATAAAACTACAACTTGCTTTAAGTTACAGAATGTTCTTTGGAGTTCTATCATTTGCAGTGTCTTGATTAGTGATCATTTTTAGCTTTGCCCCAAGCCTTCAGTAATGTGTTAGAAAAAGTTTCTAAAGAGTGTATATATATATATATGTGTATCTATATATATAAATGAATATATGTATGTTCATGTATAACTGAAAAATTGTGCTCTACACTGGAATATATATAACTGAATATATATAACTGAATCACTTTGCTGCATACCAGAAACTAACACAACACTGTAAATCAACTATATTTCAATAAAAAATAGAGAAAAAAGTTTCTAGATTTACAATAATATAAGCACATAATTTCTGGAAACAATAAGTACTGCTGGGCAAACCAACAAATTTGAAAAGCAAAATCATTTAGTCATGCATATGAATATGCTGCAGGATCATTTTTACTTTCTGCTTTTTAGCGGTGATAAATATTTAGCAAGATCCTGAAATATGCCTTTTGGCCCACCCAGAATTTTAATCTTTTAGTAACTCACAAACAGTTTAATATTAATATATGGAGCACATAATCTACATTTTCCCTGGCTTCTTACTAGTTTACTCTTTTCCATGCCAATAAAAATTCTTTGTACAGTATGCATAGCAGGTAAAAATAAACTGCTTAGGTTTGTACCCCAACTCTGCTACTTCTAGCTGTGTGACTCAGGCAAGTTGCTTAACTTCTCTCTGCCTCAGTTTCTTCATTGATAAAATGAGGATAGCAATAGTGCCTACCTCATAGAGGTCTTGTGAAGGGTGAAATGTAAAATGTTTGCACATAGTAAGTGATTAGTAAGTGCCAGTTCTTTCTTACTCTTCTGATTATAAAAAGTATATATGCTTATCATTCTAAAAAGTCAGCAATATACAAGAAGTTTTTTTTTAAGTAGAAATCACCTGAACTATTTCATGACCATCATTAGCATTTTGGTGAAAATCCTTCCAGTCATATTTCCATGTATGTGTGTGATATGCAGAATCTGAAATTTACTGCAGAGGGGAAAATTTATATAAGGAGCACTGGTGCCTGTGAGAGAGGCAAGTTCCAGATCCTTCTTTGATATTCAGAGTTACTGAAGCAGTGGTCTTAAACAGTTTGGGGTGGCAGGCAACTAGTTGCTGAGACAAAAAATGCCCATGACCATCAAAAACAGAGAAGGTGGTAGACCTGCTTCTGCCCTGAAACCAAGTGTGAGGAAGGTTTGGGGTTGATGGGGCAGCAGACACCAGCCTCTGCCCTGTTTCAGCTCATATGAGAGGAAGCTTGTGATCCTAGTGAGTGATGTGCATATAAGCAATGGGAAACCCTGTCCCTCAAGAGCTCTAAGTCGGCAAGTCAAGACCTACTTTGGAAAGCACTGATGTATTTGTATCCTCAAGCTCTGATTCAGAAGACTTGTGTTTAAGGGTCTCATCGCTTGAGGAATAACCTAACTTTGCACCTTCAAACAAGCTAAACCCAAAGCTAGAAGGAAGAAAACAGTAACAACCAAAACAGAGATCAATGAAATAAAGAATTTAAAAATAGTAGGGGAAAAAAACAACAAAACCAAAAGTTGGTTCTGTGAAAAGATCAACAAAATTGACATTGAGGAATGTCATTAAGGTATCTTGGGGCAGGATACTCAAGAAGGTAAACTGTATTTTCTGCTAAGCTGAGAAGAATAGCATTGAGGTTACTATCATTTAAACAGGAAAAGAAATATGACTATTTTATTCTCAAGCAAATAAAGAAGGTATACTTGTTATTTTTCTCTGTGAAGTATTTTACATAAATGGAATCATGGCATATATGTTGCCTAATAATGTGCTTTTTTCCCTCACAATATGTTGTGGACATCTTTCTGTGAAGCAAATATATAAATGTATATCTGTATTGTAAGTTTTTTATCAGCTATATACTATTCCATTATATGTACAATTAGTATAAACCACCCCAAAATATCAGGAAAGAAATATTAACACAGTCCATTTTTTTTAAATAAATCACTAGTGTCCCCAGCTACTAGATCAATAGATGATTCCATATCTTCCTCTTAGATCTTCCTATTCTCCTTGAATTATCTAAAATTCAAGGGCCTTACAGAGCCAAAAGGAGGTCATTAGACTTTCACGTCCAGGGAGGGAAACCCTAGTGTTGGTTCTGTCTTTGTCCTCCCAGCTCTTCCACCAGGGGCTCTTACATCATGAGGCTATCATTACTAGATTAGAGATAATCCTTCTTTCCCCTGTTTATAATCTAGCCTCACCATGAGCTGCACAGGGGGCTTGGACTCTACTTCATGATTTCAGAGGAATTTAACCCCACATAATCTGGACCAAAGACCTTGAAACTAAGTAAATCTCAGTCAGGTCCACAGAGCTGCATGGCAGTGGAGTATAATGATCAGGAACGCGGGATCAGAAATTAGACTGCCTCAGTTTAAATAATAGCTGCCCACTAACTGTGATCTTGGGTAAACGGCTTAACTTCCCTAAGGCCCAGGACTCCCAACTGTATACTGTAGATAACAGTACCTACTTCAGAAGGTCATTTTTACATTCAAATCAGGAGATCGACATTAAGATTTTTACCCATTGGCATTGTTCACAGTTTTAAAAACAAGCTATCATAATATGGTTCAGTAGTATAATGATTTGTTGATGTGGTTTGATCTCTGTTTACTTCGTACCTCATGTCTTCCCATACATGTTTCTGTGATGTTTTGCAAAATATACTGAACTTGAAATGTGGTTGAGAGATTTATGTTCTTGCCTCTTATTTTATCCAGTGTCATTTTGGGTTTCTTTACCTTATAGTTTCTAATTGTGTGTTTGGGATTTATGAGTCTCATATATGCTTGGCAAGAGACATGACTGCATTCTGATCAAACTTCAGGGTCAACAACTGACTGAGCAGACTTTATGTGCCACCTTCCCCCACTATTCCTATGCCTAAAGGTGAGTGGTGACTAAGGGGATGAAACCCTTATTATTACTGAAACAGATGAGGTGTCTCTGGAGGCCAGCTTACCTAAGCTAAGTCTTACTTTTGAAAGCTGGCATGAGCTGAAAGAACCAAAGAGATGGGCCAGCACCACTCCAGGATCTTTCTTTTCCCTTTCTTTCTTTCTTCTCCTTACCCCTGGTTTATATCAATTCAGATAATCCTGATTCAAGAAACAGTTTCTTTTAATGTTTGCCTGAGTCTGCCTTACAGAGAAGTCACAAGAATCACATGGATTATTAGGATGTGAGGGCCCTCAGGACTGTGAGGACTGTAAGACATCCACGTCAATCTCCTTATTTGATGTATAAGAGATACTAGCTCCCAATTGTCTAGTGATCACACAGCTACTCAGGGGAAGGTAAGATTTTAAACCCAAGTCTGGACACTCTAGCCAGTGTCCTTTATTTTTATTTAATGAATTAGTCTGCCAAGAATTTCCAAAGAAATTCATATTTAGGTGATACCTAGTAAATGCTATTGAGAAGCCAGGATAAATGGATTTATATTATCTCATTTCATCCTTACAACTACTCTTAGAGAGCTTAGCAACTTGCCAAAGGTCACAATGGATAAAAAGTGGGAAAGCTGGGATGTGAAATGATATCGTCTGACTCCAAATCCAGAGTTCCTCAAAGAGAAAATGTTTGTGCTCAGTCTACCTGGGCTTCACCTCATACATATGCCTGTATGGTATGTGCATGGTAAAATTCAATAAAAAGTTCCCTCTCTTCCTTCAACCAAAGCATCCTCAGCCAAGGGAAATCTTATTCATGAACCTCAGGGTTTAAAAACATTTTTTTTTTTTTCCCAGAGAACTAGAGCCTCTAATCCCTAGTTTCTGAAAATATGGTCCTCACACCAAAACCATTAGCATCCCCTTGGCGCCTATTAGAAATGCAGGAAATCAGGCTCCACTCCAGACCTCCTGAGCCAGCATCAGGAATTCAGGTGAGTCGTGTGCCTCTTCAAGTTGAGAAGCTCTGCTTTAGTCTAACTGAAGCTGAAGGATTTCTAACTTCTAGTGATCAGATAATATTGTGACTAAATTTCTCCTTAACATGATGGTTTCAGAATAATTATGTGAAAACCTCTCTCGAGAAGTTGAAAAAGTGACTATTTCAGAGAAACAGGATTAACACTAGACGGTATATCTTGCTAAAGGCAAGGAGACTTGAAATCAATCTGAAAGTCTTTTTTAAACACAGAGAATTTAGAGAAATTTCTTTCTCACCCCAAGTCACTAAGTGATGAAGATAATAAATATTTATTGGAGAAAATGAAAATACGAGGGGAAAGGAATAGTTATTGAATAGCTTCACCAGGCATTTTACATAGTTTAATTTCTCATCACAACATCGGATCCTCCTGGTATAAACTGAGGCAAACAGACATTAGGGAAATCGTTTAAGGCTATGCAGAGCTGGGTCTCAATTCAGATTCATCTGCTTCCAAAACGCCTTGTGCCACTCCCTGTGTGTGACCTACGTACACTGTGGTAGCTGCTGTAAGAATTAGAAAGAAGTTCCAATTTTCTCAATTCTAAGATGCACTTTTTCCCCCACAGCTTAACATTTCCAAATTTGGAATGCTTCTTATAACCAATGTCAAAAGACACTTGCTAAGGTGCCAAAAAAACTCAATGTAGATTGGAAAATTTTTTTCACCACATAGTGCCAGAACAGCTGGATATTCAACTGAAAATAATGAACCTTGACTCTTACTGTATATCACACACAAAGATTAATTTGAGATGAATCTAGTCTTAAACGTAAAAGCCAAAACTTTAAATGTGGAAGGATATATTTGAAATCTTGGGATAGGTAAATATTTCTTAAAGAAGACACTAAAAGCACTAAATACCCTCACATCCATTAGGATAGTTACTGCAAAAAAAAAAAAAAAAAAAGACAGAGAGAGAGAATGGGAGTTGGGTGTGGTGTGGAGAAATTGGAACTCACGGACACTGTTGGTGGGATTGTAAAATGGTTCAGCCACTATGGAAAACAACATGGAGGTTCCCCTAAAATTTAAAAATAGAACTACCAGATGACCCAGCAATCCCACTTCTGGGTATGCATCCATGAGGACTGAAAGCAGGGTCTCAAGGAGACATTTGCATGCCCATGTTCATAGTAGCACTATTCACAGTAGACAAGAGGTGGAAGCAATCCAAATGTCCATTGATGGATGAATGGATAAATAAAATGTGGTATAGACATATAATGGAATATTATTCAGCTTTAAAAAGAAAGGGAATCCTGTCACATGATATAAAATGAATGGACCTTAGGGACATAATGCTAAGTGAGATAAGCCAGTCATCAAAAGACAACTACTGTATGATTCCACTTATATGATGTATATAGAGTAGTCAAAATCATAGAGACAGAAAGTAGAATGGTGGTTACCAGGGCTTGGAGGAGGGGAGAAGATGGGGGTTGTTGTTTAATGGGTATAGGGTTTTAGATTTATAAGATGAAAAATTTCTGGAGATCTATTTTATAACAAAGTGAATTACTTAGCATTATTGAACTGTACACTTTAAAATGGTCAAGATGGTAAATTATACATTATGTCTTTTTTACCAAAATAAAAAATTTTAAATCTTTACAGAAAGAAAGCATGTAACATAAAAGAAAAAAAAAAGATTAATTGGCCTTTGTAAAAATTGAAACTAGCCATTCATTGAGACACTGAAAAGAAAATGAAGAGGCAAATCACATACTAGGGGAAAATATTCACAATACATAACCTGCAGTGGGTGCGGTGGTGCTCCCTCTGGAGATTTCCCTTCCACAACTGCCAGGAATTTGGCTGCTAGAAGTTCAACAATTGCATCTGCCTCTAGACATTGCCCTTGACCAAAAGAGAAAAGGTAAGGGGGAAGAGGAAAAGAAAGATAAGGGCATCCAGAGAGGTGAGAGGAAAACTAGGATTGAGCGGAGACATGCAAATCAAGGGAAGAACATGAATCAAAGGAAGAACAAGGAGGTCACTTGTCAAATGTTCCTGAGAGATTATGTAAGAGAAAGACTAAACAATACATACCAGATTTGGCAATATGGAGGTCACTGATGACAACAGGTAAGAACAATTTAGTTACTTAATTGGGGCAGAAGCCAGACTGTAATGAGTTCATGAGTAGGAGGTTAAGGAACTAGACACTATAAGAAAAACAATTCTGAGAAAATGCTGAATGCAAAAGGAAGGAGTGAGCTAGGTTAGCATCTGGAGCAGCTATGTGGGTCAGATCGCAAAATGTTAAAAAATTCAATTTAATTATTCTTACGTAAGTAAGAAATTCACTTGGTTTAAATTTTTTGAAATTATACATTGAGTAGTCTTACTCTAGTTCCCCATAATCCACATCCCCTATCCTGGCCTTTATATGTAACCACCATTAGTTTTTTTGAAACTTTCCATTATTTCTTTGTGCAGATATCAGCAAATACTAATGTAAATTAATATTCTTTTCCATCTTTCTTACACAAAAGTAGCACAACTTTGATTTTTTTTTCACTTAACAATAGCTCTTGTGTATCTTTCCAGATTAGTACCTATGGAGGAACACAGGTTGTTTCCAACTTTTTGCTACTATAAACAATGCTGCATTGAATAACTTTGTACAGTTGAAAGTTTGTATGTGTAGGTATATTTTTAGGCTTATATTCCAGAAGTGGGATTTCTGAATTAAAGATTAATGCATTTTAAATTTTGATGGATATTTTCAAATTGCCTTGCATTGGGTTTGTACCATTTTGTCCTCCAAGGCACTATGTGAAAGTGCCTGTTTCCTCTACCTCCAGCTACAGAAAATGCTATCACACCTTTGAATTTTTTTGTAGTCTGAAGAGTAGTCACTGGTATTTTACTATACTTCTATTTTGCATTTATCTTATTATGAAAGAAGTAGGACATGCTTTCATATGTTTAAAGGCAATCTGTACTTTTTTATAGTGAACTTTGTTTCTCAAAGCCTCATTGTCTACATCTTTATCAATTTTTCCTTGGGTTGTTGGCTTTTTTCTTCTCAGTTTCTAGGAGCTTTTTTTTAATATTAGAGGAAGGGAGCTATTTATCATACAGGTGAAAGATGAATAATGGAGCAAGCTTACTAAGAAGAGATGGGGAGTGATATCAAAAGCAAAAATGCAAGTATTAGTCTGAAGTAAAAGGAGGGATATTTGCTACATGATCACAAAAGGGACAAAGGGAATTGGATCCACACGCCAGTGGGTGTGAGGATTTTGTGGCAGAGTTGCAGGAGTACCAGTTTATTGGCTTCTCCTTTCACAATGAAACAAGAAGCAGATTCATCTCCTGAGACTTGATGAGGGGGCAGAGATGGGAAGAGAAGAGGTTGGAAGTTGAGAGGGAAGTTTGATATAGCCATTACAAAGAGTAGAAGAACAGTAAGACTTGAGAGATACAGTAAGAGTCTTGGGAAGCCCTGAAGGCAGCTGAACATGGTGACCCTGAATTTATAGTTATAGTAATAGGCCTGGTTATGTGATTTTTCTCTGGCTATGCTCAGAAGCCCATGGGAAGGCATGGTGAAGGTAGATAAAACTGAAGTTTTCATCCAATAATTCATTTACCTGGGACTCAGCATTTCCCTCAAATGAACCAAAAGGACAAAGGGACAAAGGAATATAGATCACTGTCAAAAGAATGACAGAAATGACTGGTTGCAAGTTGGACTGAGAGGAAACGAGGACAAGAGGAGGCAAATGGGTACCGAGAAAGACCAGAAGTTAGTCTGAAAAACAAGTATATGGGGAGTAGAAAAGCAAATAAACAGAAATGATGGGAGACAGTGGCTGAGAGTAGGTTGTCTAATTTAGTGATTTTACAGGCAAAATAATTTGAGATGAAGACAAGGAGCAGGGTGTAATATTGGGAAGTGTGCCTAAGGTGAGAGGGGTGGAGGTTACTGAAAATAAAAAATCAAGAAACCAAAAGCCAGGGTGTTGGATAAGTAGTACACTTTAGATACTGAAGTCACTCATATGGATGTCAGAAGTAGGGTGGAGAGGGAGGTTTATGAGCTGAGAGCTTGAGTATTCAATAAATGAGAATCGTATTGCCTAGGATGCCAAGAGATGACAGACACAAGAAGACTAAAAGGTGATATAGCCAAATGGCATGAACCTTGAAAATACAGAGGTTTTTAACAAGCAGATGGAAGAGTAAGGGTAGGAAAGCAACATTAAGAAACGGAGAGAAAAGAGCCCTCTGACCTCAGCTGTGGACCTGATACACAGAAGTATATAGGGTTGTGAAAGAAAAGCAGCCTTCACTTGAATGGGCTGTAGTAGACTCTGACCCACAGAATATTTGTTACGGATTTTAAGCTTTTAGTAATGTGGAACAATTAGATTTGCATCACCATTTCGAAATAGGAAGGTACTTCTCCCTACTGGCCTGGGTCAGCCAGCTTTGAGAGTCATCTTGCAGGAGGCATGTTCCAAATGTTACACCACCTACAACTCTAGTTCCATCATTTCAGATTAAGGTTGGTGATATCACAAATGCAGCTTTTACACTGGAGCATAAACGTGCATGTTTGCTTTTCAGGGAGTAGTCTGAATTAGACACAGGAAGAGGGGATAAGGAGATTGGATGTTTGAAGGAGGAACCCTCCCTGAGTGAGGGAAAATAGAAGACTGAGAGCACCTGAGTTAATATTAATAGCTAACACTTACTACTGAGGATTCACCATCTGTTGGGTCCTGTTCTAAGCACTTTATGTGTAAAAGCACATTTAAACCTGACAAACAACCTAATGAGGTAGGTTATAATACAATCACTCATTTTTCAAATGAGGAAACTGAGGAAAAGAGATGTTAAGTAACTTGCCCTGGTTGTGCCATGCAGTTCGCAAATAGTCAAGCCAGGGTGGAGGCTCAGTCTTGGTCTCCAGAAGCCATGCTTTAAACTACCCTGCTCTACTCCTTCCTGACAAATAATGTCCAGAGTCAGTCTTGGAAATCTTTAAACATGATATGGGTTTTCCTGGGTGGTCGTTTTGGCACTTTCCCATTATTCCTGCAAAGAAATCTCTAAGAGACTAGTTCTGGACTCCGCAAAGAATTATATTAGGAGAGAGAGATGAGAAAATCAGACTGTTTACACCAATCAAAAAACAAAATAGCCTAAAGGAAGCAGTATTCAATAAGGTAGGAACAGTTTAATAAGTGAAACCCAAGAGCAGAATTGGCCTTTCCATGGCTCCTCGGTCCTTAGTCATTCTCTTGACCTTATGGTCTGGGACTTTGAGGGAGGCATAGTCACTCTGGAGTAATGCTGTGAGCTGAGCTGCATGACTCAGCTCTTAACATCTAAGAGGAGAGGGAGATTATGGGGAAGAGAGAGTATATGCCTCTTTTCCTCCTGTTTCAGTCTCAGCGCTAACCTTACAAAACTTTAGATCCACTCAAGTCTTTGGGATCTTTTGTGGAACCTAGCCCAAAGAAGTCTCTGATGTATTTCAAACACCTGCAGAGTCTGCTGTAACCACAATAAACCATTATTTGTTTGTCTGTTTTTTACCAGTTGTTCAGAATAGCAAGTCACAAAATAGTACGTGCTGTTTGAGCTCATTTTATTTTTCTCAACAAAAATGTCTATATCTGTATACAAAAAACTTTAGATGGAATATATAATTGTTGACAAAAATGATCAATAAACAATCAATAATAAGAATAGAAAAGAGTTTTATCTGAGCCAAACTAAGGACCAGCCGAGGAGCCTGCCTCCCAGATTACTCTGAGAAACTGCCCCAGAGAAGCAGGGTTTTCAGCACACTTTTATATCTTGTCAGAACAAAGAACATTGAACAAGTCAGGGATACATTTCTGCAAGGTTTCAGAAAAATAGAGCAGCATGTACACGTACAGCATGTACAATGTGGCCTTGGCACCTGGGAAGGGAGTCTTATCATCAAAGGAGGACCAGCATTGGTGTCCCATGAAGGGAGGCATTTAATCTTTATTTTTATCATAGACATTCTTTACTTATGGTCAAGGTGCCCTTTTCTTTAATAATGAAAGCAGATGTGCAATGTATGTTTGATAGGCCACAAACAGGCTGTTTTAGTTAGCATAATATTCAGGTTAACTCATGTATAAGCCAGAATGACTTCTCCATATCTCAGTACGTAAAAATTTCTTTTATTATTACCAACAGTAGTTAAGTCCAAGGAGCTATTGTAAGTATTTATAAATTCATTTTTCTCGTCTATAATTTTCTTCTTTTTTAACAATAAACATAACTTATGAAATAAAGAAATCAAATAGTTAATTATAACATTAACGGTGGGCCATGAAACCATTCAGCAGGACACGGTCAAGAAAATAGAAAGCGTCTTCCTGAAAGCTGTGCCTTTGATCATTCCTTCTCACAACAGGTTTCTTCCACAGCTGTGTGTCAGAGGGTAAAGTTGGAAGAATGTCACCTCTCCACTCTCTGTGTCTCTATCTGCCCCATATTGACCAATCACATATGCTGGATGTGCTCAACTTCTCCCTGTCCTTGACTTACTATGTGAGCTGAGGGCATGGCCCAGACATATCTTTCCCTAGGCATTCTACTAAACAGGAGCCACTTTATGCCACCAAAACACTAACATCATATATATGAGACAATTTCTTAGATTATTTCACCAGGCTTTTCCTAATTATTTCACCAAGCTTCCCCTACCAAGCTTCTAAGAGCTTGGTAATACGTGATATGCTCACATCATTTGGTCATTATCCCTTCGTGCCTTTTTTCTCCTCCCAAGAAAGACCAATTAGCTTCTAGATTAACCAGGAAACACTAACGATGCCCCTTAAACCAAGACAAATATACAACAGGCTGAGTTATTGAGAATTAAATGGGGTAAGATTGGATGTAAACATTCAACAGCATTATTTATTTTCTGTTGCTTAGAAGCAGTATGCTGCATATCCCTGAGAGACTATTATTTTTCTAAAGACTGGGAGCATCTTATCCCCAGAAAATATTCTTTTATGATGTTGGCATTGGGTTCTCATTGTTTAAAATATCTAGACCTTATTAATGAACTGTTAAGTCCATTATTAAAGAAAGTAGTGAGAAAAGGAAGCCTGGGTGTCTTGAGAGAATATTTTTGTTGAACACTATTATTCATCACTCTATTATTAAGGAAAAAGAAAAAGGAGAGGGAGGGGAAGGAGAAGAGGAAGAGGAGGAAGGGGAAGGGGAAGAAGAGGAAGAATCTGTCTGCCATCTTGCCAACATTTATCCTCTACGACAAAAATATCAAGTGTTGGAGGTGTGAAAAGCCTGGTCCCTGGAGAGGTAGATTAGGAAAAAGTGGGAGACGCCAGTATTAAGTGGGGAAGTAGTGGCTTTCTTCTAGAAATTAGAACCACTGGAAAAACACAGGTGGCTGCATTAAGCCAGGGAGAACCCTCAGTGCCATGGCTTGGTGATTATGGCACAGTTCCCCATGGCTGAGTGGGCATAACCCAGCCATCTACCTTCTGTCTAATGTGGTATCTAATGAGATACAAAACTCACAGACTAAATGAGACTGAGCCTTGAGCGTATCTTTGGTACTGATCACAACAGACAAAAGGCCAGAGGTCTCTCTCCTCGTTTACACTGGAATTCAACAAGCTCTGGAATCCTGGTAAAGTTCGAAGAAAGAGAAGGGAGCTATGAAGAATGACTGATATTGAACTTATCCCCCTCCCTTGGCATAAGATTTAATTTGACACAGAAAAACACAACATAAGATTGTTTTTATCCTTTTCAAATGTGCCATGTGATATTTTTGTCAAAGAGGATAAATGTTAGCAAGATGGCAGACAGATTCCTCTTCTCCTCCTCCTGCTCTTTCTCCTTCTTCTTCTTTTCTTCTTGCTTAATAATACCACGCTGAATAATATTGTTCAACAAAAATTTCTCTAAAATAAACTTCATTATATTTCTATACTACTTTGGCACTTATCTTCAAGTTCACTTGACAAACTCTCACATTAGTATGGAATTTCTTTTCCAAAAGAGAATTACCTGTGAATCAAATCAAATCTAATCTAACACTTTCAAAGCATAAAGGTTATACTGAGTACCTTCTAGGGGTTCAGCTATTCCTTCATTATGAAACTTCTTAAGTGATCTATACTAGTCACTTCTATCCGACTCAGATAAAGTGTTTTTTAAATTGTTGAAACGTGGCTTCCTAACCTCACCATTCACACTGTTCTTGCCAAGGACTCCTGTATTGCCACATCCAATGATCAGTATTCTTCTGTTTCACGTAATATCTACATTGCATTAAACACAAGAACCTTGCTCTCAGCTTCATGAACTATGTCTTGTGAACTTTGTCCAGATATTATATTACTTTGGGTCTCCTACTTCTGAACACCTGGTCTCTGTTTTCTCCAGTACTCTCTTCTCTCTTCCCACCACACCCCAGCGACATTCCCTAGGCTACCGTACTTCTTGCTTACTAGTTTCACAACCATTCTTATCCCAATATCTTCTTATCCAGGCTTATGAACTCTTTTGCCTATAGGGCATATCTACTCAGGTATTGCATCACCTTAAATATAGTGGCTACCGGGGAAAGGATAAATTTGAGAGTTTAAGATTTGCAAATGTTAACCATTATATAAAAAAATAGGTAAAAACCAATTTTTTTCTGTATAGCACAGGGAACTATATTCAATATCTTGTAATAACCTTTACTGAAAAAGAATATGAAAACGAATGTATGTATGTATATGCATGACTGGGACATTATGCTGTACATCAGAAATTGACACACTGTAACTGACTATGCTTCACTTAAAATAAATAATTAATTAATTTTAAAAAAAAAGAACTGGGGAAAAATTGCATAGAATGCAGGTGCTATAAGGATGACAATCCATACTCTTTCTCTCTTGAATTTGTCCTCTGATTCAGCACCTGTACCGAATACATAACAGCACAATCCTTTGAGCAATCCTAGGAATGAACTTAATGCCTTTTGTACTGCCAACTACAAGCCACCCAGTGCTTTTAGAGCATTAAGTATAAGATGGCACCAGGAGGAGATGAGGCTACAGGAGCCAGATCAGGAATGGCCTGAATCACTTGCATAGAAGCATGTAGGTGAGAGAGCCAATTTTTCTTTCTCCCTTATGCTTCGGAAATGGGACCCACTGACTTATTCCCCAGTGGCTACTTTACAAATGGTTGTTTAGGTTGTGTAACATGTAGAGTAAAACTTTTATTTTGTGGGGAGGGAGGTAGTTAGGTTTACTGATTATTTTTAGAGGAGGTACTGGGGATTGAACCCAGGACCTTGTGTATACTAAACATGCACTCTACCACTAAGCTATATACCCTACCCACTGAGTAAAACTTTTATTAATGACACCAATAAAACTTAAAATCAACATTTGCCACACATAACTATTTTCTTTTCAATGGCTACTTTGGGCTAATTCCCAGGAAAAAGGATGAATCAAAGAAGTGATGGTTGTTCTTATTAATTTTCACTTCTTTAACCTCTAGATTGCTTACTCTAACTTATATAGCTTCAAGCATTGTACCTGTTAGACACGGACTTGCCAGCATTCAGTTATATCATAAATATTTATGCTAAGATGTCCTACACTCTCTAGAAACTACTATTTTACTCTCCACTCCAAATCTCCAACACTCCCTTCCCTTTCCTTACCCTCAATTGATAATCTTGTTTCTTTTAGAGACAAGCAGGCACCTACCTGCTCACCACAAATCTACCAACCCTCTGGCATCTGTACCCACTTTGTTGATCCTTGTATTATAAGGGTTGGAACTGGCATGCTTTTATCTAAGGAAAATCCTTACTTGTTCATTGATCTCTCCCCTCACTCAGGGCTTTGCTTTTCCTCTCACTTCTGAATACCCCATGACTCTGGTGACACCAGTTGCTCTTGCCTGATTTCTCAATTTCTGTACTTGGATGTCTATCAGGAATCTTAAATGTAGCTTATCCAGAACAGAAATTTTGATGTCCTCCACACCCCAGGTTTGCTTCTTCTCCAGTCTTCCTTCTCTCAGATGACACACTCATTCAGATGTTCAGACCCAAACTAGAAGTCATTGTCGATTCTCTTCTTCTCCTTCTCTCATGTCCTATATCCAGTTTACCTCTAATACCAAAATATAACCACACCTAGTCATTTCTCACCTCCTCCACCACTACTATCTTAGCCCTAGCTAATCCCAACCCCATCTGATTGTTGCAAAAGCTTCCTGAGTGGTTTTTCTACTTTCGCTCTTAGCTTCTTACACAGTGGCCAAAGTATTTTCTTTATCTTTTTTCTTCCAGTTTTATTGAGATATAATTGACATACAGCATTGTGTAAATTTAAGGTTTACAGCATAATGATTTGACTTAGATACACCATGAAGTGATCATCACAATAAGTTCAGTGAACATCCATCATCTCATATAGATACAAAATTAAAGAAATATAAAAACATTTTTTCCCTGTGATGAGAACTCTTAGGATTTACCCTCTTAACAACTTTCATATATAACATACAGCAGTGTTAACTATGTTTATCATATTGTACATTACATACCTTCTACTTATTTATCTTACAACTGGAAGTGTGTACCTTTTGCCTGTCTTTATCCAATTCTTCCCACCTCAAACCTCACCTCTGGAAAACACAAATCTGATCTCCTTTTCTATGAGTTTCTTTGTTTTGAAGTATAATTGTCCTACAATACTATGTCAGTTCCTGTTACACAACACAGTGATTTCCTATCTCTATACATTTCAAAATGATCACCAGGATAGGTCTAATTATCATTTCTCATCATAAAGATATTATAATTATTTACTATAATCTCTATACTGTATTCATACTCATGATTTGTTTATTTTCCAACTGGAAGCTTGTACCTTAACCTCCCTCACCTATTTCCCTCTTCTCCCCTTCCTCCTCCCCTATGGCAACCATCTGTTTATTCTCTATATCTATGACTGTTTCTATTTTACTGTTTGTTCATTTGTTTTATTTTAAAGATTCCATGTATAAATGAAATCATAGAGTAGTTTTCTTTATCTATCTGACTTATTTCACTTAGCATAATACCGTAAAATAATACATGTTGTAAAATGGCAAGATCTCATTCTTTTTTATGGGTGAGTAATATTCCATTGAACATATATACCACCTCTTCTTTATCCATTCATCTATCTTAAGCAACTTTGGTCACTTCCATATCTTGGCTATTGTAAATAATCCTGCAATGAACGTGGTGGTGCATATATCTTTCCTAATTAGTGTTTTCATTTTCTTTGGGTAAATACCCAGGAGCAAAATTACTGGTTCATATGGTATTTCTATTTTTACTTTTTAAAGGAATTTCCATACTGTTTTCCACAATGGCTGCATTAATTACATACCCACCAACAATGCACAAGAGTTCCCTTTTTTCCATATCCTTGCCAACATTTATTTGTTCTCTTTTTGATAGTAGCCACCCTGACAGGTATGAGGTGATATCTGTCCCTCAGACCAGAGCTACAGACTAACCAGGGTCAATAAGATCTGTATTAAGAAAAAGGGCTATCCCTTAATAAGACAGTGATATCTCATTGTGGTTTTGATTTACATTTTCATAATGATTAGTGATGTTGAGCATCTTTTCCACCCCAACGTTCACAGTAGCACTATTTACAATAGCCAAGACACGGAAACAACCCAAATGTCCATCAACAGATGACTGGATAAAGAAGATGTGGTACATATATACAATAGAACACTACTCAGCCATAAAAAAGAATAAAATAATGCCATTTGCAGTAATATGGATGGACCTGAAGGCTGTCATTCTAAGTGAAGTGGGCCAGAAAGAAAAATGCCATATGACATCATTTATATGAGGAATCTAAAAAATAATAATAATAATAATGACACAAATGAACTACTTATTATTTATAACTAAGATTATTGATTTCTTGAATATGAGTAAGCACATTTGACTGTCCTTTATGATTGGATTACCACATTCTGTTGATTCGTATTTTGTAGTTAGCTTTATTCCTTTGATAACTATGTAAATTTAAAAAGTTAAAGCTTTAATCTGTTCTTAGAAACAATGATCAGTACATACATGTAAACTAAAAAAATGTGCACTATACTGTATATATGTATTTACATGCAATATAATATGTATGTGGAGTTGAACTATAATAATTCTACCGAATAAAACTGAAAAAGGAAAAAAAGTTTTTTAAGATTTTATTTTCTACTTATTTCTTATTGATTTATATAAATAGTGCATGATTTGATTAGCTAATATTTTGTTTAAGGGTTTTGCCTCTATGTTCATGAGTGAGAATTACTCACAGTACCCTTTCTTCTTGTGTTTTCAACAGGTTTTTTTTATTTATACAAAAATTGAGCATTACTTTCAAGTAATCCTTTATTTATAAAATAAATTGATATGTTTTCTCCACTTTTCTATTCTCTGTAAATATTTGTGGAAGATTGGTATAATTTCTCCCTTAAATATTTGGATGCATTCACCAGCGAAGCCATTTGGGAAAGTTTTAAATTATGGACTTAAATTTTTTCTAATAGATATAGGACTCTTCAGATTTCTGGTTTGCCTAAGTAAATTATATTTTTCTAAGAATGCCATTTTAATCTAAGTTTGCAAAGTCATTGGCATAAAGATGTTTATAATATCCTCTTGTGACTCTTGTATTGTCTGCTATTAAGTTTTATTTCCTGACACAAGCAATTTGTCTCTTCTCTCTCTTTTAAAAAAATTAATCATAATCACCAGATTTAGGAAAGTTGTTATATTCCCAAAAAGCAATCTTGTCTTGCAGATTCTCCATATTATTTGTTTTGTTTCATTAATTTCTGCTCCTTCTTATTTGAAGTTCATTTGCTGTTACCATTTCCATTTCTTGTGGTGGATGCTTAGCTCAATTCTGTACGGCATTTCTTTTTTCCTAAAGATGTATCTAAGGCTACATACTTCCCTTTGATCATGGCCTTACATACATCTCACAATTTTGATACAAAGTATTTTCCTTATCATTCAACTAAATATATTTTAATTAAAATTATTGTAAAAATATTCAATACACACAAAGAAATAGAGAATAGTATAATGAACCTCCTCTGCCCATCACCCAGCTTCAACAACCTTTCACATTTTGCAAATCTTTTTCTCTTTGCTCCTTCTCACCAATACTTTTGGGGGCCTGAGACATCTTCAGGCAAACACCAGACATCACATTATTTTATCAGTAAACACTTCAGCAAGTTCAGAATATTTTCTAAATCCTAATGCAGGAAAGGAACTGGACAGCAGCAAAAAGAGCAAATGGGAAAAGCCACCATGAGAAAGGAAGAAAGAGGGAGTCAAACCACGCAGGGCCCTGGGGACAAATTTTTCAACCATTTTAAGAGCAATGGAGCACAATCAGATTGTGATTTTGAAAGCTTTCTATAGCTACAGCATAGAAAGAAAGGATTATAAAGAGAGCAAAATTATATATATATATATGTAAACCAGTTAACAGGAAGATGAAGTTAAAGAACGGAGTGCAGCTGTCTATAATATCACCAATTCTAAACAGTTTCCAAATATCCCCATATAATTAAAGTATCAGTAATAGAGTATGTCCCTCTCCCTCCTTCTCAGAGGAACCATCTTACTCATAGTCTTGTTGAAGGAGTTGTTCTATACTACTACTAGTAGTAGTAATAATAACTAATATTGAAGGCTTACCATTTGCCAAGCACTGTGGTAGATATTTTACACATAATTGATCTCTGAACTTCCATTTCTTCACATGTAAAATGGATATATTAAATAGGCACATTTATTATCTCCAATTTACAGGTGAAGAAACGGAAGTTCAGAGAAAGTAGCACGAACACATAGGTAGTAGCTGATTATACCTGAATTGGAAATATTACCCAATCCACAAACTGACCACAACCTATGACATAGTCTAATATAAAAATATGAGCTTGGATAATCAGACTACTTTTCTCATAGAATTGAACCAAGAAATACTGAGAGATAAGACGTATCATCAGTGGGAGCTAAAACAGAAAGTTTCTGATGTAGAGAGAAGCTGTCAAAATCATGATAGGCCATTATAAAGTTAAGACAGAGAGATCCAAAACTTATGAGGAAGCCAAAGTTATGAGGCACACAAAGGACACAGCAGGAGTAGAAGAGGAGGAAGTCATTGGTAAAGAGATAAGCATTTGGAAAGAATAACTGACTCATACTGATGGCAGAGTACTAAAGTGAGAATTAATAGACTCCTGCTGCAGAGGTCTTGAGACCTGCCTTGGATCCAATTTCTGTTCCTGTGAAGCATGCCTGTACTACAAATCCTGCTCTTCCAAAGCCCCCATTGTCTGACTATTCCTGGTTTCCTAAACACATGAAGGTTTAGTATAAACATACTTTGTCAGTCTTGGTCCAGCTGCAATTTAATACAAGAATTAATTACACAGGTAATGGAAGCACTAGGAAGCCAAAGAGGGTACGAGTCAACCCCTAGATGAGCAATGGCAAGATCTACTACGATATCTATGGCCAAATGACAAGGAAGGAAGTGGTGTTACAAGAGCCTAGAATGCTGTCCACAGGGAGCAGGGACCATGCAGAGGGGAGCTGTCCATCAGGAATGGGAACTAGAGACACTGTTTTAGGCATGGTAAGATATGAAGAAATTCCCAGGCTACCCCCTTACCTTCTGAATTTCAATTTTCTCCTGATTTCTTCCATTAGCTGAAGCTACCTGCAAGCCAGTTGGCAAGGGAACCTCAGACACAGAGCTCCCTGCAATTCAAGGCAGAACAAGGAAAGGGTCTCAGAGCAAAAAAATTTTACAGAAAAGAATTACACATCCTCCATTACTTGAAGTAAATGGAGATAAACTAAGCCTATTTCTTAGCCCCAAAGAGTGTAATTTATGAAACTTGATTATCCTAGTGTTCTCCCTTCATAGAGGATGAATATCTTGTTGACTATTGTGTGAATCATCTGGAGGCACAACATCTGACACACATCTTGGAAAACATAAATTGGCTCGGGGTAACATGGTGGTAGACAGCTCAGGAACACAAGCATCAGCTGCTCCTATGAAGGCTAGGTCCAGGAAGGAAATCGGGAAGTCACTTAATGGTTTGATTACTAAACTCCATTCTATATCCCTTATTAACCCCACCTTGAAAGATAATTATCATGAATTATTGAAAACTGCTGGGGTGAGCATAAACCAAAGGACCCAAATGTGTCTAGAAAGTCATCCTCTATTAGTGGTCTCCCAGACTTGGACAGGGCTTTTTGAAACTTAAAGTTCCATCATTGTGAAAACCTGAGCCTCTCTGAGTTGGTTGGGATTTGTGAAAGTGGCTATTGGGTCATTTTATCACCCATGATGAGCACTGACAGTCTTGGAAGTACTGTTGCTTACAATGTTCCCTTTTTCTCAAGAAAGAAGGGCTCTAATTGGATTAAGAATCAATTAATGATGTTTGGGGAAAAGGACAGCTACATGCAAAAGAATCAAACTGGACTACTTTCTCACATCATGCACAAAAATAAATTAAAAATGGATTAGAGACTTAAATGTAAGACCTAAAACTTCTAGAAGAAAACACAGACAGCAGCTTTTTGACATTGGTTTTATAGTAACATTTTCTTTTTGTATATGTCACCTCAGGCAAGAGAAACAAAAGCAAAAATAAACAAATGGGACTACATCAAACTAAAAAGCTTTTGCACAGCAAAGGAAATTATCAACAAAACAAGAAGGTTACCTATTGAATAGGAGATTTTTGCAAATGATATATCCAATAAGGGGGTAATATCCAAAATACACAAAACTCATGCAGCTCAACATCAAACAGACCAATTAAAAAATGGGTAGACTATCTGAATAGATATTTTTCCAGGTAGACTATCTGAATAGACGTTTTTCCAAAGAAAATATACAGATGGCCAACAGGCACATGAAAAAATCACTAATCAGCACTAGTAATCAGGGAACTGCAAATCAAAACCTCAATGAGATAACACCTCACACATGTCACAACAGATATTATCAAATAAACAAATAACAAGCGTTGGTGAGGATGTGGAGAAAAGGGGACCCTTGCGCACTATTGGTGGGAATGTAAATTCGTGCAGCCACTATGGAAAACAGCATGGAAATTCTGCAAAAAAAAAAATTAAAATTAGAACTACCATATGACCCAGTAATTCCACTCCTGGGTATTCATCCAAAGAAAACAAAAAATCTAATTAGAAAGGATGTATGTTCATTGCAGCATTATTTACAATAGCCAAGATATGGAAGTGACCTAAGTGCCCATTAATAGATGAATGGACAAAGATGTGATATATATACAATGGAATATTACTCAGCCATAAAAAAGAATGAATTCTTGCCATTTGCAACAACATGGATGGACCTACAGAGTATTATGCTAAGTGAAGTAAGTCATACACAGAAACACAAATACCGTATGATTTCACTTATATGTGGTATCTAAAACACAAAGCAAATGAGCAAAAGTAGCAATACAGAGAGAGTCACAGATACAGAAAACAAAGAGTTGGTTGCCAGGGGAGAGGGGAGTGGTGGGGGGGATGAGTGAAATTGGTGAGGGAGATTAAGAGGTACAAGCTTCCAGTTACAAAATAAATGAGTTAAGGGTATGAAATATACAGCATGGGGAATACAGTCAATAATGTTGTAATAATTTTGCATGTTAACCAGATGGTAACTAATGGTGGTGATCATTTAGTAACACAGAAATATGGAATCACTACATTGCGCACCTGGAATGAACACAGTGTCGTAGATCACTCATCTCACTACAGTTGACCCTTGAACAATCTGGGGGCTAGGGGTGATGACCCTCCTTGAGGTGGAATATCCACATATAAGTTTACAAGTCGGCCCTCTTTTCTGTGGTTCTACATCTGTGATTCAACTAACCATATATCATGTAGTACTGCAATGCATATTTATTGAAAACAAAAATCTACATATAAGTAGACCTCTGCAGCTCAAATCCATGTCTTTCCAGGGTCAACTGTGCTTTGTATTGGAAAATATAGCTGTTGTCCACAAAAATGTTATTTCTGCTAACATGTAATATGCTCATTATTATTGTTATTTTTAAGTGAATTAAAAGAAAAGATTCCAAAAATATCTCAGTTATAATTTATAATATGGGAAATATTGATAGCTATAACTGTCTTAAACAAAAGCTCTTTGGGATTCTTAATAATTTTTAAGATTATAAATGGTCTTCAAACCAAAAAAAAATTTGAGAACTACTGCTTTAAGGATCATACCTAGAAACTGAATGGATTTGCTGGGCCATAGGGAATGCATCATATTCAACTTCAGTATACAATGTCAAGTAGTTTTCCAAATTAGTTATGCCAGTTTACACTCCCATTAGCAATGGAGTGCTCTAGTTAGAGGACTTGATACTTTCTGTGATTTCTGATTTTTATTTGATTTGTAAAATACTCCACATCATCGCAAAGGGAACTAAGATTTTGCAGGGAATAGGGGTATAGCAGTCTAGGCTCCACCATTTAGTAGCAGGGTGATCTCGGACACATTATTTAACCTCAGTGTCCTCATAGGATTGTTTCTATGGTAACATGAATTATATGTAAAACACAGAACTGTGCCTAGTACTAGCAGACTCTGTACATAATTGTGTTTAATAAATGCTGGCTATCATCATGGTCCTTTGTCATCAGTTCCATGGAAATACGGAATTACAGCTGAGATATGATCAGCAGTGATCAGCTCTGGGATTGTAGCTATGCTGGTGAAATAAGTATTTTATTTAGGTTTCAAATTACTTTCAGCGTAGGGGTGGGTGGTGATGTCTAAGAATAGAAAATATATGAACTTACAGAAGTGGAAAAATCGGACCTCCTTGTAGTGAGGGTGGGGAGTCTGAGTTTTCTCATTTTTCTTTCAGCAAAATGAAAGCCCTGATGATATTTCCATCCCTTTGAGATGAGGAATTTCCTCAATCAAGATTCAGAAAGGACTCATTTAGGTTCCACAAAAGACAGACCCAGGAAGACAAAGGGACTGTTAACAAAGAGCTAACATTGAGTGCTGAATGTGTGTTAGACACTGTTCTAAGAAATTTTCATTTGTTTTGTCATTTCACTGCATAACAATTTTACATGTTGGATACTTTTCTTAACCCACTTGATTGAGGCATGCCTATCCATTTACCAAGCCTACATATTTGTTAAGGTGTGGAGCACAGCTTTAAGCCAAAGCAATCTGACCCAAGAGCCTCTTATCTTAATTATTCTCTGATACTGCCTCACTTGATTGCATAATTTTCAAAAACACATGGTTTCAGTTAGTGGGAGAGACTGATGCATATTTTAATCAAGTCAATGAACCTGTGAGATAGAAATGATAGAAATAATTTAGTGTTGATTCAAGAGCAATTTTCCTGAAATGATGAGGGGGAAACATGGGCATAATCAGAGGCTGGTGTGTATTACTATGCAGAGGATAAAGAATAAAGCTGGGCTTGCTTTAAAATGAGCCTCTCTGGACACTCTGTCCCAAGTCTTTTGGCAGCTCTTCACCCCCAGAGGATTTTACATTATTGAGTTGATCTGAAAGATCAACTTTCTAACTCTTTTGATCTTGTTAGTATTTTTCCTTTTACAGTGCCTTTCTCAGCAACCCAGTGAGGTAAGCAAGGTAGATATTCTTATTCTTACTTTGCAAATCAGTTAAGTGGTTTGCTTAAGGTCACATGAGAAAGTGGCAGAGTTGGTATTAGCCTAGATTACTGTCTCCAGATTCTGGGCTTTTTACATTCTGTCACAATTGGTATTCTAAAATACCACCCCTTCCCTTTTGGGCCATTTCTCTTTTTGCTTTTTAATTTGTTTTCTTTTTCCACATAGTTATTGTGCTGAATAATTATATGCAGCAACAACAAGCTTTCCTTAGTGTTCATGTCTATTTTATCTAGAGATCTTGAGGACCCAATTCAAGTGTTTCTTGAGAGATAATTTGGAGATAGACTTCCTTACTGATAAATTCTAAGGTTTTAGATGTTTTAAAAAGCTTTTCTAATGAGTTTTTTATATGACTAAATAATTGATTCAATGCATTTAAAAACCATTACCTGATACTCACCTGGCCTTCATTTTGACAGAGTAAAATTAGAAATTAGTCTAATATATTTTCCCTGTCCACTACTATTCCCCTTTACCCTTAGGGAGAGAAAAATATTAATCAACTCTTTCTTTCAACTTCCACATTGAGCAGTCCAAAATTTATTTATTTGGAGTTAAAATATATTCACTATTTAAACCTTGGATTTTTTGAATCTACTTTTTTTGGTCTTCTTATTATCATCTCTCTGTGTAAGAAATATTTTAGATAAGGCTAAAATCCCCTTCAGTTACCTTCAGCAATCTGGATCCATCTATCCCTTTCATCATAGGTAACCACTGATGTCACTTTGGTTTTTGATCTTCTAAAATTTTGTCTCTGCATTTATATACACACACACATACATACCCAAAGGAAACAAAGGTATTCTGTCATTTGGTTTATATTTTACATAAATAATGTTATTTGCTTTTTCCCGTTCAACATTATATCTCAGGAATCTTTCCATATTATTTGTTTTAACGATTACATAATATTTTGTGGTCTCTCTTTACCACAATTTATTTCTCCACACTTGTTGGCTTGTTTCTTATTTTTGCATTTACCAACAGTGCTGCAGTGAATATCCTTGTTCATGCTTCCTTATGCACCTGTACTGCTATTACTTTGTGATAGATATGGAGAAGCAGAATTGCTGGGTCACAGGCTGGGTATGTTTAATATTTTAATACTTTATTGCCAAACTGCCCTCCAAAACTATTGCAATTTAAACTACTATTAGCAGTGTATGAGATGATCTCTTTTTTCAATGCATAGCCACCTTTGATATTTTCAAACTCTTTCAATTTTGCAAATCTACCAAGTCAAATGCTACCTCATTGTTATAATTTTTTTTTTTCTGTTTTCTAGTAAGGTTCTGTGTCTTGTCATCTCTTACAGCCATTTATATTTCTTTTGTAAGTTGTCTGTTTATATCATTTATGCTTTATACAGGTGGTCATTTTCTTACCACTAATGTCTTTTAGGTGAAAAGAAATTTTATATGTTGATGAAGTCTTATGACTTTTGTTCTTTTCAACTGAGATGAAATTCATGTAACAGAAAATTTACCATTTCAACCATTATATTATTTTATTTTGAGGCGGGGAGAGGTAATTAACTTTTTTTAGTTTTAGAAGAGGTACTGGGGATTGAACCCAGGACCTTCTGTATGCTAAGCATGCACTCTACCACTGAGCTATACCCACTCCACTCCATCTTAACCATTTTAAAGTATGCAATTTGGTGATTTAGTACATTCACAATGTTGTGCAACCATACCGTTATCTAATTCCAGAACATCATCACCTGAAAAAGAAACCCTGTAAGTATTAGACATTCACGCCACATCCCTCTCCCCCACCAAGCCCCTGGCAATTACTGATCAGCTTTATATCTCTATGGTCTCTATGTCCCTTATGCTGAATATTTCATACAAATGGAATCATGTAATATGTGGTCTTTTGTGTCTGGCTGTTTTCACTTAGAATTTTTGAGAGTCATCCGTGTTGTAGTATGTATCAGTACTTCATTTCTTTTTATTGTCAAACAATACCCCATTATATGGATATACCACATTTTATTTATTCATTAATCAGTCATGGGCATTTTGGGCTGTTTTCATTTTTTGGCTATTATCAGTAATGCTGCTATGAACATTCCTGTACAAGTTTTTGTCTGACCATCTTTTTTCAATTCTTTTGTAATATATACTTAGTAATAGAATTGATGAGTCTTATGGTAACCCTGTGTTTTAACATTTTGAAGAACTGTTAAACTACTTTCCAAAATAGCCACACCATTTTACATTCCCACCAGCAACTTATGAGGGTTATAGTTGCTCCACTTTCTTGCCAGTACATCTTATTTTCCTATTTTTAAATTATACCCATCCTAGTGGATGTGCAGTGATAGCTCATTTTGGTTTCAAATTGCATTTTTCTAATGATTAATGCTGTCAGACACATTTTCATGTGTATCAGCCATTTTTATATCTTTTTTGGAGAAATGTCCATTCAAATCCTCTTCTTATTTTTTTTTAACTGGACTGTTTGTCTTTTTGTTGATGAGTTGTAAGAGTATCTATATCTATGTCTATATCTATATCTATATCTATATCTATTCTTTTTTAATTGAAGTACTGTCAGTTACAATGTGTCAATTTCTGGTGTATAGCACAATGTCTCAGTCATGTATATATATTCTGAATAGTAGATCCTTATTAGATATTTGAGTGGTAAATGTTTTCTCCCATTCTGTGGGTTGTCTTTCAACTTTCTTGATAGTGTCCTACAATGCACAAGAGATTTTTATTTTAATAAAGTCTAAGATCTATTTTTTCTTTTCTATTTCTTATATATGTTTTGCTTTTGTTTTTCATGTCATAGCTAAGATTTCACTGCCATATCCAAGAAATGGAATTTGCACCTATGTTTTCCTCTGAGAGTTTTATATTACTTCTTACATTTAGAATTCGATCCATCTAGAGTTGATTTTTGTGTATGGTGTGAAGGGTCCAACTTCATTCCAATGCAGATGGATATCCAGTTGTCCCAGCACTATCTCTTGAAAAGACTGTTCTAGTCCCACTGAATAGTGTTGGCACCTCTGTTGAATATCAGTTGACCATAAATGTGAGGTTTTTATTCCAGACCTTCAGTTCTATGTCATCGACCTATGTGTCATGTCTGTCCTTATACCAATACCATGCTGTTTCAATCACTATGGCTTTGTAGTAAGTTTTGAAGTTTAGAATTGTGAGTCCTCCAACTTTGTTCTTTTTCAAGATTGTTTTGGCTATTCTGGGTCCCATACTATTCTATATGAGTTTTAGGATCAGCTTGTCCATTTCTGAAAAGTAGGTATTGAAATTTTGATAGAAATTGCATTGAATCTGTAAATTTGGGAAATATTACCATCTTAACAATATTGTCTTCCAATCAAAGAACACAGAATGTCTTTCTCTTTATTCAAGTTTTCTTTAATTTCTTTCAGCAGTGTTTTACAGTTTTCAGTTTATAAGTCTTGCACCTTAGTTAAATTTATTTCTAAGTATTTTATTATTTTTGATGATATTGTAAATAGAATTGTTTTCTTAATTTCATTTTCAGATTCTTCATTGCTAGAGTACAGAAACATAACATTTTTGTATATGTTCTTGTATCCTACAACTTTACTGTATTCATTTATTAGCTCTATTATTCTTTAAATAGATTCTTTAGGGCTTTCTATATTTAAAATTATGTTATTTGTGAATAGAAATAGCTTTACTTTACTTCTTTTCCAATTTGGATGACTTTTATTTCTTTTTCTTGTCTAACTGCCCTGACTAGAACTTACAATACAATATTGATTAGAAGTGATGAAAGCAAATATCCTTGCCCTGTTCCTGATTTTAGGGAGAAGCCTTTAAGTATGATGTTAGCTGTGAGTTTTTCATTAATGCCCTTTATCAGGTTGGGGAAGATTCCTTCTCTTCCTGGTTTGTAGAGTTGTTTTTTCCCCCTTGAAAGTGTGTTGGAATTTGTCAAATGCTTTTTTTGTATCTACTGAGGTGATCATGTGACTTACCCCCTTCATTTTCATAATATGGTGCATTACACAGACTGATTTTCATATTGAACTACCCTTACATTCCTCTAATAAATCTTACTTAGTCATGGTATATAATCCTTTTAATACGCTCCTGGATTTCACTTGCTAGTCTTCTGCTGAGAAATTTTACACCTATATTCATTAAGGACAGTGGTCTGTATTTGCTTTTATTGTGATTTCTTTGTCTTGCTTTGCTATCAAAGGAATACTGGCCTCACACAAGGAGTTAGACAGTGTTATCTTCTATTCTATTTTTGAAGGCATCTGAGAAGAATTGATGTTAATTCTTCAAATTTTTGATAAAATTCAACAGTGAATGAAAGTCCTGAGCTCTTATTAGTTGGAAGTTTTTAGATAAGTGAATCAATCTTTTTACTTGCTACAGGTCTATTCAAATTTTCTATATACTCTTTAGTCAGTTTTAGTAGTTTGTGTGTTTCTAGGTATTTGTCTATTTCATCCAGGTTATCTAATTTGTTGTGTACAATTTTCATAGCCTTCTCTTATAAACCTATTTATTTAAGATTGAAAATAATGTCCCTATTTTCATTCTTCATCTCATTAATCTGAGATCAAGAATCTCAAATCTCTCTTTTTTTTGCTTGGTCATTCTAGCCAAAAATTTGTCAATGTTGTTGATTTTTTCAAAGGATCAACTTTTGGTTTCACTGAGTCTTTCTATTGTTTTTCTGTTTTCTATTTTGTTTATCTCTGCTTTAATCTTTATTGTTCCCTTTCTTCTAGTTGCTTTGGGTTTAGTTTGCTCTTCTTTCTCTAATTCCTTAAGGTACAATGTTGGGTTGTGGATTTGAGATCTTTCTTCTTTTTTTTTTTTTTAACTCCATTTATATTACTGTAAAATATTGTTTATACACAATTTTGGCTTCTTTTTTTAATGTAGATGTTTACAACTATAAATTTCCCTCTGAGCACTGCTGCTGCTCCATCCCATAAGTTTTGGTATGTTGTGTTTTTGTTTTCATTCATATCAAAGTATTTTCTAGTTTCCCTTTTGATTTCTTCTCTGACCCACTGGTTGTTTAAGACTGTGTGGTTTAATTTCAACATATTTGTGAATCTTTCAGATTTTCTTCTTTATTCATTTCTAATTTTATACCATTGTTGCCAGATGTTATATCATTTCAATATTTTAAACTTTATTGAGATTTATTTCATGGCCTAGCATGTTCTGTGCTGAAGAATGTTCTCTATGCACTTGTGAATAATGTTAGTTCAGCTGTTTTGGGGCTGAAGTATTCTATATATGTCGGTTAGGTCTGGTTGATTTATAGTGCCATTCAAGTCTTATATTTCCTTGTTTATTTTTTTTGTCTAGTTGTTCTATTGATTATTGAAAATGAGGTGTGGAAGTTTCCAATTATTTTTGTTGAATTGTCTATTTCTCCCTTCAACTCTGTCAGTTTTTGTTTAATACATTTTAGAACTCTGGTGTTAGTTTTATGTATGCTTGCAATTGTTTTATCTTCTGGATGAATTTACTATTTTATTATTATGTAATGTCCTTCTTTATCTTGTGTAACAATTTTTGTCTTGAAGTGTATTTTGTCTGATATTAGAATAGCTGCTCAAGTTCTCTTTTGCTTACTGTTTGCTATCTGTTGGTACTGAAATCTCTTTTTCCATTCCTTCATTCTCAGTCTATTTGTGCCTTGGATCTAAAATGAGTTTCTTATAGACAGCATATAGTTGGATAAAGTTTCTATCCATTCTGCCAATTTCTGCTTTAAATTTGAGAGTTTAATACATTTATATTTAATGTAATAACTGATAGAGAAGGATTTACTTTTGTGATTTGTGTATTTGTTTTCCATATGTCTTATATGTTTTATTCCTTAGTTAACTCCATTACTGCCTTCTTTTGTGCTAAATAGTTTTTACTTAAATAATAGTTTTCTAGTATGTAATTTTTTTCTTTTTAATTCCTTTACTATATATTCTCTAATTATTTTCTTAATGGTTGCCCATGGAATTACAGTTGACATCTTAATTTATAACAAGATAGTTCTATTTAGCTGTGTGGTTACCTTTATAAGTGTTCTTTATTTCTTCATCTGAATTGGGGTTTACTGTCTGGTGTCCTTTTATTTCAGATTAAAGGACTCCTTTTATCATCTCCTGTAGAGGAAGGTTTACTAGAAACAATTTTCTCAGTTTTTATCTTTATGGGAAGTCTTGGTTTCTTCCCTTTTTTGTTAGATTTTGTGTGTGTGTGGTATAAAACACAACATAAATTTACCATTTTAACAACTTTTAAGGGTATGTTACAGTATTGACAACTATATGCATATAGTTGTACAACAGTTCTCTAGAATGTTTTCATCTTGCATCACTGAAACTCCGTACCCACTGAACAACAACTCTAATTTCCTCTCACTCCAGCCCCTGACAACCACTATTATTTCTGTTTCTATGAGTTTGATTACTTTAGATATCTCATATAAATTGACTGAAGAGTATTTTTTGTGTGTATGATTGGCTCATTTTTCTTAGCATACTGTCTTCAAGGTTTATCCTTGCTGTAGTTTATGGCAAATTTTTCTTCTTTTAAAAGACTGAGCAATATTCTATTGTATGTATGTACAATATTTTCTTTATCCTTTTATCCAATGATGGACATTTAGGTTGCTTCCACATCCTGGCTATTGTGAATAATGCTGCAATAAGTATATCTCTTTCATTGTTGCAAGATCATTTTGCTGGATATATAAATCTTGGTTGACAGTTTTGTTCTTTTAGCATTTGAATATGGCATCTCACACCCTTTGGCCTCCATGGTTTCAGTTAAGAAATCAACTGTTAATCTTACTTATGATCCCTTGTACTTGACAAGTCATTTCTCTCTTGCTGCTTTGATGATTCTCCTTGACTTTGATTTTTGACAATTTGATTCTAATGTGTCATGGTGTGTATTTCTTCAATTTTTGTCCTATTTGAAGTTCACTGAGCTTTCTGAATATGAAGATTCACATCTTTCATCAAATCTAGGAGGTTTTCAGCCATTATTTCTTCAAATATTTTTTCTGCCATGTCTTGTCTCATGGGATTCCCATTACATATATGTTGATATGCTTAATAGTGTCTCACAGGTCTCTGAAACTCATTTTTCTTCATTCATTTTTCTTTGTGCTCCTCAGATTGGGAAATCTCAATTGACCTATCTACAAGCTCACTGATTCTTTCTTCTGCATTCTTAAATCTGCTGTTGAACCCCTCAAGTGAATTTTTAATGTCAGTTATATACTTTTCAACTCCAGAATTTTATTTGGTTCATTTTAAAATAATTTCTATTTCTTTATTGATATCCTCTATTTGATGAGATTTTGTTTTCTCAGTATCCTTTACTTCTTTGTACAAAGTACCTTTTGAATATTATAATGTGGCATCTCCAGAAATCATATTCTTCCCTCCCCAAGGTTTAGTGAGCCTGTTTGTTGTAGTTGTTGTTTGTTTATTTGTTTATTGAGTTTTCTGAATTAATTTGGTAAACTCTTTTTTTGTCCTGTGGGGCCATTGAAGTCTCTGTTCAATTATTAGTGATCAGCTAATAATTTGACAGAGAATTTCCTTTAATCCCTGGAACAACAACTACAGAAAACCTCCCAGTTTGTTAAGGACCTCCATGTGCATGTTATGATACACATTCAACACTCAGATGGTAACAACTCTGCCTTAGCCTTCACTCCCCACTTGAGCAGAGACTGAAGGCCAGCTAGAGGTGAGAGTTCAGGGTCTTCTCGGGTGGTCTTTCTGAACATACACCAGCCCTGGGCATGCGCCAGCCTTCTAGAGTCTCAGGAAGATGTGGAAACTTCTCAAAGGCCTTATTCCCCAAACTCATTTCCCAGGATATCTTCCCAAACTTTTCTATTTTTCCATTGCTTGTTCCAACTGTGTTGTTGTTGTTGTTGTTGTTGTTGTTGTTGTTGTTGTTGTTGTTGTTGTTGTTTCCTCAGGCAGCAACAGACAATACATTTGCCTTTAAATGTTTTTGACAAATACTTCCAGGTAACTGCCTTAGCATTGGGAGAGGCCCAAGTTAGATGAAATGAAGACAAGCCCTTTTATTTGGTCCTTCAGGGAACCACCAGACAAGTTAAAAGAAATCACCACAATTCTTTGAGAATAAGGTCTGTTCTGCCCTCTCTAGTACTTGGAACATATGCCTAGAATGCAAAGTGTTATCTTAAAGGCTGCTGCTGAATGAACCAGAGAGTGGAGGATGGAGGATGAGGAGTGAAAATTAAAATATCACAAAGCTTTCATATCAAGATTCAGCTGTTTCAGCTTAATATCCAAAATAATAAGAAACCCAATCAAAAACTGGGTAGAAGACCTAAATAGACATTTTTCCAAAGAATACAGACAAATGGCCAACAGGCACATGAAAAGATGCTCAATATTTCTAATTATTAGAGAAATACAAATCAAGACTACAATGAGGTACCACTCACATCAGTCAGAATGGCCATCATTAAGAAGTCCACAAATGATAAGTGCCGGAGAAGGTGTGGAGAAAAGGGATCTCTCCTATACTGTTGGTGGGAATGTAAATTGATGCAGCTACTATGAAGGACAGTAAGGAGGTTCCTTAAAAAATTAAAAACAGAGTTACCATATGATCCAGCAATCCCACTCCTGGGTATATATCTGGAGAAAACTCTAAGAACATGAACCCCAAAGTTTATAGCAGCACTATTTAACAATAGTCAAGACATGGAAGCAACCTAAATGTCTACTGACAGATAACTAGATAAAGAAGCTGTGGTACATTTTATACAATGGAATACTATTCAGCCATGAAAAGAATAAAATAATGTCATTTGCAGCAACATGGGACCTAGAGATGATCACATTAAGTGAAGTAAGTCAGACAAAGACAAATATCATATGTTATCACTTATATGTGGAGTCTAAAATAAGAAGATACAAATTTTATTTACAAACCAGAAATAGACTCACAGACATCAAAAACAAACTATGGCTACCAAAGGGAAAAAGGGAGGAGGAATAAATTTGGAGTTTGGAATTAACAGACATACATAACTATATATAAAATAGATAAACAAGGACCTATTGTATAGCATAGGGAACTACATTCAATTTCTTGTATAAGCTATAATGGAAAAGAATCTGAAAAAATATATATATATTATATATATGTATAACTGAAGTGCTTTGCTGTACACCTGAAACTGTTGTCAAAAAATCAGCCTCTGCACCCCAAAAAGTGAATTCAAACTTGGAGGCAGAGTTTTGGGAGCAAAATAAAGAGCAGCTTTATTGCTTTGCCCAGCAAAGGGGAGTCACAGTAGGCTAATGCCTTGGAAACTGTGAATCCATCTTGGGATTGGGGTCTTGAGGTTTTATAGAAAAACTGGATGGAACAGAAAAGGTGATCACAATCAGGGCATTTTACAGGATGTTACATTCTCTTCATCTTGATAAGAGCTTGCTGTTGTTATGGAGGAATTTAGGAGGCTTTGCCCCTTTTCTTGAGGTTCAGTTCATGATGTTCTTTCAAGATATCTAGGACAGAAGGATAAGTTATTCGATAAGAGTGCACAGGGAGGGGAGTGTGTTAGTCATAAGATCAGTTTAGCTAAAAGTACAGGCCTGAACAACTCAAGAGCCATCTTGTTAGTTTTCTGCTCTTTCAAAACTAACATTGCAAATGAACTACACTTCAATAAAAGATAAAATTTTAAAAAATTAACTAAAAAAAAAGATTCAGCTGTTCTTTTCTTGATTAAGTATTTGCCTGGTTACTGTCAACTTTTTATTAGTTTCTAGAGGTTCTGATAAAGTTGGTTGTGACAGCTTTTTGCCAGTTTGCTTACTGCTTTTGTGGAGGGACAGAACTTTGGATTTCCCCTCCTTCTTTAAAATTTTCACTTATGTCACTCTGATTTAGATTGCTGAAATTCATTTTAAGAACTTTCTACCTCCATGGTTATAAATATATTCCCTTAAATTTCCTTTTATTCTTTGAAAGATATAGTTTTTTTTAAACATGGGTCTGAAATTTATTTTTGTAAAAAATGTGAGAAAAAAATTGTGGTAGGCTGAATAGTGGTCCCCCAAGAACCCCGAATGTTATCAAATATGGCAAAAGGAATTGTGCAGATGTGACTAAGGATTTTGAAATGAAGAAATTATCCTGTATTATCTGAGTGAGTCTGAAGTAATCACAAGGGTCCTTATAAGGAGGAGGCAGGAGATCAGAGTAAATAGTACTAGGAGATGTGACAGTGAAGGAAGCAAGAGGTTGGAGAGCTACAAGGAGTAAGCCATGAGGCAAGGAATGCAAGGCAGCCTCTAGGGCCTAAAAAAGTAAGGATACATTCTTTCCTGAAGCCTACAGAAGGAATGCAGCCCTGCTGCTATCTTGATTTCAAATGTCTGACCTCCAGAATTCTAAGAGAATAAATTTGTGTCGCTTTAAACCACAAGGTTTGTGGTAACTTGTTAAATAGAAATAGAAAACAAATACGGAGTTCTTACTTCAAATTTTAGCCAAAGGAATGAGATATCACCTCACACCTGTCAGAATAGCTATCATCAAAAAGTCTACAAATAACAAATGTTGGTGAGGATGTGGAGAAAAGGGAACACTAGTACACTGTTAGTGGGAACATAAATTGGTTCAGTCACTGTGGGAAACAATATGGAGGTTTCTCAAAACACTAAAAATAGAACTATCATCTGACCTAGCAATTCCACTCCTGGGTATTTATCCAAAGAAAATGAAAACATTAATTCAAGAAGGTACATGCACCCTAATGTTCATAGCAGCATTACTCACAATAGTCAAGATGTGAAAGCAATCTAAGTATCCATCAACAGATGAATGGATAAAGAAGATGGGATACACACACACACACACACACACACACACACACACACACACACACACAGTAGAATATTACTCAGCCATGAAAAAAATAAAATTTGCCATTTGTAGCAACATGAATGGACCTGGAGGATATTATGCTTAGTGAAATAAGTCAGATGGAGAAAGACAAATGCCATATGTTACCACTTATATGTGGAACCTAAAAAATAAAACAAACAAATAAATATAACAAAATAGTAACATATCCATAGATATAGAAAACAAACTAGTGGTTACCAGTGGGGAGAGGGAAATGGGGAGGGGCAAGATAAGAAGTACAAATTACTATGTATAAAATAAACATGCTGCAAGGATATATTGTGCAGCACAGGGAATACAACCAATATTTTATAACTTTAAATGACATGTAACATATAAAATATATTGAATCACTAATGTTGTACACCTGAAACTGATATAATATTTTAAATCAACTATACTTCAATAAAAAAAATTTAGCCAAAGGAATACCCCAATGCCAAGAACTGAAAATGTATCCTCTCACTGATTGGAAATGCAGGGGTTGAAGGGTTGGGGTGGGGTGGGATGAGAGGGTTGTGTAAGAGTAACATGATCTGAATTCTGTTTTAAAGAATCACTATGGCTGCTGACTTAACAACAAACTATTTGGGAAGGTGGGATATAAAAAGCAGGAAGGTAAATGAGGAGATTTGATTATTCCAGTTGAGAGCTATGGTGGCTTGAATCCAGGAGCATAAGTGGTAGTGATAATTGGTCAGACTCTAGTTACATTTTAAAGGTAGAAGAAATAGGATTTCCAGAGGGATTGGATGTGAGGTGTGAGAAATAGAGAAATCTAGGGTGATTTTTTCTGTTCTGAACAATAGAATGGAGTTGTCACTTATTAAAATAAGAAAAACTATATGAGGAGCAGGTTTGGAGGAAGAAAGATAGTTATTAGTCATATAAACTTTACACTTTCCAAGTGGAGTTACCAAGAAGGGGTAGGAAAAGTTACTGACTTGGGATGGGGTAGAGGTCAGGGCTAGAGATAAGAATTTGGGGAGTCATCAGCATATAGATGCCGCTTAAAGTGATGAGACTGGATGAAATAATGTACGGAGGGAAGGTAGATAAAGAAGAGGGCTGGGCGTTAAGCCTTGGTGGACTCCAGTAAATGTTGAGGAGGAGAAATCAACAATGGAGACTCTGAATGAATGGCCTATGAGGTAGAAGGAAAATCAAAGGGATATGATGTCCTGAAAGCCAAGTGAAGAAACATTTCATGAAAAAGGAAATGGGCAAATGTATCAAAGACTGCTGAGAAGTTAACAAGGTGAAACCAAAAATAACCACTGGATCTGGAAACATGAAAATTGATAACTTTGCCAAAGTTGCAGAGATAAAGCCTGATTGGGAAGATTTAAGAGGGAATATGAGGACAGGAAATAAAATAGGGATAATAAATAACTCTTTTGAGGAGTTTTGCAGTAAAGTGGCCTTGAGAAATAAAGCAGCATTTGCAAGGGGAAGTGTGGTCAAGAAGCACATTTGGGGACATGCAAAATTATATTGCAAAATTATATGGCTCTGAGTATCCTCTAGCTAGTCTAACTAATATCTTAATCCTCTGCAAGCTCTCTAATCCACTCTACCCTTTGGAAGTCTTGGTTGTAAGCAAAATATTCTACTCCCTCACCCTGTTCTCTGAAAATTTGCCCATTTGTATGGATCAGTTCCATGTGCACCAAGTTGGGCTGAGAGTGGAGGAGATCAAATCCCAACCACTGATAGCCCCTGCTCCTTCTCCTTAATGGGGAATTCATCAGTAGATACCTTCCTGTTTTCAGTGATGCTCTTCCCAGGGATTCTCATATTAGAATCAGTTCTGGCCTTTGTTAATGATACAAATACCTTGCTTCTAGCCCAGATTTACAGGCCACAATCTCTTTAAGTACATACAAGTCTGGGAATGACTGCTACTTCTTACTCTTTCCTTTCCTGGTTCTCTTCATTTCTTTAGCTCTGTACCTAGGCTCCTAATACTTGCCTCTGGCATTCCTGACTATGTAAGACCCCTTTTTATACATACTACCCTATCTCTATCTCAGATATGACTCTGTTATTCATCATTTGGCCCTAGGATCTTTGACAGAGTGTAAAAGGTACTCCATCTTTGGCCTCATAGCCTTACAGTTCAAGGAAGCCGATAGCAGCCCTAAACCTATTTGAGTTACCTTGGAAGGCAGCCAGATAGAAAGCTTCATGATCGGATGGTCAACTAAAGATGTAACGGTGTTAGAGAAACTGAGTTAAATATGCCACTTACACTTTGACTATGTAAAAAGTGGCATAGCAGGGTCATCCAAGAAAGAGTCACTTCTAGAGGAAAGGAAGACACAAATATTTGTGAAATGGCAGAGTTAGAAAGAAGCTTTAAGATAGAACTGGAGTTCTTTAAGTATTTAACATTTGTATGACACAAGGGCAAAAATTTTTATAAACAATATGTAACTGTTACCTAGTCACTGTCTCAAGTGATGCAAGAGAAAAGTAGTGTTAAGTAAAACAGGTCAGAATTTGAATTCTTTTTTTTTAATGTTGCAAATTCTGAGTTTGTTTGTTTTGGGGTTTTTTGTTAGTTTTGTTTTGTTTGTTTGTTTTTTTTTACAATTTCATATCTTTTCTTTTTCAGGAGGAAGGTAATTCGGTTTTTATTTATTTATTTTAACAGAGGTGTCAGGACCTTGCATATGCTAAGCATGCACTCTACCACTGAGCTATACACTCCCCCACCAGAGTTTGAATTTTATCTCTGCTATCTATCCATTTGGGTGATCTTGGGCAGTAGATTACTCAACGTCCCTAAATGTATCTCTTTTTTTTAATCTGTAAAGTAGAGAGAATGGCACTTTCTACAGTAACAGTTATGTGGATTGAATACAAATTTTATGTGTAGTGACTAGGACACTATGTATTCAATAAATGGTACATTTCCCCCACTCCATGCTCCCATAGGAATCCAAGACTTAATTAAATATGGGCAACTTGATAAAATTTGACTTGGGGCCCTCTGTTTTAAACTTACGTTTTATGCAGAAGTATCAGTCTTACCAAGTTCTATACTAAGAAGTAAAGTTATCCTGTGACTCAGAGAGGAGACTTCCAGATATAGTAAAACAACAGTCCTCATAAACCCAGTCTATAGCAACATAAGGCATAAGCCACCTATCTCCCTGCTCCTGAGATAAAATCAGCAAATTTCTAAAGCTCTTTTAAAAAGTGAGAATTTTTTTCAAAAGCTGAGTCAGAGCCAGGTAAGGAAGGCACTATTTCAGAGAAAGGGAAGCCAGACATACAACAATCAGAAAATGTTTTTAAAGAACAAAGTAAATAAAAATGCTTACAAAATCAAAAATGTTCCTGAAGGTGGAAATAAAAGGAAAGGAACTGCAAACATTTTCCATCCTCTGTCTCATCTATTAATTTATCATCTGTTTAAGCTTAAAAACAAAGCAGAACAAAAAAAAAAAAAAAGAAACAAAATAAAATAAAATGCAAAATCATGTCCCACTGAATGTGATTCTAAGCCAGAGGGTGTCTACCTAACAATTTATCTCACTTGCTGATTTCTTCTTGGGCTGCACAAAGGAAACTCAAAGGACCAAATAAAGGGTTACATTCCTAAAGCTAGAAAACCAGTCATTTCACTCCTACAAAATGACCAAACACCTCTAAAGCCCCCTCACTATGTAGTGAACTCCTTTCACCTGCTCTGTTCTGGTCTTTGGACAATTGCTCTTCCTGTGACAAATGCACAGTGCTACTCAGTAAAAACAGAAATCTCAAAGAGGAACTTGGGTTGCTTCTTGCAACACTGTTTCTGGAAAATAGGGAGGGGCTATATGCCAACTCTTAGAACACTGTGATAACACTGTGCTGTTCTCTGTGTCTGCATCAAGCTCTTCATTGTGGTTGTGACATACTTGGATTGATACTGAATGCCAGAGAGTCATCAAAATATCTGCCATGTGCCCAGTACCATCCATGACCCACCCAGACTGAATAACCTTTTGGGTATTATGGAACCATCTCACCCCATACTACATGGCCACAGCTAATTAAGGTCTGGTAGGCTCCTGCCTAAAGAACAAATACATAGGCCAGCCCACATCCTCTACAATGAAACAGCATGAAATGCTTTGCCTTAATCGAGGAGGGAGTTTGCTTATGAAAGACTGAACTTTACAAAAAATGTGGATGCAAGAACATTTTCACTTTATGTGCTGAAAGTACCTTCTGCCATCCAGTAAGGAAAAACAGGTTACTTTTAGGAGAAGACCTTCTCTGTGCTCTGGAAAGTACTATTTTTGCATGATTTTTTAGTTACATGAACGTGAGTCAAGTACCTACCAACTTTTCTTAGGGAATTCAGTAAAAAAAATACCCAAATAAAGAGAGTTGAAAAATGGAGTGTCCTATTTAGAAAAGTAAATTGGTAATTTTTTTTAGCAGAAACGTGTCCCTGAAAATGATATTAAAATCATTTTCCCCCAATCTAGAATTAGAATAGACTATACCTAAAAACTCTATTTTGAAGAAATGGATGTGATTTTTGTTCAGGTAATTAAAAATAGGAAATTAGAACTAGAGACAAGCTGCAATTATCTCAAAACGACCTTAACTGTCTGGTTGTAAGCCTACATGTATGTTATAAAAGACTGGGTTGTTCATATTTTGGAAAATGGACTGTTCATTATTTTCAGAGGAACCTTATGGGGAGAGCCTAAGGTAAGGGCAGACAGCCCCAAGAACGGGAGGTGAAGAAAACGTGAGTTTCCACCTTTAATCATCTTGAGATGAGGTAAACTCTGGAGCATGAAACGAGGACTCTGTAGGAAAGATAAAAGCAATTCCCTTTCCTTGGACCTTGGGGATTTGAGGAATGTACATTAGGGAGAAGAAATTGGCTCAAGGGTACTCTAGCAAGCATTAGGCTGGCTCTTGCAAGGGGGTAGGATAAGGCACAGTTTCCAAACACTACGCTGAGGCAGTCCAGGGCCAGCACTAGGGAGAGGCCAGCAAGACCTCCAGAAAACAACACGTCAGGAGGCACTCCCTCTCAGGACTGTACAAGTGCATGGTTGGCATCACAGAGTGCATGCCTTCTGAAGTTCTGATCCCTGGGAAACTTGCTTGCTTCGCCCAGGTCCTGGCCCTGTGTGGCACTCTGATTACTGGGGAATGACCTGTGGCAGACTCTCACTCACAGGAGTTTAATTGCTGAATCCTGAAAGATTCAGTAAATTCAAGATGAGAGCAGAGGCTCAGAAGTCTGATCCCGGAGGGGAGCAGAACACGCCATCCCCAGATATGCCACTTTGGCATGCTGATTATTTTGACATGGCATTTGAGAAACAGGAGATGCAGGAAGGGCTCTCTGAACTCCTCCTCTCTACTTAAAAGCACATCAGTGCCTTCTCTGTACCAGGAAGAGGACATTCTTACCACCAAGAGACTGGGAGTCAATGCCAAAATGGATCTACTAAACAACCTACTAAAACAACCCTTATCTTCCGTTAGTTTTCCCTAATATTTCCTAGTCATTTTCTTAAAATATACCACTCCTAGGAGGTTCAACTTTTTCTTTGTCTTGTCACTTCCCCACAAATTTATTGTTCTTTGGGTTTTTTTGCTTTTGTTTTTTAAAGATATATAAGCTCCCAGTCTTAATTGCTTCTTTGGGTCTTCAGTTTTCCTATGAAGGCTCAAGGTGCGCAAAACAGTATTAAATAAAATTTGTGTACCTCTCCCATTAATCTGTCTTCCGTCAGTTTAGATCTCAAGCCTGTCACAGAACCTAAGAGTGTAGAGGAAAAGTTTTTCCTCCCCTGCAGGGGCCAAGTGTGTGTTGAAGAGAATAATTGAAAGCTTGAGTATACAGAAAGTGTGAGCTGGAGAAAAGATAAAGAGTGAGGAAGAACTGGCAGTAGGAAGGGAAAAAGACTCAGAGAGTAGCAGACAGACAGAGTTGTTGGTCATGTTTCACTAGAGAGATAGTTCTTGAACTTCTACTGCTGGACCCAAGAGCTGTTTTGGATTCTGTATGACCACCCAGTCCCAAAGGACCCAGCCAGTGGCTCTGACTGACTTAAGCAGAAGGGAATTTATTCAAAAGGCATTAGGGATATAATCAAATTGACAGTAGGTGGAAGAGTCAACTGGAGAACTGGTGGGAACCAAGACAGCCCTAGAGATAACAGCTGTCTCAGTGGCAGAAATGGTCTGGTCAACATGCTGCCATACAGACGGTGAGTAAATCTGATCATTGATAGCTTGAGTCTCTTTGTCCCTGTGCTAGAGATTCAAATTCCAAGGAGGGAATATACAATGCCGTAGCTTGGGTCAGGAGTCTCTCCTCTAGCTTGGGTCATAAGCCAAGCCTCAAATAAAAGCACCACCAAATTAATCAAAGTGGAAGGGGGAGGGGGAAGGGGGGTGCTAAGAAGAGGAAAAGGTATTTGGGAAGCCAAACCAAGAACTGTTGACTGCCCAACAACATGGCTTTTTGTTCTTTGCTGAGTTGCCACAGGCCTTCCCACGTGATTGCGATTGCTGTCTTTGTATTCCTGTGAGTTCCCCAGGACTCAGAGTTCCCAGAACTGTTACTTGAATGATTCTCAGTGCCTTTTAACAGAGACAGCTGAGGCAGACTGCTGAGGAAAAGGGCGCTCTTCTGCTTTGCTTTGTCTATCTCCTACAGAAATTATTAAAACCTCACCAAAAAGACTCCAAATTGCTTCTGCAGAGAGTCTTTGGCTCTGCTGATTCTCTTAACTTTTCTGTCAGCTTTCTCTTGGCACATTTTCCATGTGGGAAGGGAAAGGAGTCATAATATTATAGTATTTCCTTTCTCAGTTAATGTTTAACATGGTACGACTCAGAGATAGCCTAAACAGGGGCAATATATGGGCCCTCACTCTCCCTCATTCTTTTCTTTTTTTAATTCAGATATCATTCACATGTCGTAAAATTTACCCTTTTAAGGAATGCAATTCAGTGGTTGGTGTATATTCACAAACTTGCGCAACTATCACTACTATATAATACTAGAACATTTTCATCAGTTACTCTGTTTTTCCCTCCCTTCAAATCCTGACAGTCTATTTTCTGTCTCTATGAATTTGCCTATTCTGGACATTTCACATAAATGGAATTACACAATATGTGGCACTGTGTGCCTGTTGTGGGGCCAGCTGATGTCTTTCAAAGTCCAACAACCCCCATTCCTGGGCTCTGGCGATTCCTCAAAAGATAAAGTACATTCTTTGCTGGGCGTGTTTGCCCTAACAAACTGATAGCCCTAGAGAATGCTTAATCTCGTAACAGATCAAGGTGACTACCTTATCAGAGTCATAACCCCCCCACCCTTCCCAGACCCTAAACTTCTTACCTCACCTATAACCAATCAGATCTTGTGCACAAGCTAATCACACAGCCCCCATCCCATTGTGACCACCAGCTCCTCCCCCCAATAAAAGACCCTGTACTTCCATCCCAGGCTCACACAGGCACCCCTTGTCCACGTGGCCCGCTGTTGCCTATGACACTGTACCCTAATAAACTCCTTTTCTATTCCCATACTTAATCTCTGGTAAATTCTTTTACCAACCCACCTTACCGGCACACGCCAGTGTGCCCACAACATCTGTCTTCCTTTCTTAGTGTAATGTTTCCAGCCTCATCCATGTTGTAACAGTTGTAACATATATTAGTACTTTATTTCTTTTTATGGCTACAATATGCCATTGTATGGCTATATCACTATTTATTTATCCATTCATAACTGATAAGATATTTGGGTTGTTTCCACTTAATGGCTATTGTAAATAACACTGTTACGAACGTCATGTACAAATTTTTTGTTTTTTTTTTTAAGTTCACTTTTTTATTTGTTGTGTTTTTTTGTTTTGGGGTTTTTTGGTGGGGAGGTAATTAGGTTTATTTACATTAATTTTTCTTTTTAGCGGAGGTACTGGGGATTGAACCCAGGACCTCATGCATGCTAAGCACGCGCTCTACCACTGAGCTATACCCTCCCCCCATCACGTACAAGTTTTCACTTCTATTGGATATATATCTAGGAGTGTAATTACCGAATCATATTGTAATTCTATGTATATTTGAGAAACTGGCAAACACCATCTGCAAAGTATGAGGGTTCCATTCCAGATCCTCAAAAACATTTGTCCTTCATTTTTATTTTAACCATTCTAGTGGGTGTGAAATTGTATCTCATTGTGGTTTTGATTTGCATTTCCCTAATGGCTGATGATGTTGAGCATCTTTTCATGTGCTTACTGGCTCCTTGTGTAACTTCCCTGGAGCAATGTCTATTCAAATCCTTTGCCCATATTTTAATTGGATTGTCTTTTTATTGTTTAAGTGAAAGTGCCATTTATGTATTCTGGATACTGGTCTCTTACCTGATATATAATTTGCAAATATTTTCTCCTATTCTGTGGTTAATTTCACTTTCTTGTCATTGAAGCACAAATGTTTTTAATTTTGATGAAGTCTAATCTATTTTTTTATTTGGTTACTTGTACTTTTGGTGGTATACCTAATAAATCATTGGCTAATCCAAAGTAATGAAACCATATACTCATGTTTTCTAATAAGAGTTTTATAGTTTTAAGCCTCTACATTTAGTTCTTTGATTCATTTTGAGTTAATTTTTGTATATGGTGTGAAGTAAGGGGTCCAAATTTACTCTTTTGCATATAGATACTTTGTTGTCCCAGAATCATTTGTTGAAAAGATTATTCTTTTCCCTATTGAATTGTCTTGGTACCCTTGTTGAAATTAAATGACTGTAAATATAAGGGTTTATTTCTGGACTCTCAACTTGATTCCATTAATGTATATCGCTATGTTTATGCTAGTAACACACTGTCTCAATTACTGTAGCTTTGTAGTAAGTTTTGAAATCAAGAACTGTGTGTCTGTCAACTTTGATCTTTTTCAAGATTGTTTTTGCTATTTTGGATCCCTTGCTATTGCATGTAAATTTTAGGATCAAAAGAAAAGCTGGTATTTTGATAGGAATTGCATGGGATCTATAGATCAATTTAGGGTGTACTGCCATCTTAACAATATTGTTTTCCAATCTGTGACCATGTCTTTGCATTTATTTAGGTCTTCTTTAATTTTTTTCAAAGTTTTTAATAATTAAAATTTTTATTTAGAAATATTTTATTTGTTTGATGCTATTGAACATGGAATTGTTTTCTTAATCTTATTTTCTGGCTGTTCTTTGCTAGTGTACCTAGGCACAATTATTATTTGTGTATTGATCTGGTATTCTGCAACTTTGGTGAATTAATTCATTTCTTAGTTTTAATGGTTTTAATAGGAATATTGAGATTTTATACATAGAAGATTATGTCCTCTACAAGTATAAGTAGTTTTACTTCTTCCTTTCCAATTTGGATGGTTTTTACATCTTTTTTTTCTTTTCTTTTTCTTTCTTTCTTTTTTGGGGTGTGTGTGTGTGTGTGTGTGTGTATGCCTAATTGGACTGACTACACTCTCCAGCACAATGTTGGATGGAAGTAGCAAGAACAAATATTCTTTTCTTGCACCTGATCTTAGGGGAAAGCTTTAAAACTTTCACAATTAACTAGGACGTTAGCGTGGTTTTCTTCACAGACGCCATTTATCAGATTGAGGAAGTTGCCTTCTATTCTTAGTGTGTCAAATGTATTTTATCAGAAGTATTGAGACAATCATATGATTTCTAAACTTTATTCTATTAATGTGGTGTATTACATTGCTTGGTTTTTGTATGTTAAACCAACCTTGCACTCTTGGGATAAATCCCACTTGGTCATGGTGTATAATCCTTTTATATGCAGGCTAGATGAGGTTTGCAAATGCACAAATATGCAGCTATTATTCTGCTGAGTATTTTTGTGAGTATATTCACAAGAGTTATTGGTCTGTAGTTTTGTTTTATCCCTTGTGATGTCTTTGGTTTTGGTATTATGGTAATACTGGGCTCATAGAATGAGTTGGGAAGTTTTCTCTACTCTTCCATTTTTTTTTTTTTTTTTTTTTGGAGAGTATGGGGAGGACTTTAGTAATGCAACTAAGGCCAAGAAAATGAAAGACTGCTTCACCCGCTCCTAAACTTTCTAGAGATAATTTATTTAAGCTATATCATAAATTTATTTTTAAACTAATGACTACTGTGTTTGTGAAAATGTAAAAATAGCAGATTCCTTGAAAAGCATTCAAGAAGCACAGCAACATATTAATTCAAAAGTAAAAAGAAATAAAAACCCTATCATCCAGAAATAATTATCAGAAATATTTGGTGAACATCATTTCAGACCATGCTCTATATCAGAGTTATTAAACTCCATATTTAAATGTATTCATTCTTTACCACCAATCCTCTTACTTTAACTTCTCTATACTTAAATTTCATAAATATATGGATTTTTTAAAGTAGTGTTGTGCTAGGGCTCCTGGGTAACGTGATTCCTGGGTTCCTTTCTACTTAGGGATATTAATATGCTTCCTTATACGTGTAGTATTCTTGTCTCACATTTTAACTTTCTAGAGACTGCTGTATTATTTTCTGGCATTGAATATTCCTGTGGAAGAGTCAAAGAATAATCCAATTTTCTCCTCTTATAGATGACCTTCTTTTTCTGTGTGCATGCTTGAAGAACATTCCTTAATTCCTGAAGTTCAACTTAATCTGACAAGTTTCATCTCAAGTAGATCATTTCACACCACGTTTTTTCTAGAACAAAATGGGCACTTTAATTTACACATTCAATTTCTTTTAATGCTTTTTTTTGCTGCTGCATTTTCTAAGCCTACTGTTTCAGGGACAATAATTAGTCTTATGTTGGATAATGTTTATCCTCTGCAATGATGAACTTCTAATTGCTTTAACCTTTGTTTTTCTTCCTTCTGCAATTATAGGGATTAACCAGGCTTTCTTTTGTGTTAGAAATATCTTTTCAGTTGTATCCATTCTATTTCTTCCTATTTCATATTAATTTGTTAGAGACAGTGTGATTTTGGTCCTTGAATTGTTTTCAAAACTCTGCAATTTCCCTTTCCATCTCCTGTTGTTGTTTTATCTGGTGTTCAAGCTCTTACTTTATTGAATTGAAATTCTTATTAAATTTTCCTTAGGTGTACTCATGAACATTTTTATTCTGCAAAGTATTTAAATAGTTACAGATGTTTCTTCTTTAACAACCCACACTCACCTAAACTTTCACCATTTGAGTACTTTGTAGGGGGTGGAAAATGTTTAATGTGGGTCCTTATTTCTATTATGTTTTATTATATAATCCTATCAGTTAGGATGCTTTGGCTTAAAATAACAGAATCTCTAACTAACAATTTTTTTTAAATTTTTATTTACAAATAGTTGCTTTACAATGTTGTGTTAGTTTCTAGTGTACACCAAAGTGATATACATAAGTATTATTTTTCAGATTCTTCTCCATTATAGGTTATTACAAGATATTGAATATAGTTCCCTGTGCTACACAGTAGGTCCTTGTTTCTCTATTTTATATATAGTAGTGTGTATATGTTAATTTCAAACTCCTAATTTACCCCCATTCCCCTTTGGTAACCATAAGTTTGTTTTCTGTGTCTGCAAGTCTATTTCTGTTTTGTAAATAAGTTCATTTGTATTATTTTTTTAAGATTCCACATATAAGTGATATCATATGGTATTTTTCTTTCTCTTTCTGACTTCACTCAGTATGACAATCTTTAGGTCCACCCATGTTGTTGCAAATGGCATTCTTTCTTTTTTATGTCTGAGTAATATTCGATTGTATATACATACCACATTTTCTTTATCTATTCATTTGTCAATGGACATTTAGGTTGCTTCCATGTCTTGCTATTGCAAATAGTGCTGCTATGAACTTTGGGGTGCATGTATCTCTTTGCATTAAAGTTTTCTCTGTACATATGCCCCCGAGTGGGATTGCTGAATCATATGGCAACTCTATTTTTAATTTTTTAAGGAATCTTCATTCTGTTCTCCATAGTGGCTGTACCAATTTACATTCCCGCCAACAGTGTAGGAGAGTTCCTTTTTCTCCACATCCTCCCCAGCATTTATTATCTGCAGACTTTTTAGTGATGGCCATTCTGACTGGTGTGAGATAATATATCATTGTAGTTTTGATTTGCATTTCTCTAATAATTAGCAGTGTTGAGCATCTTTTCATGTGCCTGTAAGCCATCTGTATGTCTTCTTTGGAGAAATGTCTATTTAGATCTTCTGCCCATGTTTTGATTGGGTTGTTTGTTTTTTTGATATTAAGCTGTATGTATGAGCTGTCTGTATATTTAGGAAATTAATCTCTTGTTGGTCACATTGTTTGCAAATATTTTCTCCCATTCCATAGGTTGTCACTTTGTTTTGCTTATGGTTTCCTTTGCTGTGCAAAAGCTTTTAAGTTTAATTAGGTCCCAACAATGTTTTAAACAATAAAGACATTCTGTTATCTTACACATTTAGTATCTAGATGTAGTCAGCTCCAAGGTTATTTCTGTAGTTTAATTATGTCATCAAGGATCTAGGCTCTTTCCATCTTTCTGCTCTGACGCACCCCAAAACCACAAGACGGCTGCCACCACTCCAAGATTTAAGTTCATACACTCCAGCATCCCAGGCAGCAAGGAAGGGGAGGGACTGAAAGAGCTTTATCATTTTTTAGCTCTCTTTTTTTACAGAAAGGGAAGCCTTCCTAAGAACTTCTCTTCCTTCCACCCGACCCCTGAGTAGACTTCTCCTTTCATTTTGCCAGAACTTGATCATATACCCTTCCCTAAATAAGTCACTGAAAAGGGAGAACCAGATTTGTATGATTGGTCTAAGACAGTGATTCCTAACTGAGGATGATTTTGCCTTCCAGGAGACATTTGCCCATATCTGCAAACATTTTTGAATGTCACAACTTCAAACCAAAATCAAACCAAAACCAATATTGGCAAAGATGAAGGGGAGAATAGTGGTTGAGCATATGCACTACATATCTATACACCACTCTCTAGTGGGAGGAAGCCCACTTTCAGCTAGAATATTAATAATTTTTTTTTTTACCAAAAGAGTTGCTAAACTGTCCTTCCTTTGACATGCAAAGGGCAGGACAGAACTCATAAAGAATGTAGAGGTCTTAGATATACAGAGAGAAATGCTTCAAAATCCTGCAGTCAGAAAAAGAGAAAAGCAATTGGGATTTAACAAGTGAAAAATACTTCTGCAGAGTATTAGACCTATAAAATAAACTAATCAAAATTGTATTTAATGTGAACTTTGTAAATAACTTTATAAAAATAAAGGTTAAGTTAAACAGAGAATAAATTAGAAAAAAGGACATCTGTAGTAGATAGAATGAGTCCTCAAAATACCCTTGACCTAATCCCTGGAATCTGTGTTAACCATACATGCAAAAGCAGTTTTTAAGATCTGATTAGGTTGTCATGAGATAGGGAGATTATTTTTTGATTTTCCTGTTAGGCCCAGTATAATCACAAAAGTTCTTATAAAAGACGGGCAGGAGGGTCAGAGTCAGAATAAGAAATGTAACAATGGAACCATAGTTGAAGTGATGCAAAGAAAGGGCCGTAGCCAAGGAATGCAGGTGGCCTCTCCAAACTACAAGAAGCAAGGAAATCGATTTTCCCCTGAAGCCTCCAGAAGGAATGTAGCCCTAGTGACACCTATTTAAGACTTGATCTCCAGAACTGTAAGATAATGACGTCTATATTGTTTTAAGCCACTAGGTTTGGGGTAACCTGTTACACAGCAACAGAATATCCAAGCACAGGCTGACACAGAATAAGAACAGCATGAGACAAAGCAAAGATTATCTACGGGACTCGAATAGTGCAAAGACAAGAGGAACCAAAACAGAGGCAATACCTAGCTAAACACTAAGGAAGAGTTTTCATCATTTTTCATAGTAAGAAGCAAACTGGAGATTTCTATGGGAATTCACTGTGTATTTGTTACAGTTTGATACAGAACCAATAGGAGATTCTACATATGTGAGGTATGGCTTTCTATGTGTGTGTTTTAAGGAATTGTCTCATGAAATTAGAAGGGCTGGCAAATCTGAAATTTGTTGGGCTGGCTGGCAGCCTGGCAATTCAGGTTGAATGCTGCAGTCTGGAGAATTCTGAAGGGCAGCAGGCTACAAACTCAGGCAGGACTTCTATGTTGCAGTCTTGAGAATTCCTTCTTCTTCAGGAAACCTCAATCTTGGCTCTTAAGGCCTTGAACTGATTGAATGAGGCCCACTCACATTATGGACGGTAACCTGCTTTATTTGAAGTTGACTGATTTAAACAGTAAATCACATGTTAAAAAAAATAAAACCCTTATGTAATATCTAGATTGGTGTGTTTGACCAAAACAACTGGGCACATGATCTAACCAAGTTGACGCATAAAATTAACCATCACAATGTAAATATGTACATTTTACTTTACAGTAGAACACACCCATTAATTAACAACAAATCCCAAGTTGTGTTCATCAACTTGCCTTACTAGTATTTAGATAAAGATTCTTAACCTGGAATCCATGGACTTTCTAGAGGGTCTCCCATCTTCCGGTGGGGATAGTAAGTTCATGATACTTTCCAATTATATACAGCATCAAGTGGATGTATGTTCATGCATTTTTTTTGGGATAAGCTCATAGTTTTTATCAAATTCTCGGAAGACTCTAGAAGGGTATGAGACCGGCGAAGAACCATCAAGGAGCCAGTATAGACAGACATCTCAACTGAGTGGAGCATTTTTGACATTTGAAGACGAGGTTTTAATATCTGAACAAGTAGCACCTTACAGATTGCTTTGGGAGTTACTCATTACAAAAATACAAAGTCCTCACCAACTGCAAATAATAGGTTAAATATATATCTTTGCTTTCCAACAAGGTTTTCCATATCCATACTCTGATATGATGTTACAGGTGGGATGGAACAGTCCCATTAGTTCAGTCTCAAATGAGTCTTTGGGAAGCAATTTTTGGGTCCTTGTGACTTTATGGGTGAGCTATTTAGTTATTTCATGGTAGTGGAGTGAGCAGCAGTTAAGGAGCCTTCCAAAATCTTTGAAATGAGAAAGAAAAGTGCTCTCTGAATTCTAAATTTATCAACTCAGCACATATAAGAAGCCAGTAAAATGTCTCCAAGACCCTCAGAACAGCTAGGCAGTTAAAGTGAATAAAAAAATTAATAGGGGAAACTAGTATTTTAAAGCAGTTTAAACTACAATGGGCTGTCCAGGGGAATTTCTAGGGTGATGGAAATATTCTATGTAATACTGTAGTTGTAGACAGATGACTTATGTCTTTGTCACAACCCACAGAATAATGCATCACAAGTAGTGAACTTCCACACACAAACTTTAGAGATATCAACCAGGATGTCCAGGGATCCCAGGATGGAATGTAGACAGTGACAAATGAACTTAATTGTATTACAAGTATATGATACAACTTGACTGAAGGAAGTGGGGAAACAAAACAGGAGCTGACCTAAGTAAATTTGGAAAATCATGTTTTGATTGGATACTTTCAGGCTAAAGACAAAAAGATATATATGTATATATGTATGTGTGTGTGTGTGTGTGTATACATACACACATATAAAACCACTATACTCCAGTTGATATGAGTCAGCATTTCTGAAACTCCTTTATATAAATACTAGGGTAGAATAATTAAATAAGTTGTAGACAATAGGAGCCAGATTTCTAAATGTCAGAGAAAAAGTTAAAAATTAATCAAGGAGAAAAATCTAGAACTAATCCTTTAGCACTGCATTAGTGTTGGTGATGTCTGTACAAACTCATGTTTATTTTATGTGCAGAGAGATACAGAAACATGGATTAATATTTATGTGTACACACACACATACACAAACACTCATATTTGCTAGCTCTGCACACTGAGTGAGCCTAGAAGCAATGGCACTTCAGGAGCAATGAGCATACCCAGCACTCAAATCTTGGTTTCTAAATACAATTATCCAATAAAAGGACACAGGAGGTAACCTGAAAGAGCTCTCAGAGTTAGAAAAATTTGGCTAAAGTTGGAATAATTTGAGCAACAAAATAATGACATGCTATTATAACCCAAATAAGGAAATAAATATCTATGAACCCATACTGACATAAACAAATGAATTAATAAGTAGATAGGTAAGTGCTAGAGAAAGAATAAATTTTCCTTACAGAAGAATTCAAAACAATATTTGCAGATACTTTCTTCTCCAAGAGGTAGATAGAGGTAATTTCTTTCTCCTTCAGTGTGAGCTGGATTTAGTGACTTGCTTCAAAAAGAACAGAGTGTAGGGGAAAAATAGTAACTTTATAGAGGAGAAAACTGCCTGGTACTACCTTAACCAAGTGGGTACAGTTAACATCATCAGTGATAAATCATTTTGATATCATATACCCCCTGATATATGATGTAAGGAAAAGGTACTTCACATTTGTGGTAATTTCCCCCAAACTCAATAATGCTGGTGTAATCGTGAGAAAAACCTAAACTGAAGGACAGTCTACAAAGTATCTGACAAGTACTCCTCAAAACTGTCAAAGTCATGAAAAACAAGGAGACTGAGAAACTGTTAAAGATCAAAGAGGATTAAGGAAATGTGATGACTAATTGCAACATGGGATACTGGTTCAAAACCTCGAACAGATAAAGAACATCAGTAGAAAAACTGGTAAAATCCAAATAAAGTCCATGGCTAATGGTATTATACCGATGTTAGTTTCTTAGTTTTAACAACTGTATGGTGTTTGTGTTAAGATGTTGACAGTAGAGGAAGCTGAATGAAGGGTATATGGGAAATCTAGATACTCCTTTTGCAACATTTTAGTTAATCTAAAATTATTCTAAAAGTATAGACAGTTCTGAAAAGCAAATTCTGACAGAGTGTCTAGTATAATAAAAATGTTCTTCAGTGGGTCAAGAATATCTCCCCAGGCCTGAACTGGCTGAAATATGCCTAGGTCTAATTGTATTCTTTGGGTGGAATTCCCTGCTTATCCAACAGCTTTTGGATTGTTGATTCAGCCTACAAGGGACTGTGGTCCTGGGAAAGGAATGCAGTGAAGAGGGCACATGAGCATAGTGTTGCAAGAAAGATACAGCCCCTAATTACAAATCAATCATCCAGCATTCAAGCCAATTGTACCGACTCAGAAAATTTTGTTATGAATTTCTCACTGAAAATCTGCTCATTATAGGGTCCAAAGTCTACTCTTTGGACTAGCAAGTCTCAAATTCAGACCCTACAATCTGGTGGGTTCCCTCCCCAAATCCTCACCACCTCCCACCCCCACCCCTTTATCCACGTTGCTTTCTAGCCCATTAGGCCTCCCGGAAGCAAGCTCTCCCAGCAATACCTCCAGTAACACCATACATGCTATATACAAGAAAGCCTATCTCTGATATCTTGGCATTCCTTTTACTTTCTTGAACAACATGAATACCAGTTTCAAAAGTGAGATTCCCTCAGCCCCCTTGATGTTTTTATTAAGTAAAAGTTACGGCTGTATGTTGGAAGAATTAGGGCACAATAGCAATAAACAATGACTCTAGAATCTAGCCTCTACCAGGTTTTCACTGTGTTGAAAGAATTTGATTCTCTCCCTCCTGTAAAACTAATTTTTCTTTCATTTCTGTGTACATTGTTTGTGCTTTTCCTTATCACTCTATGTTTGAAGGCCTGTGCAACCTGAATTGCCACTTTTCTTTTCATAGATGGAGAAGTACTCGTGCCATGCGTATTTCAAGTATTAGTTCTTCCCCTTTCTCACTTTTTATCTGATCTGAAATTTTGCCTTGAACTTCAAGTTCTTTTGGCCAACATGACCCTAACCTGGTTGTCAATAATTTTTAACAGTTATTATAACCAAGAGCTTTTCTTTACCACTCAAAGCTCACCAAACCCTACATTGACAACTACCATGTGTTAATGAGTCAAGCAGAGGCACACGGAGTATCTTCTTAAGTGAGCCAGAATGAAAACCAAGGTTGCTGAGTATTTTTTCTGTTTCATTGTTCAAACTTTGTTATGCATAATTTTGTGTATGTGTGACTACTATAGTAAGTAAAAGCAACTTTAAGAAATGGATAGGGTGGTTTTTGATTGAGAGAATTTTTGTCTTATCCTGACTACAGACAAGCCTGGGCCTAGAAATGCCTGACTTTTGTGAATTTATCTCCCAGGGTTGGGTAGAGAGTGGGGAATTTCCTTCCCTTTACACTGCGGATGAGCAGTTAACCCCTCCTCATTCCTCCCTCTGGGAGCTGATCCTTGCCAGGGTCCCAGGTCCTTGACTCAGTTTCCCCTTCCATTCTGATTCCCATTTCCATACTGTGCCCTGGTAAAAGAGGTGAAGGGGAAAGCAGGCCAGAAAGGGGAAAAATAGCCCAACCTGCTATTGTCATGGTATTATTCAACACCATGTCCTTCCTCATCACCCTCTTCACCCCCTCCTAACTTTTATACTACCCTTATGGTCAAGAAAGGCTGATTGGACTGGGAACTTCCCAAGTTAATATTTTACGAAAAGGAGGAGTAAGAAAGGGCAAATTCTATCCCAATACCTCTTCTCACATGATTCTCCCACTCCCTGACATACTGCTTTGCCCTTTGTCATAGAACTTTCTTTTAGATTCTCTGTTACACTAATTTCTTGCCTCATGGTTCAGCCTCTGGTCAGCCCCTGTCCTCTCTGCTTCTCAGCCACCCCACACCCTACTCCACTGCCATGCCGTTCTTGCACTGACCTGGCACTGACCAAAGTCCACTCTCACTGTCAGAGGGAAGAGAACAGCACCTCCAGGGAATGGCAGTGAGGGAAGATTTGCTTCTAGCACCTCAAGATAGAATTTTGTCATTTACCTTGATAAACTTAAATAATAAGCATATACTGCTATCTCTTGATTCATTTGTTTTATGAATAAATGATCTGTCATCTGCCTATTCTTTCCATCTTTTCAACTGTAATCATATATTTCCAAGTGAAGATACTTAGTAGGCCAAGTTCAGGAGAGAGGACAAGTCTCGATGTTTAAAGTTTAGAGTTGTCAGCATCCACATGATACCTGATACACAGATCGAATAAAGGTACCAGCTTCAATCCTTATACTAAATTTTAAAAAGCTCAATTTCTTTTTCATTTATATATATATATATAAAATACATCTATAGAAGCTCTCATATTTTCTTCCCACACATGCCTGGGGTGCTAGAGCCTTGCTTTGCAGAGCAGTGTTCAGGGATACAGAAATCCAACAGCTGAATTCTGTGAAACGCACACTTTCAATTTTACTACAAACTGCGAAATTGCTCTTCAAAGTGCAATGTGCTAATTTACAAGCAGTTTATGAAGGAGTTCCTGTTTCTTCACATCATTTCCTAAACTTTATATTATCAAACTTCATACCTGTCAGTCTGTGGACTGACCTTTCCCCTCAGGGACCAGATTCCTATTCTAACTGACTATCTCATTAGATGAGGAATCCCCACTCTCGTCTTAGTACAAGACTTTTGACCATTTAAGGCCCCTGAAAATAAGATGTTATTCCACAGAAGTAGAATAAAAGTTTCATTAGTGGGTCAATAATTAAATGTGGACTTAATAATTTATCCTTTTCTGATCTCTCATAAATATTTCAAACATAATCACATAATGTTAAGACATTGTCACCAGGAGCCCGTTAAACACTACTACCTACTCCCTGGCACATAAGTAAGCCTTCAATAAATGTCTGGTGAATGAACAGAGGGACAGATGGAAATGTCACTACATAGCCATGTACAAATATATCTGGGCATCTGTCTTGATCGCTCTCTTTTCTTTGCTTCCCTGACATGAGTTACCAGGTCTGGTCAGTTTTACTTCTGAGATATCTTTTGTGGTTCTGTGTTCTTACAGATTCCCACTGCCATTGCTCAAAATATGGCCATCTAAAATCTCCTCTCTTCCTTTCCATTCTCCCAGCCCCAAATTAAAAATGTGTCAGTTATTTTTTCATGTGTATATGACATTCTACATGCTCACCTACTGCCTGGAAAATACTCATCTGACAATATTCTTACTTATCCTTCAGGAGTCAAGTCAAATATTACCTCTTCTTCTTGACGCCAAGGCAGTCTCTCCTCTGTGCTCCCACAGACATTCTAGTGACTATTCTCACTGCACTTAGATTTTATTGTGTTCATCCTCTTTACCATCTTGACCAATGCTGTCCAATGGAAATATAATAATAAGCCATATGTAATTTTAATTTTCCTAGTAGCCACATTTAAAAAGGTAAAGAGAAAAGGAATTTAAATAATTTAATGTAACTTAATATATCCCAAAATATTATCATTCCAACATGTAATTAAAATTTATTAATGAGGTATTATACCTTGGTTTTTTTGTACTAAGTCTTCAAAATTCTGTGTGTTCTTAATACTTACGGCATATTCCAATCCAGACAGGCCACATGTTAAGTGCTCAATAGCCACATGTGGCTAGTGGCTCCCATACTGAACAACTAATGTGAGATCCAAAAGGAATCATATCTTGTTCATTTTTGTATTCCCAGGTGTTTGACTTGTCGGAAATGCCTAATAAATGCTTGATAAATGAATTAATAAATGAGCAATGATACAAATAGCTAGTGTTGATTGCTTACCATGTGAAAGGCACTGTGATAAGCCTTTTCTTACCAGCAAATGATAGCTGGTATTCAACGGCTACTTGATGGTCATTAAGTAATTAGGTAGTTTTGGGAAAGCCACTTATTGTCTTAAGATCTCAATTTTCTCATTTGTGAAAGATGGAGGGGATGGGCAAAGTTACTCTTAGACCAGTTCAAAAATAGGTAAAGATATAAATAAAGGTAAAGCGTTTATTAGAGTTGAGTCATGAAAACAATGAATGGTCGGATAAGTTTTAGGAGACAATGTTGTGCAATGGAAGGGCACATGCTTTGGAATTAGACACATCTGGTTAGAATTATGAACTCCACCACTCAGTTATGTGCTCTTAGAATTTAAATTCCCCAATCTTTTCACTGCTTCATCTGTAAAATGGAGACAGTAGTAACTACCTTGTTGTGAGGCTTGGAAATAATATCTATAAAGTGTTTGTCATATTACTGTATCTTCAACAAATAAAGGATAGACATTATAATTGGTTCTGGGAATTCTTTCACTCTATTTTTTTCCCCCTTAGGATTTAACAATCTTAAAGGTAAGCCTTTAGGTAGGGCTTACCATGTTCCAGAAAATGTGCTAAAATGCTTTAAAATATTAACTCATTCAGTTTCATAGCACCCCTGTGAGGTAAGCGCCATTACTATCATTTCCATTTCACCCTTGGGAAACTGAGGCACAGAGGGTAAATAACTTGCCCAAGGTTACACAGATATTAATTGGTAGCGCTGGGATTCTACACTCAGGCCCTCAGTGCTAGAGTCAGGACTCTGAATCACTGGGCTCTACTCTTCTCAAGCCAACCACTGACTAATTTATTACGAGAATACTAAAATTGGCTGCTTTAATAAATATCATAACAGAGTGACTAAATGGCTTTGTTTATAAAGAAACCAATCTGTACACTTCTCAGCTCTGGGGAAAAAGAGATTAGGGACTGAGTCAGCTTAAGTTTTATTTCCTTAAAGAGTCATACATTTGTATACACTGACAACTTTTTATACATAGGTGTGGTTTGCTGCCCATGGTTCCCCCAGTTCAGGTCCTTTGTTTCAGATGTTGCTGGGAGTTGGCCCTTCCCTAGAAGCTCAAGGGTGAGATGACTTACTGATCTTAGGGACTTTAGGCACAGTTCTCAAAAAGCACCACCCAAAGAGCGGGAAGCAGAGTCTGTGCCTTACACCTCGGACATACTGTGAGGTTAGAATACAGATAATGAACTACTTATGCCTACTTCTGGGCATCGGCAGAAGCTCTGTCCTGACTCATGTACAAAAATCCCTAAAAAAGGAAGGAAAAAAAAAAGACAGAAAAAAGTAATCTCCAGGTCTCAGGATTCTATTGAATTACTACTGCCCCCCAAATGAGCTCCAAACAATGACAATGGCACCCACAAAAGAAGGGCAAATGACCATCTAATCAGATGTGGGAAGAAACTGGCCAGCCAAATGGTTTCTTCTTTTCACAGTGATACTTGGAAAGTGGACAGCAGATGGTATTTAAAGAAATGTTACAAATACTGTTCCTCTTTCTCTAAATACCTATGAGCTAGAGAACACCAGAACACCGTTATCAATAAACAGGGTCTATCGATGGAGGCAGTTGAGAATGCGGGGGCCAGGGTCGGGGGGTGGAGAGCGGGGGAGACGACAAATTTTACCTCTACCTTCTTAGGGTTTTTCAGCTGGGCCTGAGAATGAAACTGACACAAGACAGGAGAAACATATACAAATTCAAATGTTTTACGTGAAACGGGGACTCTGATAAGAAAATGAAGTCCCAAAGAAGAAGCAAAACCTACAGGCCTTTTTTCACATTAAGTTGAACAAAGAGAAGCAATTGTGGGAAAGTAAACTATATGGGGAGGCTAAAGGAAGATAAGAATTAATAGGTGTGTTTCTATAGGATTCTCTCAGCTTTGATTCCCCATTGAAGAATTTCTTTTCTAAAGGGAGGGTACCTTTCACATGGGAGTTTTAAATTTCCTGTTTTCAAGAAGAAATGGGGAGATTAGAAGGCCACTTTTGCATCTGCTATTCTTTAAATGTCTTTAGTTCGAAATAATCCTTATGTCAAAGTAGCATATTTTGGAATGGCATATTCTGCCACATTTTATTCCTCCCCTTTAAAATTTCCTCTATTCTGGACTCTGAAATAAAGCTAGCATAATCTTAAATTAGTTTTCTCATCTATAAACCAGGTGACTATTTTTACAAATCACAGAATTAAAGAACCTAAAAGTTAAAACATATGACTTTCTCTAACTTATTTTATGTACTGCTGTGTTTGACATACATCAAGCAATTTATTTTTATTGTACAACTTGATTTTCAATTTAATTTAAAATTTTACAATCTTAAACATTTAGTAGAGATAACATAAACTCATGTGACTAGTAAACCCAAATAGAAAAAGTTGTATGTCTTCATTCTGTTTAATGTTGACAACCCTGTAGACATGACTGCTTTTATTAAACCAACAAACTTAAACTAGCTTTTATTTACCAAAGATTATCTCAGATTCTGTGAACTTGAGAAATATCTGGGTTAGTTTCTATATTTCTGAGAGTTTTAGGAAAACTTAATTTATATAAGCACTTTTTTTTTAACCAATTAAACAGAGCTCTTTTACAAAGTAACTTTGGTAATATCACCTGGAGGTAGAAAAATATATATACACATAGTCATATAGAGACAAAGATGCAAAAAGAGATCTTATAGTTTTCATTTTTAATCTTAGCCATGAGTTAGGCATAAATTCAGAAACACAAAATTTACTAACTTATACAAGAGTTATCTTTGCCTTATTAATTTTTTCCTTTCAATTTGATCTTCCTATAGGTAATAATAGGATATTTGTTTATGGTGAGATCTCTCTAAAAAAATCCTTTTAGATATAAAAGTCCAAATATTCAAGACTACACCTATTTTAATTGTGACTCAAAACCAATAAGCTTTTTTTTTATGGCTAAAACATAAAAGCCTTTGAACTCTCCTACACTGTGGGTGGGGATGTAAATTGGTACAGCCACTATGGAGAACAGTATGGAAATAACTTAAAAACCTGAAAATACAGTTGCCATATGATCCTGCAATCCTACTCCTGGGCATACATCTGGAGAAAACTCTCATTTGAAAAGATATAAGCACCCCAATGTTCACAACAGTACTATTTACAATAGCCAAGATATAGAAGCAACCTAAATGTCCATCAACAAATGAACTGAATAAAGAAGATGCGAGATATATATATATATATAATGAAATACTACTCAGCCATAAAAAAGAATGAAATAATGTGCAGCAACATGGATGGACCTGGAGATTATCATACTAAGTGAAGTAAGATAGAGAAAGACAAATACCACATGATATCACTTATATATGGAATCTAAAATATGATACAACCTTATTGATAAAACAGTAAAAGACTCACAGATATAGAAAATAAAATTATGGTTATGGGGGGGCAAGGGGAGAGGGAGGGATAAATTAGAAGTCTGGGATTAGCAGATACAATCTACTATATATAAAATAAACAATGAGGTCCTACTATATAGCACTGTATTCTGTATTCAGTAGGAAACTGTATTCAATATTCTGTAATAAACCATAATGCAAAAGAACATGAAAAAGAATTATACACATATATATAAAAAATATATATGTATATATATGTGTGTGTGTGTATATATATATATATATAACTGGGTCACTTTACTGTACACCAGAAACTAACACAATGCTGTAAATCAACTATATGTCCATTTTTTTAAAGGCTACCAAAAAAATCAACAAGCCTTTTTATGGCTTAACCATGGACACAAGAGGCAACCCCAAAGAGCACCAAAGGTGCAGCCCTCCCAAGATCCAGCAAGTGTACTCTCAGAGCCAGCCTAGGAATGTAAAGCGCTTTATTGTCACAGGCAGTACGAACAGTATTTGTGAAACCGGTGTCTCTTGTTTCCTACAGGAATGTGAGCTGCTTCCAGCTATGCACCAGCTAACCTGCAGCACCCACTGGGCGACATTAGGATAAGGGCTTCCTAGCACTATGAAGAAAATGAAGGTAAGACCACAAAGTCTCCTTACGCACTGGAACCTCTCACTAAGACAAACTTCCTTGAGAGCTGGCAAGGTTAGACAAAGAGCTGCTTGTAATTTTATGTCTTGGTTTCCAGCCTCTTTGGCTGGTTACCTGATTCAAGCCAACATCTGTATGCTCCAGTTTGGGGAGACCAGAGAGAATATTCTCACTGGTCACAAAGCCAAGCTCTGAAGACATGAAACAAGGTGAAAGGAGCATCTTATTTTACAATTCTCCTCCTTATGACAAACACCACTAAAGACAGACAAAACAACAACAACAACAACAAAACCCAAAAAACAAAAAAAAAACAAAGACTAGGAGGCTGCGGATCATAACCAATGGGTATACTCAGAACCATATTTACAGTCACAATTCAAAGAACTAATTTTACATATGTTTTTCTCCTGCCAATCTACATTTAGAAAGGAAAAACGATAAGGGGAGACTTTCATTATTCTTGCTTTGGCTGGGCCATGCAGGCAGAGATCTAAGTGACTGAAGTGGTAAGAATTCTTACCTTCTGCTGGCTTTTTGTCAGATGTCCCAGGATCTCTCAGTGCCCCAACCATTGAAATCCCATCCTCACCACCAGAAACCATAGGAGAGCCAAAATCTTATCTCTGTCTTCATAGGGTTTTTTTGGTTGGGCCTGAAGATTAAATGGATATTAACCTGATTAACAGGGGAATTGTATACAAATTTATATGTTTTCTGTGACACAGAAACTCTCATGGGAAATGGAAGATCAAAGAAATGGCAAAATCTACAAGCTTTTATATTAGGTTGAACAAAGAAAGGCAATTGTGAAAAAGTAACTAAACTATATGGGGAGGCTAATGGAAGGTAAGAACTATTTCAACAAAGTATATGTAGATAGGAGTCTCTCGGCTTTGATTTCGCATTGAAGCATGTTTCTTTTCTCCTGGTATAAGAAGAGCATCCTTCACATGGGAGTTTTAATCTCCTGTTTTCAGGAAGAGACAGGGAGATTAGACATCTCTCTTTGCATCCTCTGCTTCCTAAGTGCCTTTAGCTCAAAATAATTGTTGCATTAAAGTGGCATATTTTGGGGTGGCATATTCTGCCACCCTTCTAGAACCAGAAGGTCAGTGGTCAGGACACAAGAAATGATTTAGAAGAGCCAAGAACATAGCAGCTCTGTTTTTGTTCCCCCTAGACTAACGGTGCTGAATAACTGAGGGTCAGATGCTTCACCTCCAGGTGAAAACCAAACTTACATTCCAGATTTCTGAAACAGTCAGAACAGATACTGGGCATTAGGTTTAACCATCCTTTAGAGATGAGGAAATGTCACAGAAACCTGTCTATACTTGTTTAGACTGAATATTGAGGCACTAGTGGAAATGTTAGAAACTTGGTAGAAATGTTTGGGTTTTTTTAAATAAGAGGCTTTGAAAATGTTTAAAGCAGACAAATTCTGAATGTCATAATTGAATACAAGGCACAGCAGAGATCACCAAATGAATTGCGGGGGATACTGTGCATACTACAAATTTGGCTTTCTTAAGAAAAGCTGCCTAAAACTCTTTCCAGTGCTGTGAAAGTGAGCATCTCTGATGCATTCTAGATAGCTGTAATGGGTTCTTCACTGCAACTACAAAGAAAGTTGTGTTCATTTTAGTCTTGTTAAAACAGACATTTTTAATGTGAAATAGTTACTTTTAAATAGTTCACACTCTCCCTTGTCATGTAATCTGCAAAGATAAAGCATGGTGAAAATAATGATTAATTCCATGAGTTCCAAGACATATGTAAGATCCTGTGCTACTCGTTGTGGAGAATACAAAGACATGAGGACAAGGCAAAATGACCTGATCTTGTTTTGGAGGAGGCAAATGTGGCACAATAGAAAGATTATGGAGTTTGCAATCAAATAGACCTAGATTTCAATCCCACTTCTGCCACCTAACAGCTGTGTAACTTTGGGCAAGTTACTTGTCTCATTAAGCTTCAAGTTTCTCTTCTACAAAATTCAGATGACTAGATGAATATTTGCATAGGAATGCTGTGAAGACAGACTGAAGAGTCTCAACAGAACTGTGTTTAATAAGACACTGACAGAACAATATATCATATGAGTTAGAAAACGATACATGCCGTAAGAAAAGTGTTTCCTTAGAGCAGGAAGAGGTACTATTTGCATAAAAAAATTGATGCTCAACCTTACTTGTCTTCTGTTTTTAAAGAAGCTAAAAAAGGCTGAGGGATGTATAAAATAGCTGTAACTACTTTTTACGTGTAGCACATGTGTTTTTGGTGTTTATTCCTAAGCATTTTCTCAGTAATATATGGTATCTCTAGGCTGTCAATGATAATAGTACATTTTTCGCTTGGTGTAATTTATCTTCATTTACAGAACTGTATTTCTGTAGCAAGAATCAAAAGCACATACAGGTGTTTCATATTTGAATAAAATTACAATGTTGTTGATTCCAATATATGGCAGCCCAATTTTCAGGGCTTTTGTTGAGGAAAGATGGGAAAAGCATTTGAATGAATAATTACCTTTTTTTTGGGTGTTACTGTATTTTATAGGTTAGACTCTGGGCAAAAAATGAATTCCTTTTGTGAAGACAATTACTCACTTTTTATAGAAATAGGACTTCTTGGAATTCACTTAAGAATGATGGTGCACTGTGAGGGACACTAACTATATAACATGCCTTCCCCATGAGATTGTACCACCTTGAATAATAAACCATTGTTTTTACATCCTCTTCCAGAAGCACGCTGTCCCACTGTAGGGGGTCTTTGCTGGAGAGACATGTTATATACACATTGACTTGAATCAAATAAATGCCTTTATGATCTCAACCCTAAAATTATTTTTGAAAATCATAATGTGCTCATTAAGCAATTACTTAATTTCTTCATGTTCTATTCTCAGAACTAAATATTAATTTATGTCTTTATATATAGCTATATTATTATATTTATGTATAGCTACTTTAAAAGATCAAGATATTTGTAATGAAAGGAGTCACTAGAAATAGTGTCTAATTGCATATGGCATGGTGATAAAACTTAGCAGTGGTTCACTTAGCTCTGTGTCTTCTAAGAAGATGCCCCTAAATTCCCTAGGCTAGGTTAGATCCTTTTTGTATGTATTCCTTCATCCTGAATTATATTGGAATTATCTGTTTATGTTTGTCTCCCTGTGCTCTGTGGAAAGTACTGTCTTGACTAACTTCATGAGCTTAGTTCAAGGACAACTACTTTAAACAAAGGAATTTATCTGAATTGAACAGCTTAATGGCTAATAAATGACTAAATTAATAATCCTGTCATCTTTACCCATTTGGCTCCTGGTGCCCTTACACAGGCTAAAATTTGGCCCAGAATTGTAATGTTTGTTTTGGGAAAAATGTTATTGACCCATAGCTAAGAAGTCTTTGATCTGACCCTGGATATTTCAGAATTCTGCCACTGGGCTGGGTGTTAGGCACATACATCTTGCCTAACCTAATGAATGACTCATCCCTGTGAGTAGGCACCTGTGTCAGCTTTGTGTTTTGTGCCTTTCTCCGGGAATGACTGTACAGTCAGCCCTCCGTATCTGTGGGTTCCACATCTGTGGATTCAACCAACTGTGGATTAAAAACATTCAGAAAAAAAATTCTAGAAGAGTTCCAAAAAGCAAAAGTTGAATTTGTTGTATGTCAGCAACTATTTACCCAGCATTTACATTGTATTCACAACTACTTACACAGCATTTACATTGTATTAGGTATTATAAGACATCTAGAGATGATTTAAAGTATACAGGAGGATGTGCATAGTGGTTATGTTAGCAGTAGTTAATTTAGCTCTGTGTCTTCTAAAAAGATGCCCCTACATTTTCTAGGCTGGGTTAGATCTTTATACGTATTCCTTCATCCTGCATTATATTAGAATTATCTGTTTAAGTCTGTCTCCCTATTATACCCATGCTCTGTGGAAAATACTGTCTTATCTAATTTTATATGCCAAGTTCAGGAACAAGTACTTTAAACAAAGGTACATCACCGTCTTATATAAAAAACTTGAACATCTGCGGATTTTGGTATGAGGGTGGTCCTGGAGGGTCCTGGAACGAATCCCTCCACAAATACCGAGGGATGACTGTACATGGTGCTGGACCGTGAGCTCTTCCAAGGAGAAGTCATGGTATTCAAACTAAAGTTTCCTGGGTTTACAACTTAGGTCGCCCACAAAGTAGGCAGCTCATTAAACTTCTGTAGTTTCCAACTGGGTGCAAGATCGTGGCTGCTGTTGTTCTACTAACAGTGCCATGCACTAAAACAAGCTCTAAATCCTCAAAGAAAAATTCTGAACCATCTTGGCTCATCCTTAAAGTACAAGCTTGTGAGTGTGATTTACCATGCCAGGAGCTTTCACTTATTTTAAATTCTCACACTTTTTTTTTCTTCCTATGGTTTCTAGTTTTTGAATGATAGCTAAATCCCAGTAGGATTGTTTATATCATGGATGTTTCATGGAGCCTAAGGTTACGATAATATTATTGCAGAGTTTTTCTCAGAATCCTTTTATCATTACAAAAATTGAGATATTATACGTAAAGTGCGTTGGGTGCACTAACTTAAGTATATGGCTCGGTGAATTTTTACCTCTGCACACACCACCTCTGTGACTACCACTGAGATCAAGAGACAGAACGCTTCCAGCACCGTTATGCCTCTTCCATTCCCCCTCTCCCCTCCTCCCTTCCCAGGTAACCATTAGTCTAACTTCTCTTACCATAAATAAGTTCTGTATGAAATTATTTTGGAAGAAGTGTCAAGTGGAAGTATTTGGCTCATAATTCCGCGGGGCTGGACGAGACGCACGCTCGGCTTGCTCCCTATGGGGCATCCCGCCGAGGTTCCAGCGGACGACAGGACGGCCCCGCTCTCACCGACCCGAGCCAGCCCCGTTAGAGGCGCGCCCGGCCTCACGTAGACAGTGAGGGAGCACGCCACAATGGCTGCCCACTGTCTCCCCGCCGGCCTCGCCGCATCCTCCCCACCTTTCCAGTGGGCGCCCCTCCCAAGCGACCAGCAGCCGGGGCGTAGCCCTGGGCGCGACCCGCCGGAACCCGAGCGGCCAGGCTGGGGCGCTCCTGAGCCCGGGATGTGGGGTGCGCGCCCATTGGCTGAACTTTCCCCGCGGGCCGGCCGGCCGCAGAGCCCACCTCCCGGCCCTCTCTCCGCCCTCCTATTGGCAGTTCGCGTCGCACCCGCGCCCTCTCCGGTCCCCCTCCCGCCCGGATGGAAACGGGGTTGAAGGGGTGGGAGGCCGAAGCCTGGAGGAGGGTGAGCGATCCTCTTGGTAAGGGGGTGCGAGAGAGCCAATCAGGACCAGACGTGGAAAAGAGGCGCCGCGCCAGCCAGTCACATCCCGAGGTTCGGGTCGGGGCCGGCTTACGTGAGTGCGGGCCGTAGCCAATGGTCGTGCCACTACCCGTCCGCTCTTCAGCTGCAGGTCGGGAGCGGTGGAAGAGGGAGTGAGAAGAGCGCGACGGCGGCGGTGGCGGAGCACTCGCTGGACGGCCGGGGGAAAAGCGAGGCCCGAGCCTCTGCGTCTAGGTGAGAGGCAGGAACGCCGGGCGGGAGAGGCGGGCTGCGGGCCTCTCCTCGCCTGGTCTTGGCCCGGGCTGTGGGAACAGGGGAGTCAGGCCGGGCCGAGACGGGGGCGACACCCTCCGCCCCGCCCCCGCCTCCGCCCTCGGCTGCTGCGAGCCGGACGGAGGCGCCCCTTCAGCGGGAATGGTGTCTGCGCGGCTCGGCCGGGCCGTCTCCCTCGGAGGGCCCCGACCGCTAACGGGGCGGTAGGGAGGGGCCTGATTTGCAGCCGCGGAGCCTAGGGGCGCCGCCTGGGGTGGCGAGGCCGCGTAGAGGTGGCGAAGGTGGGGCGGAGTAGTTAACGGAGGAGCGGACTTGTGTGCTCGACGGTGGCAGTGAAGAGGCCTGTGGTGGAAGAATTCTGGGTCTGGGGACGAAGACAGTGAGGGGAATAGGTTGATGCTCAGAAGAGGGTGCCCGGGGAGACGTTGAGGTGCCAGGGCGTGTGGTTGGCCTCTTGGAAAAAAGCATTACAAGAGAGTGGGGCGGGGGCGAGATCAGCTGGGAACGAAGGGAGGACAAGCTTGGGTTTTGAAGGTTAAGGTCGCTGGACAAATAGGGACACGTGGATCTGGAGTAAGAGGCATTTACTGAAGGCAGAAGGTGACCGAGAGGTTTTGGGTGAGGTATGGCTGTAGACTGTTTGAGTAGAAGGCGTTAGGTGGCCAGTTAGGAGAAATTTCACAAGGATCAAACGGGATAGGTTTACTTATGGTAGCTGAAGGGTGTGGATCTTTTATGAGTAAGTTGGCAAGATTAACTGTCCGTTTTGTCAGGTAGGAGCCAGTCAGCCAGATTCATTTACTCTCATCGAGGGCTAAATACTTAGAGTTGTTAACTCTCACCACTGAGGCTGATCGTCCGCCCAACGCATCCCTCCTCCCGCTCCTATGACAGTTTATCTCAGTGTTTTGCCTCAGCAGCACACAAACTCATCCTCTCAGGAGTAATGGCACAAGTAGTGTTTGCTTTTGATTGGATGGCAGTGAGAAATCCCTTAAATCTTTATGTTAAGAAGTAGAATGTGTTGGTTTAAAGGCAACATCAGAAGATATTTTAAGAAAATTTGCCCTACAGGGGAATTTCTCAACTATCTTGTTCGGTGTATGTGGTGTAGCTTAAAAATGATGCAAGATCTCTTACAGTAACACAAGTGAAAATGAACATAGGTACAATCCTGTTACTCTATAGGATCAACCGTCTTGATGCAGAATTTGATTTATGTATCGTGCTTATTGGGGTATATTTCAATCTTGGAAAGAGTTTTGTAGCTAAGTAGGTTCAAAGTTCTTTTCACTTAGAGGAAAGAAAAAATGGCATCACTGCTACTACCTTTCTGTTTAAAGGTTTCAGAATTTTTATTTGTGGGTTGTAGGCAGAGAAAGGGTAGTAGAAAAGAAAACGGCCCAGTTCTATACTTCCAGTGGATTTAAACAGGAGGAGGTGATACTACTGAGGTATAATTTCTACTTGAGGATAGAACAAAAAGACTGTGAAGAGTTAATTCTTTTCAAACGTAAAATAGTGGAGTGTCAAGGACAAACACCAAAGACAGCATTTGTTGTATAGGAGGCTTCCTTGTTAACCAACTCAACAAAAAATTATAGCTAATGGACCATTTAGGATGTAGAAATAATTTTTGAAAGTAATTTCTTGGTAATGCTGTTCACTAATTACATTTTATCCTTAGTATAACAGAGTACCTAAGTGTTGAGGTGCTAAGGTGACTCGGAGCAGAGAAGTAATCTGAGTGGTGTAGAGTTAATCAGGGAAAGGTTTCCAGGAAGAGATAAGTTTTGAGCTCTTTTGGACTAGAAGTTGGGATGTGGGTTATTGGAAGACATGAGGATGATGTTTCAGTAGCATGGACATATTATAAGCAACTGTGAACAAGACCGACAAACATGGTTTTTAAGTAGAATTGAAGATTTGGATGAATATTTAAGGGTATGGAAGTCAGCTAAGTCTTTTATGCCGTAATCGATAAATGGTGGTTTTGTATGTTGGCTAGAAGATAAGAATTTGAATAGTTGATGATGGAGTAGAGACTGGTAGTGAAGGAAAGAGTACAAAAATATTTTTTGCTTGTTTTGTTTGCCGTATGAGGGGGGAAATAATTAGGTTTATTCATATATTTATCTTTGGAGGAGGTACTAGGGATTGAACCCGGGACCTTGTGCATGCTAAGCATGTGCTGTGCCACTTGAGCTATACCTTCTCCCCTACAAAAACATTTTTGGATGGTGGTGATAAGAGAAATGTGGTGAAAGTAAGTTGAGTTGTTGAGAGGTAGGTTTGGTATTCAACCATATGTAATAAGCAGAAATATTTTTGGGTCCTGTACTAGATTATATTGATAATAATAGCAGAATTTATTGGGTGCTGCTTTGTACCAAAAACTGTCTTGAGGTTTTCAAGCATCATCTTCCTTTGATTATCCCTACTTTATAGATGAAGGAACTGAGGTTCAGAGAGATTTTTTTGCCCAACGTTACACAGCTAGTGAGTGGTAGGTCAGGGTTGGCAGAGTCAATAAATAAATACTAATTGAGCATCTGCTTCTTGCCAGGCACTGTGTTAAGTGCTGGAGATTCAAAGTTGACAAGCAAATCCAAGGTCAGACATGGGCCATTTTTTAGAGATTGTCAGGAGTTAACAGAAGCGAGCCAATGAAGAAATACAAAAAGGTTCGTTGGAGAGATTTTTTTTAGACACTGAGGAATATACTGTTTAGGGAAACTTAGGGTAAAGTTTTAAGAAAGAGGAAGTGGTCAGCAACAAAATGTGTAACTGAGAGACTCAGAAGAACAACGATTGAGAAGAGACTGTTAAATAAGGAAAAAAAGTAGTGTGAATTTAGTCTTAAGAAAGCCAGAATGAAGATAGTAAGATACAAGCTGGTAGTTAATTATGTTTAGTGGCAAGTGCTCTATGCAAATTTGAAATTTGGAATGATCACAGTTATGGTCAGATTCTGTGAAAGAATGTTGGTTTGTCCCTGTGCAATATTTTAATCATTGGCTATTAAGATCATGGTTAGTTTAAAAATGTGGGTACTTTTTGTATTTTTCCAAGTTTTTAAAAAAGAGCATTGTTTTGTAATTAGTGGGGGGAAATCATTCAACTAAAATGAACTAGTAGTGAGGGAATATGTGGATGAGTTAATCTGTACTGTGTTTGGGGTAATGAAGAATACGGTCCTGTTTCAGTGCCTGCTGCATATGAGCCACTTTGGTAGGCACAATCCCATCTTGGAAATGGCTGGTTGTTACCGGTAGAAATATCCCGAAACTACATTTGCTTAATCTGAGGGATCAGGTTACTGAAGCACCCTGAATCATGGTGATACGGTCTTGGCTTTTCTAAACATTGTTTAGTGAATGAATTTAAGGTTTAAAAAAACCAAACCAATTGTGCAGTTGAGTCATTTTAACTGCCTTTTGGCCTTACAGCCTTCCCTCCACCCACACATTGATTTATAGTTCCTCTCTTCAGTGGGTTTGTAATGGGTTTAGGAAAGTCTCAGTTCACTAAGGCAACATGGAAGTGCTGAATTTGCATATAACAAATTTAACTTAAACACTTAAAATTCATCCTTGTTTTCTGTTCCCAGTTTGAAGAAGAGATAAATTTCAAGAAAATAAGCTTTTCTTATCAGATAATTATTCCAAAGCAGTTTGGTATCATTTGCCCTAGGGTTAGTAGATTTATTCCAACCTTCTAAGTCAAGAATGGTACTTAGTTTTTAGTTTAATTTAATTTGGCCCATAGGAGTTATGGGAGGAAATTTAATATTTCCTCTAGGCACTGTACTATGTTCCTTAAATAAATTATCACATTTAATTCTTATGCAATTGTCTAAGGTGGTTATCTCATTTTACTAAGAGAATGAGGCTTAGAGAAAATAGTAACTTTCCAAAGGTGGGGGAGCTAAGTGGCAGAGCTGAGATTCAAACTTTGCTTTACCTAACTTCAAAACTCTTGCATATGAAACATACAGCAAGAAGGAATTGTTTTATATTAATACATACAACTGAAAAAAAATGCCACATAGCCTTTGGTATTTAGTAAGTACTTGTTACCTTAGAAGATGAGATTCTTACTCTGTATGTTTGTGCTTTGTGAGACATGGTCTTAAATGGTGCTGATTTTTGTGTGTCTTATAGGGTACATTATATTTTATTGCTTTAGAGATGTATGTTTTCACATTTTTGTATTTTTTGAAATGAATATTTTACAGTGTCTATAGTTTTTTTGTTTAATATTTACAAAATGGATACTATGTCTTAAAGTCAAAAATGTCTCAGAATTAAGGAAATGTGGTATGTGTACGTAGTCTTCAGGTATAACTGTCTTGGCAGTTTGTTGTGTGCATTTTCTTCCCAGCATCCTCCCTTTACTTAGCCTTTTTTTTTATTCTTTTTTTTTTAACTATGGTATAATACAGAATTGAAGTATATATTAATAATAAAATAGTCATTCTCTTTAGTTTGTGAATATTATGGTGTAGAAGAAAGTATTTTGATGTAGAAAATTCACGTTGCACTGTGAATCAGCAAATTGGAATTTTAATTTTGGTTTTGTTAGCAACTTGATGTGTAACTTGTGACAAGTCACTTCCCTTCTCTGAGCTTTAGTTTCCTCATCTGTAAAATGGAGTGGGGAGAGGAACTTTTTAGACCTGTCTAGTTTGAACAAACTGTATGCCTTCTTTCTAATTAAAAACATGGATGCCTTAGATCCCTTTTTAAAGCAACTGTATTTGTTGCTTTTTACTTTTCTTTCCTTCTCTTCATATTCCTGTTTTCTTTCCCTGCCTTTTTCCCATGGATCCTTGAGGGTATTGTCAGATTCTTACTTTACCAGAGAGTATGGATTATTTTTTATATCCTCCATTTACCAAGACAGGAGATCTGAGAAAGCAGATATTCAGTAGTTAATGAACGAGTGAATATGTTTTATGTAAGTTAGTAAAAGAATCATTTAAATAAAATACCATCAAAGAGTTGTTGAAATTTCACTGAAAGGTAGTACTGCTCCCTTTCATATGAATAATGAAATGTGTTTAGCAAAGTAAATATCTGCTCTCTACTAGGCAGATATACAAAGAAGAAAACTCCTGGATCTGTCTTTAAGAAGCTGTCTACTCTAATAGCAGTGGCAAGTGTCTTTAAACTTTGTATTATGGAAAATTAGGAACATGAAAATACAGAAATATGCATATCACCAACTTTAACAGTTTTCAACTTGTGATCAGTCTTGTTTCATCTGTATCTCCACCCACTCTCCCACTTTTTTAATTTTGAAGTAAGTTCCTAGACATTTTTACCAGTTAATACCATACAGCATGACACTGTATATTATACTGGGCTGAGCAAGAGAAATTAGATATAATAATCTACTGTAGGGCAGGGATAAGTAGTTGGGGAGACTGAATATAGATATGTAAAACAAATGTAGCAACATGAGATCCTATGCCAATGTTATAAATTCTAAGTGGAAAATGACCTTGGTGCTTTTGTGTGTGTTTAACTTAAATTTTAACCATTTGATGGTTTTAAGATTACTTAGAAGTATTTAGTCCTAGATCATTCTTGTCTTTTATGGAATTCTTGCCAGAAATGTTGGCAGGATAGTCACATGAGAAATCCTCCTTGGATGTAAGGAATTCTTACCACTGTATCTTACTGTTTTTGAGTATTAACTTAAATACTTTGAAATATTAGTTGAGAATTAAGATCTTAAAATACATTGTATAATGCAGAGAGTCTTAGTCAGAGGTCATGAACCTCTTTCAGTATCTCCTCAAAGCTTTGTGCTATCTCTTCTCAGAAAAAAATTTACGTATACACTTACTTTTTCATATAATTTCAGAAGGTTAATAAGACTTTCAAAAGCCATTCAGGTATCTTCGACGATTTATGGATTCTGGTTTAATAATTCATTCTTTAGTGTATAGGCAGAAAGCATACTGCTGAAATTCAGCATAAATTTATTTGTGTGTGCCTCACTTTTTAAAAACAAGTGTTTTTCATTATTGAATGAAATTATAAACTTCATTATGGAAATGCCTAATTTGAAAAAAGACCAATTCTGAATTGGATTCTTGGGGAAAAAGAAGCTGTAGCCAGTTTAATGAATATGTAGGAATGATTTTACCAACATTTTTGGAATCAGTGTATGGAACTTTATATAGTGGCTGCTGTCCATCCTGAAATAACAGAAAGTAGTATAAGACTTAAGAACTTAAGAATGAATAAATGGGGAGGGTATAGCTCAGTGCTAGGCATGCAGGAAGTCCTAGGTTCAATCCCCATACCTCCAATAAAAAAAAATCTAGTTACCTTCCCCGCAAAAAAAAAAAAGAAGAATGAATAAATGCCTAAATACTATTTTTTCAGAGGTGAAGGAAGAAATTTCTTTGACCTCTCTTGTCTTTAAATAGTTAAGATCTGTGGAGGAAAGGAACTGTTAAAGTATTTTGAGGTTCACATTTGTGTTAAAATAACTCCTAGATATGATACAGCAGCTTAGAAATGCATGTTGGGCTGACAAAGGATTGATTCTCAGTTGAGCCCTGATATCATAAGTTTTTATCATCCATCTTGTTTGAAGAACGGTCCTAAATAAATTATTTAGAAATATATGGTTTTAAAAACTTGTGGATTGTACCTAAAATATAATCATTGTAACGGTTATGAGCATAAGCAGAATCCTTAGGAGATAGAAAGAAACAGGTCAGTTACCTGCTAATGGGACATTTGACCTACAGAGCAGCGCATAGGTTGTTTGAAGATCAGTGAATTCTAGGTGTATTGCTTTAAAGTGATAACCCTTGTGACCCGTTGGAGTTAATAATTTTCTTAGTATCTAAGGTACTACTAGGAAACAACTTATTCTAGTACATAGTAATATATAAACTTTGAGAGCTAGAAGGGGCTTTATCCATCAGTGGTTTGGCTCCCCTTCAATGAATTTTATGAATGAACAGAGCAGTTAATTGACTTTCCCAAGGTCAGGTGGTTAGCAGCAGTCCCAACAGTGTAGTTTTTCATTACTTTACCTTATTTTTGGTAAGTCTGTTGCACTTACTTATCTTGGCTGTCTTTTCATTCTGGATTTCAGTTTCTGGAGAAGGAAATATCTAATGCTAGAGTTTTCAGCATTGTGACTGATTCTTTGTTGAATAATTGACTAAGAATTTACTGAGGTTTTATACGCTAAAGCTAAAGTTTTTACTTTGCTGTATATGTTCTCATCCCATCTTTAGCACAGTAACCCATAGTTACAAGGCTTACTGGGTAGGCTTCTTAGGCGCTGAAGTCAGTTTCACAGCTGGAAACAGACACTAAGAATCCACAAAGCCATCAAACACTTCCCTCCTATTTTCTATACCTTTCTATGTCGATTCCTGCTTGACAGCATTTAATTACAAGCTGTACATATGAACCTGGCAAAGTTTTAAAGATAAATCAGGAAAAGATTTTGAGAAGAGGCTTTGTTATGAGATTTAATTGTTTTCAGACATTCCTGTAAGCTTCCTACTTAAAACTAGAGACTGGAGGGATGACATCCAAGTTCAGAGAAGAGCTTCCATGAAGAGCTCTGATTTCAAATTCTTTATGCCACATTTGGTTAATGTGGACCTGCTGGCCAGGGAGAAGACCAGCCCCTACATTAGTGGCCCCATAGCTGGCGTAAGGATCCTTTAAACAGTGACCCTCAAGCTCTTTTTAATCTAGGCCCTTTAGCTATGTCATTCTTTACCTCAATAATTCCCACTTTCTAGTGGAATAATAATAACTAAATTGTCAAAGTATAAGCATTTTTGGGGAAAGTGATTTTCTTCAGCAGTTAGGGATATGGATGTTTCCTAATTGAATCACTGAATATGCTTTAAGTCTAGACTAGTTGGAAAACTGTAAGCCTCAAATTCCAGTGGTGGAATTGTATAATATATTCTGCAGGTGTAATAAGACAACTAAAATGATAATAATGAAGCTCAACTAATGGTGATTTTTAATTAGAAAATGAGAATAATGATAATTGAAAACTATGACGAGCTGAAGACAACAGAGTTTCACTGACAGCGATTATTCCTGTTAAAAATTACTGAATTCCAGCTCTTGAGTGTGTATATGTGGTAGGAGCTTTGCAGCATTGTGAGTTGCAGCAATCAGTTATTAATTGTATATAAACTGAAGTCTTTGGTACATTCTAATAACATGTTCATTTTTGCAGCTCTTTGTAACTGGCTTAATAGTTTATTCAAAGTAGCCTTATGGATCAAAGGAAGGTCATGGCTTTCTAAATCATTGTCCATAGGGAGGTTTGGCCCTGTCTGTGCAATCATTGCCTTAGAGGGCTGATATGGTAATCAGTGAGCTTTTCAGAAGCATTGTTTCCCTAATTGTGTTGGGAAATTGGTGAAGGGCTAGGCCTGAAAAGAGATCTATGGGTTTTTTACCTCAGGAAATTTTGTAGGTCTTTGATTTGCTAATGTACTTTGCTGATTTCCTGGTTGAGGATAAAATATACAGTTTCCCAGCCCCATTTAGCACAATTTGAAAATGCTGCCTTGGCAGAATAGAGCCTGTTTTTAGGTTCAGCGCTGGGAACAGATTCAGAAGGCTTCATGAGAAAGTGATATGAAAGAAACATAGAGGAAATACAGCATACAACAGGAGGTTCAAAGTACTTTTCTGTAGTTAAGAGTTGCCAATCATTTGCTATAATAATCAGACTGAGTATAAACTACTTTTAATCAGAGTCTAAATGCTTCTACAACCAGTGGAATACCTGATTCTACAAAGTTGGCTGAGGGGAGGATATAGCTCAGTGATTAGAGCGCATACTTAGCACGCACGAGGTTGTGGGTTCAATCCCCAGTACATTCTTTAAATAAAAAATAACAATAATAATAAATAAACCTAATTACCCCCCCAAACAACAAATTTTTTTTAAAAAGAAAGTTGTTAATCTTAATGAATAGGCTTCAGTAATTTTAAATTAGACCACACAAGATAACATGATTAGCCTGAGGCAATTTTGGGGATAAACTTGTATGTAGCCTACGTGTAGTGTTTAGGGTATATGTGGTACATTTTCCTATTAAAATCAGTTTTACTGAGTAACATGAAACATTCATATCTTTTTTCATATTAAAGTTCCTAGTTTATTAATCCTCTAATGAAAAGTCTGCAGAATCACTACAGATACAGTTGCTGCAGAATCTTTACTCCTTCCGTTGTCCATTCACCAGCTTTCTTTTGCCAGCACCAACATTGGCCTTTGCAATCCCCTTGCCTCTTCTCAAAAAGGTTCCTTCTAGTGTTTTCTCAAAGTCTTTTTTTTCTCATACAGGCCTTATCCTGCAGATCTATGTTTGGGTTCGTTTTACTTTGCATAATCCAAGGAATTATAAATGCTGCTAAAGCCGGTTGTTTTGCTACCACCAAAATGGGTCCTGAATCCAAATACAAACATAACATATGGTATGGTCTTGTACATTTTGGCTAGTTTTCCCCAAATTTCTGTGTTAGCTGCTTTGCTTTCCCAGAGTGAAGGACATCGATGACCATTTGTTTCTGCTAAAGTAGTCGGTTGGTCACGAACTTCCTGGTCTAGAGAGTTATTGTATCATTCATGAGATGGCTGATCATCAAGCAGTCAGGGAGAAAAAGAGTAAAAAAAAACATTTTTTTTTTATTGAAGAATAGTCAGTTTACAATGTTGTGTCAGTTTCTGGTGTTCAGCCCAATGCTTCAGTCATACATGAATACACATGTATTTGTTTTCATATTTTTCAGAGTGAAATATTTTTATGTTAATCTTTAGTTACCTTTTGGAATGAGATGCTCAGCTTTCATGAATTTTGAACAAAACAGGATATTTCAGTTTCCTCTGTTGGTAAAGTTTGAGAAGCTTTATCTTTGGTAATACACTTAAAATATTTATACCTTTGTATACTGGAATCCTATATTCCACTTTCCTGAGTCTGAACATATTAAGATAAAAATTACAGGTCTTAACATGAAAACTTTTTAAGGAGAGACAGTAGCACAGTATCTAAATAAGAATCGTATGTGACTTTTGGAGATTACTTTTTAAAAATTTTACAATGGAATTGAATACATTTTTTGCAAGCCGTGGAACTGTTTATTACCAAACTGTGTCAACAAGAGCACAGCCCTTCTGTGTGCTTTACAGTAGAGCAGTTACCCTTCTGGTACAGGCCTTGAGGACAGAAACAGAGGAAAGTGGATATTGCTAAAAATTTTTTCTTGTCAGCAGGTAATTTTAATACTATAGAATTGACATTTCCTCTCTGATGAAGTAGAACTTGACTTTTGAAAAATTTTTAGTTTAATTTTTTTTTTAATGGAGGTACTGGAGATTGAACCCAGGACCTCGTGCATGCTAACCGTGCACTCTACCACTGAGCTATTGCCTTCTCCTTCTCTGAACTTGACTTTTTAAGATTTTTTTGTTTGATTTTTATATCACTTATATCACTCAAGGAATTTAGTCTGATTTTTCTTGGTGTCTGATATTTTCCAGGATAATGAAGTCATAGAAGCATTTTAACTTGCTGAAGTGCCATGTTTATAGAGCAACATCAGTATACAAAGTGGCTGTGCAGTGCCCTAAGAACTAATGAATCAGTTGAGTTCCTTACTACCAAGAAATATCTTAGACGCTGGGGAAAATTGGATACAGAGAGTTAAATATTGGTATATCAGTGCCTGTGTAGGCAAACAGAGTGGCCATTATATTTACTTCAATGAGTGCTTACAGCAGGGTTGGACACTAGCATCTTTTATTGAAAAAAGAAATGTTAACCAAGATGTTAGAGCTATTCTTTTGTTTGTGGAAAAATGCCTTATAAGCCTTAATTTTTGAAAGGAGAAAGGAACCCACTGTTCTTATCAGTTTGACTGCAGTAGTTTGTACATTTTGAATTTGCATTTTGGTCCTTCATTTGTTGCTTACAGCTCACTTGCAGAGGAGGTTTTCTTTTATGTTGAGTCTTAACCAAAACACTAAAGACTCTAGAGTTATTAAAATACAGTAATAAGATACTAGACCAGTGGTACCCAGTATGCCTCCAGATGGGAGTCTATCAGACATCTTAAAAGATATACTTCCCTGCAATGTGAGGCCCCTTAATAGTCTAACTGAAATGAATTGGCTTGTTTTTGGCTAGAAGTGTGACAACTCTAAGTGGTATCCTGCTTGTTAGAAGTTCACAGTTAAGCAAATATGGGAAAATGAACTTTTTATTCAGTGAATGAAGTTATTTGGTAGTAAAAATACAGTTGACCCTGGAATAGCAGTGGGAGTTAGGGGTGCCAATTCTCCCAAAGTCAAAGATCTGCATATAATTTTACAGTTGGTCCTCTGTATCCATGATTCTATGTCCTCAGATTCAACCAACTGCATGTCGTGTAGTACTTTAGTACACATTTACTGGGGAAAAAACCTACATATAAGTGCACCCATGTAGTTCAAACTTGTGTTGTTCAAGGATCATCTGTACTTGGTAGCTTAAAAATGTAGTAAGGAATACTCTGCTGTTCCACAGTCCCATGAAATAGGTTCAGCATGGGTCAGATCTGTTACTGAGCCGGGTTCATTTGCTTGACATGGAGCAAGCCAAATGCTGAGACACTGAGGTTTGCAGCAGAGAAAGGGCTTATTCAGGAGGCAGCCAAGTGGAGTAGATAGAAGAACAAATCTCAGATATACCTCCCCTGAAGATAAGCGGCATGAGATTTCTATGCAGTAAAGAAGCAGAGTGATTTTAGGCCTGAGGAAAGGTGATTGGAGGTAGGGGAACGGTGAAGTAATTGGTGTTCTTTGCAGATGTATCTGAGTTACATGCTTCTTGAGATGTTAAAAAATGAGGTACTTAGCATGATCTGAGGGTGGAGTTTTTGGCCCTCTAACGTCAAAAGGTCATTCACTGAACACCTGCACAGGCCCAGTTTTAGGGTCAGTGGTCCCAACCTATCTTAGCTGGCTGAAACTGAAGAAGAGCTGACTCCAAGTTTCTGAAAAACAGTGTAAGCCCCCAATACTTTAGGGACTCATACAACAGAGGTGTTATCTATAGGGGGCAGTTAAGGAGTCAAAAGAAAGAATTAAGGTGAGCTTGATCAGTGAAGTTAGGTTACAAGCAGAGGGGTTTTTAATAAGCTGTTACCTTAGCTGCTATTCTGTAAGACAAGCTCAAGAATTTCTTCTATTCACCAGTTTCTGTTAACTATAAGGGTACGGTTTCAAATAGATGATGGTCTCAAGAGTAATAAGCAGTTACTTCATCATGTTCTTTGTGGCAGGTTGCATTTTCTAAAGATGGTTGTAACAATATCTCCCTTTTCACATGATCTTTCAGTGTGATCTTGACTACTCTCTTATCCTGAGGTGAGGTTTATGTCCCCTTCCTTTGAATTTGAGTGGTCTTGTGAATCACTTGCAAGCAACAGAATATAGCAGAAGTTATACTATACTGACTTCCAAGATGTGGTCAGAAAAGGTGTGCTTCTATCCAACTTGCCAGAATACTGGTCTTGAATCTTCAGCAGCTCTGTAAGCAGTGTAGGCTGAGATTGCCATGCTATAAGGAAGCCCATACTACCTCATGTGGAGAGACCATGTGAAGAGGCTCTAAGATCAGGAGCTAGAACCTAGTTCAGTTAAAACTGCTTAGTTGAGCCCTTCCCAAATTCCTAACTTGCAGATACTGTGAGAGAGAATAAAATGATTATTGTTGTTTAAAAAACTTTTAGAGTGATTCTGTTACATAACAATAGATATTCAGAACATCAGTTCTCCTGAATCAGCTACTATATACTGAGATTTGACTGTACACAGATGTACAGTCAGTGATACACCCTAGTGATTTGTTCTGGAATTTGAACATTAACTGTATTTTGATCTTTTACCTTTGATATATAAAACTTTTTTCTACCATTCTTTCCCGTACCCACTTGGAAAAGCCATTCCATCCTTAAATATTTAGTAGATTGTATTTTGGTAATTGAAACTGTGTCATGTGTATAAGAAAGTACCCATGGTATGTTTGTTGTGGCATGAGGGCATTTGATCATCTTTAGAAGGCCTTTTGCTCTGTACCTTAATTTTAGTTACCAAAATATTTGGCCTTCTATTAATTTCCTAGGGCTGCTGTAACAAAGTACCACAAACTGGGTGGCTTGAAACAACAGAAATTTATTGTCTCGTAGTTCTGGAGGTTAGAGGTCCAAAATCTATGCTCTCTCTGAAACCTGTAAGGGAGTCCTTCCTTGCCTCTTCGTAGTTTTTTTCTTGGCAGTTTTGGCACGTCTTGGCTTGTAGCTGTGTAACTCCAGTCTCTGCTTTTGTTGTCACGTGGAGTTCTCCCTGTGTGTGTCTGTGTCTTCACGTGCCCTTTCTCTTGTAAGGACACCAGTGATGTTGGTTTACAGATCCACTCTGCTCCAGTGTTATGTCATTTACCTTAATTAATTACACCTTCAACAAACCTGTTTCAAAATAGGGTCACATTCTGAAGTACTAAGGGTTAGGATTTCAATATATCCTTTTAGGGGGAACACAGTTAAATCTGTAACAGTCTTCTAGGGAGATGGGTATAATTATGTTTTAACCATTTACACAATTTTATTCCAGATTAGATGTGAATGGGGTTTTTAATCAGTGACCATGAAGCTCTTTTCTTTGTACTTTAAGTCTCCCTTGCCTCTAGCATATACAATAGTACATATAAAATTTGATAGTAATTTTTAACTGTTTAGGCTCATTGACCCTTTTGAGAATCTGATAAAAACAGTGGGTTTTTCCCCTGGAAAAATGTGCAGATGATATGCATGGGAGTGCATACTTGTACACACATACATACAAACACTCGCAACAATATTTTACATGAAACTTTAACATATTCTTAGATTCCCTATCCCGCCCCTCTAACCCTATTCATGAACTTCTGGATTAAAGAGTATTAATTTCTATCTGATAGAAATACTCAATCTCCATTTCCCTTTCAGTGGAAAAACAAGTGAAAATTTAGAGTGTTATGCACAGTAACTCTAGTAATAGTGGAATAATACGCAATGGACATTTCGACCGTGCTGTGGTTTCCCATTGATACTCTTCTCAGCAGTTCATTTTTCTAAATGTAGTATATTCAGAATCTTTTATTTACAACAAAGGTTGGCAAACTAGGATCTGCAAACTGTCTTCCTGTTTTTGTAAATAAAGTTTTATTGGAATACAGCCATGCCCATTTATTTAACTTAAATGTTCATGGCTGGTTTTATGCTCCAAATGTCAGAATTGAGTAGTTGCTACTAAGATTATATGACCCACAAGCTGAAAATGTTTACTACTTTACCCTTTAAAGAAACCTTTGCCAACTCTTCGTTTAGAATATTTTGGAATTAATTCCCTCCTTTTAAGGATATTTGAAGTTTTTTTGTTTGTTTGTTTGTTTGTTTTTTACTTTTTCAATCATGGAATCTAAGGGATATTAAAAGACCATTTAGCTCAGCATTCTATCTACTGCTGCTTGAATTTCCTTCAATACTCCTGCCAAGTGGTCCTCCAGCTTAGAGTTATAGGACAACAGGACAAAACAGCATTGGATGTGGCTGTGTTAAATATAAAATTGCCCCTGATTGGGAGTCAATCTGTAAATCCTAATGAACAGTTAGATGAAATAGCTAATTCTTTGTTTTCTCTCCCCGCTGTCTCCATTGTTAGATTTTTTACTTTGGGTTTGTTTACTTCCAAAAGGCACAGAGGAGCCAATTTTTAAGAGGAAGACAACTAAAGAGACCCTACTCTAAGGTATAACTGTAGGTGATGGAAATTTGTAGGAAACTGGAATGAATGTTTAGACATTGTCTAGAGACTTTTCATATCAGTGTTAAGTTTCCCTAAATAAATTTGTAGCACCTAAAACATGAAACTAAGAGTTCTTGCAAATACTCTATCAGTTTTTACTATTTATGTTCAATAAATACTGAAGAAAGAAATATACAGGCAGAGCCAGTCTAAAGTTCACTGCAGGACTGTATTTGGGAGTTTTGTGTACTTGACTTCTCTGTGAATATGGTGAACGTAGGGATTCTCTCAGGAGATGGGGGGGGGCATCTGATTCCAAGATCAACATTACTCTGATGTGGGAAGAATTTTTCACATTCCATTTAGGAAATCCAGCCTATTAAGAGTCCTGTTAAGCAACAGTTTTATAGTTAAATCATCACCTGGTTTTTAATCTAAAAAGTAGATTTTCTATCTAAAAAGGAAATGAAATTAAAATTTTAAGACATAAAGATTAGCAGAAGAAAGATAATACCTTTTTTAAAAATACAATGGTAGTCTTTTATTTTCACTATAAAAAAGATTTTTCAGACTTGTTTCCCAATAGATGAAAAGTTTGTCAAGTGTTATAAGACAAAAGATAGTGGAAACTAGCTAATTGAGGGGAACGTCAGTGCTTTCAAATATTTTTTTGGTACCTTTTGATTTTTCCATTTTACAAAAACAGTGGTTTTTAAAAATAGGTAGTACACGCACTTACTACATAATTGAACAATGAACAAAAGATATATAGTGAAAAGTAAATGCCCATCATCTCTGTTCCCAAGTTATCCAGTTCTCTCTCCCAGAGGCAGCCATCTTTACTGGTTTTTTGTTTTGTTTTGTTTTGCCAGAGAAGTATGTATTTATAAGCATATGAATTTTTTCATTCCTTTTCCATAAAAGGTATTTCATATAGTATATTGCATCTTGGCTTTTAAATTTTATTATGAATGCTGTTGCATATCAATATTTGTTGAACCACCGCTTTCCTTTTTAGTTGTGGAGTATACTATTTATTACAGGAATATGCCAGTTTGTTTGCCCAGTCCCCTACTGGTGGACATTTAGGTTGTCAGTCTTTTGCTATCAATGCAGCAATGAATACATCAGCTCACACACACATGTAAGAATAGCTTCAGGCTAAATTTTTAGAAGTATAATTACTGGGTCAAAGGTAATGAGCGTTTAATATTTGATAGATAGGCCAGATTACCCCCCCATGGACACTGTACTAATTTGAGGCCCTACCAGCAATATAGGGGTCTCTGTTCCCTATGTCCATTTTATCTTTTTTGTGTGTCTTTAAGTCTCATAAGTGAAAAAAATCAATCTTGTAGTCCTAATTTGCATTTTTCTCAATGACTAAGGTTGAACATCTTTAAAGATGGATAAGAGCCTTTTTTTTCCTGTTTACTTTTTATTTATATTTTTTACCCATCTAGTTGTTCTATACCACCATCTACAAGTTTGAGAACCTCCAGGGTAGAGGGATTACCCAAGTACATTGCTACTAATAAAACTGTTCTGAGGCTAGTCTGATTTCCTACCTTAGGAAGCATTTAAAGGCTTGCTAACCCTTCTTTCAGCATAAGTAGGTATGGCTTGTCAGTTGTTTTTCAAGCCCTCAGAGGTTTGGTTTAAACCTACTTCTCCCAAAATCATTAATTTCCTTCCCAGAATTAAAAAATGAATATATGTGCATGTGAATATAATAGTATATAGTTCACAGATAATATAGTAATTAGTTTTACTTTGGTAGTAAAAAGATTTTCCTACTCTAAAAATTATACTCGTAAGTAAATGATTAATTATTTCCAGAAGAAAGGAGCATTAAATTTTTTTAGATTGAAATATCACTGATCGGACTGATTGCTAAGGGACCGTACCAAGAATCAGTGCCAAAGAAGTATGGGGAAGATGAATAAGGAAATGTAACTATGTGCCCAGCCTTTTATGTGTTATTACATTTAATCCTTATACATGATGCTATGAAGTGAAGGGAGAGGGTGTGTATGCTATATGTTTAAGAGATGAGGAAATTACAGAGCCAAACAGGTAGGTAAGCTCAGCCCCAAGATGAATGGATGAGCCTGGATTCCAACCCAGCCTTGCTAGACTGAGTCCATGGGTTCCCACTACAGCATGGCATTGGGTTATCTGAAAAGACTTGTTTCCGCAAAGGGCCTACCTTATTTATCAGGAAGCAGTTTATAGCAGGGCCAGACTTAACATAGTACTGAAATTGGCTTCTCTAGAGATTTGATTTCTTAATAGTTCAAGAGATGTAGGGGAGAAAAGACCTTTTTTGTGTCCTCTTATGTTCTAGGACTGATTCTTGTGAATTAAACTGACAAAGGACAGACTAATAAGAGAAAAGGCATACATACATTTTTTTAAAATGTGCATGAAGGCTTCACAGAAAAGAAGTGAAAACTCCAAAAGAGATGGTTAGACTTGAGAGCTTATACACCATATTAACAAAAGGTTATAATTATAGAGAAATGACTAGACAAAGGAAAAGGCATTTGGGCTACTAGTGGCAGTAAATTGTAGGAAGGTAAATATATGGGAAAACTAACAGAAGATGTAGGCTATTTTAGTAAAGTTTGTGCAAACTCATCTCAGTGCTAACTTTCTATACTTTTCATGGCCATGAAACTCACCCAAAGAGTCCTTCTTGTGGCAGTCCTCATTTCTTAGAAGTTTCTGCTTTTAATCAGATAAGGGAAGCTTTAAGAAGACTTCTTTCTGCATCTGTTGGATCTGTTCCTTCAGTTCAAAGTAACCTACATGCCATAGTGATATGCTTTGGGGTACAAATTCTGAACCTCTATGCTCCCTTAAGCAAAACTCACTGTTTTTCAAAAGTAGTTAAGTCCAACACATAATATATGTATTCATTATAGATTTTTGTATATCTTGGTATAGATATTTTTAGAAACATGTTTGAATTTTGTTGTTAATCTTAAGCATGACCCCAGAGCTTCTTGTCTTCTACCTTAGTTTATTACCTCTACTGCCCTTTTTTGTTTCCAACATTCCAATAAATGATTCTGTTTAGGAAAGGTCTTTCAGTGGATAGAGCAGAGTTGGAAATAAATCCACTAACCTTTTTGGTAAGTGCTTATTTCTTAACCTGAGAATGATATCTTTTTATTTAAAACTGTAGTGGCAATAATTAAGTACATCTAGGTGGTCTTTTGAGTCAAGTTCTAAGTTTGACTGTACACCTCTTCCTTTCTCACTCTGTTTGGGTGCCTCTGGAAATGGCCCTTGGGGAAATACTGGTAAAGTCTAATTGCCTTTGAATTTTAATTGTTTAAGAGTCTACCTGAACCAGTCAGTAGTCTCATTTCTAAATTGTGTTGGTAGCCTATCAACTTTTATTGTGAAGTGGTACGGAATTTTAAGAATTTTTTTAGCCAGGATTTGCCTTATTTCATATGCTAAAATTTCTGTGGAGCACATTCTTGTCTCTTATAAGCCAAGAAGGCCCTGTAGTGAAGAATGCTGTTCCTCTTACAGTGAATCATACAACTTTAACAATGGAAGGGACCTTCTAGACAACCTCTTTAGTTTCTTTGAACTTCTTTTCCAGTGCTGTGCACTTAGACCTTACTCATGAGTTGTTGTCTTTACCTCACTATAAGACAAGTAGAAACTTTTTATACCCTCTATAAATGTGGAATTTAGTTAGGAAGATACTGGTTCAAAGTGAGTCAGACAAAGACAAATAAATGATCTCTCTTATATGTGGAATCTAAAAAAAATGACACAAATGAACTTATTTGCAAACCAGAAATAGACTCATAGAAAACAAACTGGTTTCCAAAGGGGAAAAGGGGTGGGGGTGGATAAATAAGGAGTTTGGAATTAACATATACACACTACTATATATAAAATAGAGAAACAACAAGGACCTACTGTATAACACAGGGAACTATATTAAATATCTTGTAATAACCTGTAATAGAAAAGAATCTGAAGAAGAATATGTGTATGCGTAATTGAGTCAGTTTGCTGTACATCAGAAACTAACACACTGTAAATCAACTATACTTCAATTTAAAAATTTTTTAAGAAAAAGAAGATACTGGTTCACATTTGTCTTGTCCATATATGTGTGCTGAGTGACCTTAGACAAAATTGCTAGCTTCAAGCCCATGGGCCTGCCTCTTTCTTGTTCCTTCCTCCTACCCCACCCTAATCTCCATATACTTATTCACATTTGTCTTTCTGTTTAGCAAGTGTCTGCAACAACTAGTTGACAGTATATTAAAAGTTTTAATTAATTTGAGTTGTTTTCAGCTCTAACACAAGCAAAAGAATTCCCATTTCTTGGCACTAAAGGATTGCTTTTTTAAAGTAGATTTTTGTGATTTTCTTGTTATTGTAATACCCCAGCCTCTAACTTTAATTGCTTTGTCTATTTAAAGAATTTTTTTTTAAAGTTGAAAATGAGAGAGAGGATCTTCTCTCTATTTATCTTAACTAGGTTTCTAAAACGAATGAGACAACATGATTGGCCTTCCATCAATATTAGGACTTTTATTAAGAGACTGCAATTATTTTACAAGGGTGCAGTTTATATTGAGTAGGTGATTGCTATCTTAGAATCTCTCTGTGGTTTCTCCATTTGTGTTCATTTCAGGCTCTTTTTGCCCGTGAGACCTGCATGTTCTCCTTTTACAGATAAGGAAACAGGTTCAAAGTAGTAGTTTTATCTTAGGATCTCATAGTTTCAAAGTGGCAAAGCCTGGACTTTAACTAAGATACATTCATCGCTAGGAGTTTAAGTAGCTTTTTAGTATGTTCTCTTAATGTAAATATAAATGCATAACAAAAAACCCACTGGGAAAACTCATTTGAGGAAGAAAGCCTTGAAAATAATTGATATTTGGTACCCACCATTTTGCTGGTCTTCGGAAAGATTTTGCCTCTTTAACTTTTGAACCACAGGATAAGGTTTTTTTTTTTTTTAAAGAAAATACCCAGCTGCCACTGCTAGGTGGTGTTTCCTAAGGCAGCGCAAGTACAGTGAAAATAAATTTGCATCACATTTCACAGCTCCTCTACCCTGGCACATGGAATGGTACTACTGCTTTCCTTATTGCAGTGCTGCAGCTTCTTTTCAGTAGATGATCAGAGCCTTAAATATCTCACTGTGTTGTAGAATCACATAGTATGAATCTAGACAGCATGTGCTGGGAGAATCGGTAGCACTTTTTTCTTGACTTCTGCTTTTCCTGTAGCTTCTGGCCATCTGGCAGGACTATGTGAAAGATGTGATGTCTACACTTTTCCTTTAAAAGAATTCTCATTTGTGCTGGCTTTGCCATTAAGTTAATAGGGTAAAGTGTACTGGTGGGTGGAATACTTCCAAGAATACCTGGAGACAGTTTAAAAATACTTGGTGCTTGTAGTGTTTTTGGTTGCTTTGTGATAAGTGGGGGAGTTGTGGGAATTCTGTTCTTTCTTCCATGAAGAAAACCATAAAGCTTTATATTTATAGTAGGATAAAATCACATGCAAGTAGCTTTAAGATAGTTACCTAAAACTGATAAAAAGCAGTTTCATTCTGCCACTCTTAGCAGATAATCTTTATACTGTTAAGGAGAGAGAGTTGTTTGGTAAAAGTTTTCTGCTATTTGGTGTTAACAGATATGTTGTTTAGGGTTTATAGGGAGGGTGTCCTGGTAGATGAGGAAGAAAGCACATAGTTATGTTTTCTTTAGGGTTAAGCCAATCACATAGTCAGGCTATAAATCCTCAATTATTAAAGGAAAAATTGCTTAATATCTTTTTCTGTCTTAAATACATGTTAACACCTGTAGAAAACTTCCTGGTGTCTGGTATTTAGTAGATTCTTAACAAGTATTTGTTGAAGTAATTTTTACATATAAAGAAAATGAAGCTCAGAGAATTAGATAACTTGTTCTAGGTCATGTGCTCAGGATACTGTGTTTAACATGTATTTAGAATGTAATTGTCATTAATGCCTACCAGATTCCTCAGGTATATTGATGCAGAATTATTCTTTATTTGTCCCCTGTGAGAACATTTTAATTTTAATGCTCTGTAGTTTTAATTAGGATTTGGGTCAGTGAAATCTTGAAGTAGTCTTATTGAGGACCTGAAGCAGCTTGTAAGTAGTGTAAACTGGAACACTCTTGAAAAGGGGACTCTAATCAAAATTAAGCTTGGATAATGTATAGAACCATGTTCCAGACAAACCAGGACATATGGTCACCCTATGTTTGCTTTTACTTTTAAAAGTAAACTTTTTATTAATGTGTAACATACGTTTAAAAGGTCCATATGTATAGCTTGATGAGTTTTTAAAAATGAGCCACCCAAATCAAGAAATAGAGCATAACCAGTATCCCAGAAGCCTCCCTCACACACACCCTCTTCTGGTCACTACCTCTTCCTGCCATGGGAAATAACCATTGTTCTGACTTTTAACCATATATGAGTTTTGCCTGTTGTTGAGCTTTATGTACATGATAGAATATAATATATTTTTTGTATCTGACCACATTGACTCAGTGTTCTCTTTGTGAGCCCCATCCATGTTGTGTGTAGTGTAGTGATAGTTACTTCATTTTCATTGTTTTTTAATATTCCATTGTATAAATTGTATGAATATAGTACAATTTATATGATAAACTGTTGACAAACATTTGGATTTGTAAAATTTGGGGCCAGTAAAATAGTGCTGCTGTAAACATTGTTTATAAGTCTTTTGGTAAATACATGTATTCATTTCTGTTGGGTGTATCATTAGGAATGGCATTGCTTTATCACGTTAGTGATTATTCAGCTTTATTAGGTAGTACTACTTTTACTAAGTGTTATACCAATCTGTACTTTCTCTAGCAGTCGGTGAGAGTTCCAGTTTTTCTACCTGCAACCTTACCAATGCTGTGAATTGTCTGTCTTTTTTATTTTAGCCATTCTGGGGACAGTGTAGTGGGCTGACATTGAGGTTTGATAACTGATGAAGTTCAGCCCTTTTTATGTGCTAATAGGCCATTTGGATATTTTTTGTAATGCCATTTGGATACTCTCCTTCTTTATGCTTCCTTGTGTCCATTAAGCCTTTCCCATTTTTCTATTGTTTTTTCTCTTACTGACTTCTAGTTCTTCATATATTCTCAATAGTAATCAGTTGTCATTATACATAATTACAGATATCTTTTACCTGGTTTGCCTTTTCTCCCTATTAATAGTGTTGTGACATGAACTCAGTTTTAGTGTCTTCCAATTTGTCCATATTTTTCCTTTTTGATTAGCACTTCTTGTGTCTTATTAAAGGAATGTTTGCCTACCCTAGGATCAGTGGAGATATTCTCTGTCATCTTCTAGAATCATAATTATTTTACCTTTCACATTTGGGTATATAGTCTACCTGGAATTCATTTTTGTGTGTGGTATGATATAGATAAAATCAAGATTCATTTTTTTCTGTATGGATATCCAGTTGACTATACTATTTACTTCTTGTCCACATACTACATTTCTGTAGCTTTATAATACATCTTGATATGTGGTAATGTAAGTTCTCCAGGTTTGTTATTCTTCATGCTTGGCTTGGCTTTGCATTTCTGTAACATTTAAGAATCTTAGTTTCCACACACAGCTTAGATATTGATTGGGATTATATTGAATCTAAGGGTGGTGAGTTGACATCTTATAAAGGTGTCTTCTGATCCAGGAATGTAGTATATGTCTCCATTTAAGTGTTGTTTAATTTCTGTTTTGTAGTTTTCAGAATACTAGTCTTAAACATCCTTTACATTTATTTCTAATATTTGATGTTTTCAAAAAAATGATTCATTGGGGTGAAATTCACATAATATAAAATTAACCATTTTAAAGTGAAAAATTCTGTGGGATTTATTACATTCACAATGTTTTGCAGCTGCCACCTGTCTAGTTCCAAAACATTTCCATCACTCAAAATTAAAGCTCTTTAAGCAGTTTTCCTCCACTGCCCTCTCTCCTCGCTCCTTAGCCCCTGCCAACTACCAGTCTGCCTTCTGTCTCTATGGATTTATCTCTTTTGGATATTTCATATAAATGAAATCATATAATATATGATCATTTATATCTGACTTTTTCACCATGCTAATGTTTTTGAGGTTCATCCCCCATTGTAGTATGTATTAGTAATTCATTTCTTTTTATGACTGAGTAGTATTCCATTATATGTATATATCAATTTGTTTATCCATTCATCTGTTGATGGACATTAGGATTGTTTGTACTGTTTTGCTGTTTTGAACAGTACTGCTGTATACGTGTGTACATATACTTGTTTTGAGTATCTATTTGCAGTTTTTTGGGGGTGGAATGAAGGCCATGTGATAATTCTGTGTTTAACTTTTTGAAGAACTGCCAAACTTTCCCATAGCAGCTGAGTCATTTTGTTTCCCTTTGGCAAGGTACATGAGTTCCAATTTCTTTACATCTTCACCAGTCAATACTTGATATTTTCCATAATTTTTTGGTATTTTTGATGGTATTCTAAGTGGTATAGGTTTTTTTTTTTTTTACTTCATTTTCTGTGTGTTGCTGGTGTATAGAAATACATTTATTTTTCCCACATAAACCTTGTATCTAGTGACCTTCTTAAATTTACTTGATAATTCTGATTGTTTATAGATTAAATTTTCTACATCTGAATTTCTGATTTCCAAATGCTTTCTTATTCTTTTTTTTTTTTCATTATAGTTTCTTATTTGATGGATGCGATATACTTACGAATGGCTTGGAGGGTATTAGAGTTCAAGTTTTCTTTAAATTTTTCATTATAGTTTTCGCTGTGGTCGGTTCTGTTGCTTTTTATTTTGGTCCTTAATTTTGTAGGTATCTCTTAAATATCTGGTGATCTGTGGTTATCCATATTTATGAAGGACTAGACTGTTGGTTTTGGTAACTGATACTGGCTTCCTCTCAGTTTTTTGAGATCTGTTTTTCCAAAAGAGCTTTTCTTCAAGTGGAATTCCCAACTGAGAGCTCTGCATAAGTTTGTTTTAAAGGCCAGCAGCAGCCAGATAGTATGAGGACCTAAAATTTATTTCTGGGGCCCAGTGCTCTGAAGACTTTCTTTTGGTTCTGTTTGTTTACTCTCTCATTCCTCCACTTCCTCACCTCCATTTGCGGATCTTTAGATCATACTCAAGCTCAGCCCTACTTCTGTTTTGTCCCTATCACCAATGCTGGATGTTTTTCTCAGCAGATCTTGATAGTAAGCCTGAGAACTAAAATTTATACAGGAAGTAAGACTATCAGAAGTGGCTCTGCTGTTCTGTGAGCAATCTTTAATTACCTTTATTCCCCTATGCTTTGATTCAGACTCTTGATCCTGAGCTTGGTGTTTAGGGGGTTGGGGCAGTTCTTGCCTCCTTATGGTCCTTTTCCTGTGTTTGCCTGGGTTGTTATTTCTTCTGCTATGGCTTCTCTGTCAATTTAGTCTCATCTATTTCTAATGGAAATTCTTTTTTCCTTCCTTCCTGCCTGCTGCTGCTTTTCAAATTGTTATGAATTTATTCTTTTTATAATTGTGAAAATTTTGAACATAAAATACACGTATTTACTCCTCAGCTTAGAGAAAACAAATACAATGAAAGCTCTTTATTGCCTTTTCTAATTGTATTACACTTTCTCTCATGTATCTATTAATATTATTGTGTGTGCATTTCTAAACAATAAATAGCATTGTTTTGAATGTGCTGAGCTTTGAATAGTGACATATTTCATGAATCCTTCTGCATCTTGTTTTTTTCCATTCATCGTGGTTCTTTTGTTTGTTTATTCTCTTAGTTGACTGTCTTTTCTGCTGTTTCAGTGGAATTGGGTAGGGAGGATAAGTCAGCCTGTGTATTTCTTACTATGACTGTTTTTAAAAGGGAGATTTGAGCACCTTTTGGATATATTGTCACTATAGACATGTAGGAGAAAGGACTTGGTGTTAACCTCTTCTTGTTTCAACTGGTGGTGATAGGTGAATATGACACCCCACCATGTTATACAAGCTAGGCTATTGAGTCTTGCTGCTGACCTCTATTTGGCGTTATAAATACTTTCAGAGACAGAGAAACACCATTTGTGTTTCAGATTTAACTGAGGTTTAAATGAAGATTTGGGTTCTTATTGCTGAAGGAATTTTTAGAGGTCGTTTGGTACAAACTATACTAACAAAACTCAGGCGCAGAGAAGGTGAGTGGCTTGTCTGAGGTGATCCAGGGAAAAAGCACAGGGATTAGAAGCTAGTGTCTCAGTTCTGTGTAGTTTCTGCCTTACCACAATGAACCAGAGGTTAATATCCCCTCTTGTTAATATTCAACTATGATTTTTACCAGTTCTTTAAAATACTTACTTAACTACTAAGAGATTTTTTAACTTCTAGTACATAACAATGAACATAAATCTTTGAACTGATGCTTATTTGTCATGTTTTCCTTAGGATCAGAATGGTTTCAATCCCAGAATACTATGAAGGCAAGAATGTCCTCCTCACTGGAGCTACTGGTTTCCTTGGGAAGGTACTTCTGGAAAAGTTGCTGAGGTCTTGTCCTAAGGTGAATTCAGTGTATGTTTTGGTGAGACAGAAAGCTGGACAGACACCCCAGGAGCGAGTAGAAGAAGTAATTAGTGGCAAGGTAAGTGTGGAAAATGATCATTTGGAGGAGAGAAAAACATCTTTGTTTGTGTGTATAATTACTGTAATCATCAACAGTTTGGTGTATTTCTTCAATACCCTGAAAAATATTAGTAAAAGAAATCCTATAGAACAGCAATAAACTGGATATGACTTGTGATCAGTAGGAGAAAAAAGCTTTCATCTATGGGGGGCAAAATTGAATAACAAATTCTAAATTACCTTTATGGTAGCTCTTTAATGTGTTTTTAGAATATTTAAGGCAGGTTATTTGTAATTACTAGATATTTTAAGTGGTTTTTAGAACAGTAACAATTAAGAGGTGGTTTCTAATTATGCTACTGTGCTGTGAGACACAGTGCTTTGATAACAGTTAAAAATTTGTAAGCACTAATTGCTCCCTACAACAGTATTAGGAGGTGGAGGTAGCAAAGTCACATATTCCCATTTGACGAATGAGAACATGATGACAGAGAGATAGTACAGAATACAAGAATATGTCATACATTTTGAACCTTAAAAAAAAAAATCACTGAGAAAAAATGGAAATGAGCTGGAATAAAATTATTTCACAATCAGAAGCTTTTGAATTTTCTCAAAATGAATGAATTTATCTGACATTTAACGATGGTGGTTTAGTGCAGTAGCTATGTAGTTTTTTAGTTATTAGGTAGGTATCTGATACCGTTTAAGCTTCTAGGGCAGCTGACTTACATACTAACAACAACAACAAAAAAAACCCCAAAACCCCAGAAACCTCTGAGTTGCTCTGAGCAAAGAATTGCTGAAAAAGTGTCAAAAGATATGATGACTAATTATTGATGAACAACTTTCTAGAATTAAGAAATAATTTATTAGACATTTGTATTCCAGTCTGTTTTGATCTTTCAATAGGAATCCATAGTTAATAATGACTAATATTTATTGAGTGCTTACCTTGTGCCAAGCACTGTGTGCAAAGCACCTTTATATGTATTTATCACAACTCTATAGCATAAGTACTGGTGCTGTTCCCATTCTATAAGGTTACATAGTGCTAGATCCAGTGTCTGTGAACTCTGACAATTGAACCTAGAGCTTATGCTCTGATAGGCTAGATGTTGATATATCCCATTTTACAAATATGGACAGTGAATCTCAGAAGCTGTCATTTTATCTGAAGTTGTGTAGCTAATAGATGCCAGAGGTAACACAAATGACTTGATATAATAAATTTCTTTCTAGTTTATAACATTACTTCCCTAATAGATAAAAAAGTAAGGCAAAGATGATGGAAGGCTTTTTGATACAGTGGGGAAAGTAATCTTGAGTGTTGGATAGCTTACTAGTTGTAAGAGTTGTAGCTGGTACACACTGAGTGAAAATAGCTTAATTTCCCAAAGCTGATGTCAAAAAGCTTGGTGCCCAAGTTGACAAAAATTAGAAGAGAAGATGACAAAATCAGAAGAAGGTGAAGGACGACTGAGAATAACAGAGGTAAAAACAGCAGGAATAAAAGTCAGTTTATGGGTTATGGCAGTAGTGGGAAGCTTGTGTCCTGGGAGTGACAAAGTATGATAACAGAAGGACAGTTAAGAGAGTAAAGAGAAAAGATGCACAATAAGACCTTTACAGGAGTATTTAAAAATTTAAATTAAATAAACTTTAATTTTCTAAACATCACAGCATTATAATAAAATATAATCACCAATATTCACTACAGTGACTTATAATAAATTAAGAAAAGGTTAAACTAGAATGTTTTCTTTACTAAGGTGTTAGATTATTTGAGAATGATTCCCATTCACATATAATTTTGGTTCAGAAAGATAAATTTCACTTATGTAAAGCCTCCATGTTTTTCTTGTTTATATTTTTTTCTGCTCATAAAGACCCACAGGGTTTTAACAGTGGGGTGTAAATTAATATTAGTTTTTCCTTTTAGAAATAATTTGAAACTATTATTAAGGCACTAAAGAATAATAATACTTATTACTTTTGTCTCTGCTGTTTATTAAGTCCCCATATGAAAACTTTAAATAATCCTTACTTTAACTAGAAAAACTTCTTTTCTCTGAATTACTTTTTAGAAACAAATCTACTTCTTAAAGGGCTACTCAGTGACAGTATAGCTCATATGGCTAGTTACACTCTAGTAGCGTCCTTCCCATTGCACTTGTGTTCTTCCTGTTTGCCCTCCCTCTGCAAAGATATATTGATTGAGTCCTTCTATAGGTATAGCAGTGAACAAAACAAAGTCCCAGCATTTCGGAATTTATATTCTAATTAGGGAGACAAGTTAAAGCAGATAAAGAGGGTTGAAAGTAATGGTGGTGCACTTGAGGTAAGATGGTCAGAAAAGTTCTCTCTTGAGATGACGTTTGGGCAGAGACCTGAATGAAGTGAGGAAGAATCCATGTGTGTATGCAGAGGAAGGGTGGTAAAGGTAGAGGAAACGGCAGGGGTGAAGGTTCTGAAATGAGAACTGCTCTGCAGGTTCAAAGAACATCAAAGCAAGCCGTGGTTTTTGTTTTATTGGAAGCTGAGTAAGGCATATTAAATAAATATCAAGTGCTAGAATATTTCCTACCAGCACTCGTCCTCTCCCCAAATGAGGTTTCTGCCTTTAAAAATTATTAGTTTTTTATTCTTTAAAATTTTTGCTCATTTGACTTGAGGAAGAGGGCTTCAAATGAATATTTATACTTAAACATGACAAAAGTATAGCTAGTGTTAACTTTAAACTCTTAGATTAAGGAATTACCACATGAACTTTCTAGGTACTTATTTTTAAAAATAAGATGTGGTTTAAACATAAAAACAGAGAATAGAGCAGTGGTTACCAGAGAAGAAGGGGTGGGTAGGGTTAGGGTAAAATGGGTAAAGGGGGTCAACTGTATAGTGACAGATGGAAACTAAATTTTTCATGGTGAGCACACTGTAGTGTATATAGGAGCCAGAATATAATGTCCTACTCATGAAACTTATGTAAACCAGTGTACCTCAATAAAAAAAGGCAAGTTTTATTTGTCAGTTTTATTATTGTTTCTAAATTCTCTACAGACAATTAAAAAAAAGATTTGAGTTAGCATTTCAGCATTTACCACCATAAAAGGTAGCTGCATAATAACTGTGCTTAAAGAATTTGCCTTCTTAAAGTGTGATAGGTACAAAGTTCATCTCCAGTTTCTTCCTGAGAACTGAGGATTGACTGTGTTCAGGATCCTTTTAAAATGAAAACTATTTGATAGCCTAGTATAAGGACATTTTTTAAAAACATGATTTAATTTGTAGCATTTTTCCCCCAAGTGATCATTAATTTTAACTTGTGAGCAAATTATTTGATAATGTAAATTGACTATAATGTATTGCAGACTAATATTACCCTATGGCTATACTTTTTCATATCTTCCAAATAGGTTGAAAGTTTCTGTCTATTTAAGGCAGTGATTCTCAAACTTTTGGTCTCTGGACCCCTTTACACTCTTAGAAATTATTGAGGACTTCAAAGAGGTTTTGTTTCAAATATCTTATTGATATTTATCATAGTAGAAGTTAAAACTGAGAAATTTTAAAAATTAAGGATATATGTATAGGCACTAATTCCATCGGCCATCAGAATGATGATGTCATCTATACATGTAGACTTTGGGAAATTCTTCTCTACATTTGTAAGAGAATGAAAGTGAAAAATGCAAATAATGTTTTAGTTTTAGTATGAAAATAGTTTTGACCTTGTGAACTACCTGAAATAGTTTCGGGAACTTTTAGGATCTTATTGTGCTTTGAGAACTGCTGCTGATTAAGAATATACAGTGTTACTTAGACCTTTGGGAACAGCCTTCTGGCACATTCTTATGGATATACGAAATAGGGGCAAATGTTCATGCTTTAAGGAGAGAGTTGACTTTTGGAGACATCCAAAATTAATGTGAAATCAAGCTTGGCAGTAGAGATTCAGAGAATGAAGTTGAAGTCAGAAACAAAAGTGATTAGAAAGCTATGAGTTCAGTTTTGGTACACATAAGGGCTCTAACTCTTTGACGTATCCCCTAAAGAAATGTTGATTATAACATTTGTTTTGAAATGAGAATGATGATCATTTGAATGTCTAAATTCTTATAGTCCTGTTGGAAGAAACCAAAATAGTAGCAAACCCTTACATCGAAACTAACCAGATTTTTTGCTTTGAATGAACTTCATATATCTTTGTTGTAACTAGTTGTCATGTCACATTAGCTTTTCTTTGACATCATACAGTAAACATTTATGTTGCTTTTATTTTTATTTAACTGTAAGATACACATTTCTGTACACTTCTTAGAAATTGAGACATTATCTCTATGCTTCTTTTTAACTATACAAATAGTTTACATTAGTCTCCTTTCACCTTTTTTTCTCTTTCTGATTCTTTGCTGAATCCTTTTGGAATTCCTTGCTTCCCTTAAAACCTTTGAGAAGGGAGTCATCAAGGGGGCTAGAAGACCACAAGTCTTATTTTAAGTAAAAATGCCCCCATGTATGTTTCGTTGTCATCTCTGCCCTTTGTGTACTCATCTTGGCATTTTATCATGAACTGCTATAATTGGTATACTTTAATTCCCTTCTCAACACCCACCCTCTCCCTAGTGAGAGGTTGTTTATTCTTACTCATTTTTTATTTTTCAGAAAACATTTATGGTGCATATTCAAGGCTGGGCACTTGATTTGATGTAACTGATTCAATTCAGGGATAAATAAGATAAAAGAGTCCCTGCCTTAATGGAGCCTACTGTCTAGATAGAGAGTTTTTAAGAGAGAGGATGGATAAAAGAGATTGTACAGGTGTTAAGAGAGACTGAGTAAGAGCTACTATTGAAATTGATGTCTTGGTTGGAATTGAGGGCCTGAGTAAAATGTAAAAGATTTGGGCATTTCCTCTGGGGTCTCCAGGCTATGCTTCTAAAATTTTTCCTCCATAGTAAGTCTAATTTGTAAAGAAAATTATTACCTTCTACTTAAAGCCTGAAATTTCATTGAACTTTTTTGGTTTAGTCTAAACATAAGACCATTATTTTCAGTATAAAAATGCTTTGCCCCCAAATATTTGTCTAAATATTTGACAAAATGCTTCATAAAATTATGTCATTGTATCTTATGCCTTTAATTCTCTCCTGGCACATCCTGCCACCTAATCCTAGGGACATGCATTCTCCCTTACGTATAGCATTGCTGGTAAATCAATAAAATGAGTCCTTTTTTATACTAAGTAGCAGTGAATATGTACACTTAAAGTTAGTAAGAAACTTACAGATAGAGCCTACTGTGATTTTGAAATAGGAATGAAGAGCATGGGCAAAGAGCATATACTATAGTGGGACATTGTTTTATAGCAGAATTTCCTGACCTCAGCACTGTTGACATTTTGGGCCAGATATTCTTTGTTATGGGGAGCTGTCCTGTGCATTGTAGGGTGATCAGTATTCCAAACGTCTGCTTCCCAGATGCTAGCAGCTCCCTCTCCTCACCATTCCAGTTGTGACAAAGCAAAAATATCTCCAGACATCAACAAATGTTCCCTGGGGGCCAAAACTGCCCCAAGTTGAGAACCACTGATTTAACAGTAATGTCTCTGGGAAAGAAATTCCATTGCTAATGAGGATTAGATTAAAATAGTTGACCATGAAATAAATTCTGGAAAGGTAAGAAAGCACATGAAAGAGGGCATTAGTGCCAGAAAGAGAAAGAAAAATACTATATGATATCATTCACATGTGGAATCTACAGAAAAAGAAAAGAAAAGAAAAAAGAACACTATGAACTCACCTACAAAACAGAAACAGACTCGCAGCATAGTAAACAATCTTATGGTTACTGGGGAAAGGGGGTGTGAAGGGACAGATTTGGGAGTTTGAGATTTACAAATGTTAGCCAGTATATATTGAAAATAAAAAAGTTTCTTCTGTATAGCACAGGGAACTATGTTCGATATCTTGTAATAACCTTTAATGAAAAAGAATATGAAAACGAATATATGGAATATATGTATGTATATGCATGACTGGGACATTGTGCTGTACACCAGAAATTGACACATTGTAACCGACTGAACTTCCATTTTAAATAAATAAATAATAAAAAAAGAGGGCATTAGTAGACTTAGTAAAGAAGGAACTAATTAGGGTACCAGTGGGTTAAAAGCACTGGAAAAGATGATACTGAATAAAGAGATAGTGGCTAGAGAGAGGAAGAGCCTTAAGTTTGAAAAGTAACTTATGAAGCGGTGTGATCATGTCTTGGTGATAGTGGTAGAGATATCTTATATGAAGGGGAATTAAAGGTCATTGGCAATCTGGGAAAATGAAAAACTGTGAATTCAGCGTGTTAAAGGTACTTTTTCTGGTCATTCCTCAGACTCCTTTTTCTCTGCTTGCCCCTTAAATATTCTTCAGAATTTTGTCCTAGGCCTTGATCTCTTCCTACCAGGTCCAACCACTTGTGTTTTATGTAAGATAAATGGTTGTATTTTAAATGAACCTTGGGGAAAGCTTCTTATAGTCTGGATCTAAGGGGCTGATCACTGCTGCTACCTGTGTGGTGAGCAAAATATATGTGGTCCCTGTCCGCATGAAGTTTATATTCCTTATCCCTCATATCTTATCATGGACTGTGCAGTCTCATAATACTGTAATATTACCCCTATTTTATTACTTTATTTACAACACTATATTTTAATTGTCCATTTAATTGTTTAATTTTTCCTATTAGGCTTTGAGTAGCTTGAGACAAAAGTCATTTTCTTGTTTTCTCAGTGTCCAGAAGGTGCTTGGTTCATTTGAAATGCTTAGTAAATATTTTATTAAATAAGAACTCATTAATGTTGAAGTCACTAGCCAACCGTGGCAGAGGGGAAGATTGTTATTTACTGAAGTCATCTAGGAAGGTGAAAGTGAGCACCATATGTGTTGTATAGACTTTCTTCCCATATTAAGAATCTCTGCTTAAACTGCAAGTATGGACTTTAAATGGAGTAGAGAGTTAGAGTGTAATAGAGTAATGATCTGGAGGTAGCATCAGTTTTCCTCTATAAAATCTGGGATAAAAAATTAAATTTGACTCACAATTGAATGGGACTTTACACTATAATCATCTTGCAATTTGATTCTTTAGGTAAATTTATTTCTTTGAGTATACTTAAGGAATACTAACTTTTCAGGTTAGAATCCTTATATATATGCTATTTCTCAAGTGTGTGCAGATTCAATCTGTATATTTGCTTGCCAACTTTTTTTTTCCTTTAGCGTACTTACTTTTTTTTCCCCCTTTAAAATTTTTCTAAGATTTTAGGAAGAATATGAGTAATGGTATTTTATTCTAATCTACTGAAAGGGACTAAAGCCCAAATAAAATGAAGTTATAAATTAAGGATTGGGTTTTAGAAATCCAGATAATCATTTTAATCTGTCCTGATATTTGTATTACTAACATCTGTTCTGAGGGATAATGTAATCTAATCAGCAAAGACATGGACAGCTCAAAGTTAGCTCTGCAAACTACCATCTCTGTGTCGTTGGCAAGTTACTTAATCTCTTTGTGTCTCAGTTTCCTCATCTGTAAAATAATAATGTGGGCCCCACCAGGTGTTTTTCATACAGAATGATAGCAATTAAGAATAGCAACCTTAGAATTTGCATAGTTGAAGTTTTTAAAATATTCATCATTGAGGGAGTGGGTTTTAGAGATTTGAAAAATACTGCCCTAAACTGTTTTTCCCCTTAATAGCTTTTTGACAGATTGAGAGATGAAAATCCAGATTTTAGGGAGAAAATTATAGCAATCAACAGTGAACTCACCCAACCTACACTGGCTCTTTGTGAAGAAGATAAGGAAGTCATCATAGACTCTACCAATATTATATTCCACTGTGCAGCTACAGTAAGGTTTAATGAAAATTTAAGGTAAGTAAAGGTATTTATATGATATTTGAACTTCAACAGAATTAAAAGATCTAATTCACATTCTACTTTTTAGTCAAGTTGCTTTGAAAATATTTGCTCTCTGTTAATTGTGGCTTTCAGTGTCCTACAGAGTGTTAAAAGAATTTCCTTCCTCTTGTTATCATTTTAAAACATTTGTTAGCTAGTATATGTTTGTTAGAAGAAGTTGCCATGAATTTAAATATGGGATAAGGAGGAAGCAAGAAATAGAAAGTGTGGAGTTGAAGAAAGAGAAATTTACCTTGGGTAGGAGTGTTAGTCTTAACAATAGTGTTTATTTGCTTGCCTCTCCATTCTTTCAGAAGCATATACCCCAACAGCTTCATTTTTCTACTTTACACATATCCATTTGAAAATTTTTAAAAAATTAAGCTCAGGTTTTGCAAAATAAGATTAAACAGCTTATAAATTGAAGTCATACCTTGTTCTTGTTTTAAAACTGTGGTATCAGCGTTAAGGACAGGGTACATTGGATATAAGTTCAATTTAAAAGTAATTTGGACTTCCTCCAAGATGCCTATTTCAAGAAAAAAATAACATTCTAAACAGTCACTATGTTTTAAAATTTCTAACAAATATATGTTTCAAGTAATGATTCTTAATTCAGAGCATTTTTTCTTTTTTTTTTAACATTTTTTATTGATTTATAATCATTTTACAATGTTGTGTCAAATTCCAGTGTTCAGCACAGTTTTTCAGTCATTCATGGACATATACACACTCATTGTCACATTTTTTTCTCTGTGACTTACCATAACATTTTGTGTATATTTCCCTGTGCTATACAGTATAATCTTGTTTATCTGTTCTACAATTTTGAAATCCCAGTCTATCCCTTCCCACCCTCCACCCCCCTCAGAGCATTTTTTCTTATGTTATGTCTGAAATCAGTTTTATAACGTTAATCTGATTGTATGGTCTTAGGCCATTTAAAATGATGCAGACTTCTTTAGGTTTCACAATTGCTTGAGGGGTATCTTCTTAAAATGTTTTTAAACTCAATTCTGATTATAAAGGGTTTTGAGATTATCCCCCATATTGTCTATAATATAGAAGTATAAATCTTAATCAGCATTACATTATGTAACGTGACAGTTAAATGCCAAAGCATTATAGCAGGTTTGCCTATATCACAAGTGTGTAATGTAATAGCCCTCTACATTTCTGTAAAAATGCCTTATAGTTTCAGGGTTTTTTCTCATTCATTATTTCATTCCATGCTTACATTATCCACTGTAATATAATGTACAAATCCATTTTATACTTGAGGAAGCTGAAGCAGCACTATGTAATGGAAAGGGCATGAGCGTTGGAATTACATACCTTAGTTCTAATCTTGACTTTATCCTTTATTATCTGATGATAGTAATTTACTTCTTAGTTCTTTCTATGCAGACGTCAAGTGTTCATGATTCAAAAGTGACAAAAGAATCTTACTAGAATGATAGTGTGATCTCATTTCATAAAATATGTGTTTACATGTATGTGTATTTATATACATGTCTTTTGATATTGGCCAATTATTTTCTTTGGATTCTGTGATTATAGGTAGTTTTTTAATATGAAATAGTCAGTCTAACAGATATTTTCCCCCCATAGTTCTAGCTTTCATTATTTTTTTCATAACTAAAAAGTATTCATGTAGCCTTCTGAAACTGTTTGCAAGAAAAAAAGGTATATAGATACTGGATAATTGTGGTATAGTTTTCATTGGCTTAAAGGGAAAATTAGATGCTTTTAAAGGGAAAATTAATTAGCTAACAGGCAACATTATTAGGGTGAAATTCATCCAAGTAACCTTTACAAGGAGGACCAAAGTATATTTTCAGGGAAGGTTCTCTCCTTTTTCTATTCCCTCAGGGTAAGCAAGATTGCCAGTAACGAAAGGGGAATCTTATTATTATTATTGTTTCTTCTTTTTACTAGAGATACCATAGTGGAAGGGACAGACAGGTGAACAAGAAAATTTATTGTTCTTCTCTTTCTTGTCAAGGCATGTATGTTTACTGACCTAACTCTAGTCATTACATTGAAACTTATTTTCTGATGCAACTCTAATGAATATTGTTGGCTAAGGTGTGTTACTGCAACATTAGATTTGGGCCAGTTGTTCTAAAATACTGTAGGTTGGCATATAATAACTACTTACAAAACAGTTACTCTTTATAACCACTTTTTAAGTTAATGATTAATAAAAAATAGATCAGAGCTTTTACTGCCAGGGCAAAAAAATCCAGACTTTATTCCCAATATTATACCCAATATATTGGGAGAAACCAAGATAAATTACACACAAATCCTATTTGTGAATTCCATATAGGCTAATAGAGGAGATAGAACATGCTTAAATAACCATAAAATAGGATAGGAAATACAAAGTTACTGTCAAAGAGCATACACTAAAGGGCTATGAGAGTTGAGAGGTGGCAGAGCTCATTTATTTTCAGATATGGTGGTTTATAAATCTTGAAGTGGGAAAAAATGTGTATCAAGATTAAGAATCATAAAGAAATACTGACAAAAGATGAGGGCAGTGGATATAGCTCAGTGGTGGAGCACATGCTTAGCATGCATGAGATCTTGGGTTCAATCCCCAGTATCTCCATTAAAAAAAAAAAAGGAGAGTGTTATTGAGGATAATAAAAGGAGTTACTTAAGTAATTGATCATAGGGTCTGGTATACCTTGGGAAAGTGAAGGTAGGAGGCCAGTGGAGTTGAGAGTAAACAAGTGTCAAGAGACAAGAGACCATGATAAGGACAGAAGACAGGATTAAAGGCAGAAATGGAAGGACAGATGGTGTGGCCTGAGGAAAATTCAGAGTATGAGATTTCAGAGATGGGGCATTTTGGGGTGAGAAGGTCCAGGGTAGGAATATGAGAGTAGGTGTTCCGAAAGGAGTGGAAGTAAAGATGGATGATTAGAAAAGATCAAGAAACTGTTGAGTCTAAGGGCATTGATTCTCAGACATTATAATGTATTATGAATCTTAAGAATTACTGGAAAATGTTTAAAAATGCAGAATCTTGGACTGTACTTGCCAAATTCAGATCCTATAGTTTTGAGATAATAACCAGGAGTCCTCATTTTTAGCAAGAGCCTTGGGTGTGATTTAAATTACAAATGTCTGAGTCCCTTACCCTGATTGATTAATTGGCCTCTAGACATCTTTGTCTGTATCTTCATTAAGTTTTAAAAAATCAGCAGCAATTGTGATGAGCTGTCATCTAGGTAGTATTTTCTCAGAGGTGGGGAAGGGGATGGTGGGAGAGAGATCGGAATGGTCTGAGAAACTTATTTAAAATGTAGTTTCCGAGGACTCAATTCAGACACTTAAAAGTGTCTAAGGATGAGGTCCAGCAATCAGCATTTTTTAATAAGCTCAAAGGTATCTGTCATGCCAAGCATGTGATCTCTGGTTTCAAAAGTCTTAGAAGTGTTACTATCGACATAGATTTTGAACAACGCAAGATGTCTGTAGAAGACAGGTGAACAAGAAAATTTATTGGCAGTTCCAAGTTGAGCTTTTTCCTTTTTTAAAGTGGTTTCTATGTCTACATTAATGATGGACTATAATTGTTCATTTTGCCCCTCCCAAAAGCCAGTGTTATAAAAGATGCATTTATGAATCCATATAACCAAAACATGCTGAGAATTTTATTTTTTGCTTAGTACTACTAAATGCTTTCTGATCTAACGTGTCAGGGACTGAGCATGAATTTCAGTGAAGTAGAAATTGGGAGGGGGGTGGTAAAACAGAGTGAGGATACCAGCCTGGCAGAGATACTGAGAATTACTTATGTGGGAACAAAAATGCCTTCAGGTATGGGCTGTCAGGTACCGATTGGTGGAAGCGGGTGGGTAGGCAAGGCAAAGGTGTGTTTCCTCTCTCAAGTTATTCCTTACTTTCAGTGACCCAGAAATTCTGTCAACATCCTCAGGAACCTGTAACAGAATATCCTTTGTGTCTTGCTCCCAAAACATTACTCTCCCTACCACTATTGTTTTGCAAATGCAAAAGAAAATAGCTCTTTGCCTTACAGTCTAGTGCACAGTATCCTCTTTGTGAAATGTCTTTTTTGCTAGATATCTATTTCAACAGATTTTTCCCCCTCGTTTGAGATAAGGAAGAAAAAAAGATACACTCATGATTGTAAGACCCCAATCCAACTAGTTCATTAAATTTTTTTTTCCTTCTAGTATGTTTTCATAGATTCTCAGATACTATTAAATTAAAATAAAGTAAGGCCCAGGAGTTTCTCCTCTCATGAATTATTTCTTGTTCCTGGTGACCCAGAACTTGTCCTGTCCTCAGGAACCTTGTAACAGAATATTCTCTGTATACCTTTTCCAAAACAGTACCCTCCCCATTCCCATTGTTTTGCAAAAGTAATAGGGTTCAGAGCACTGCTTTATAGTCAAGTGGACTGGATTCTGTGACATGTCCTGGCCTTTTAAAAGAATAGTTGGGTTTTTTTCTTACATACTGAAATGTAAGAATTTTAGAAAGTACTCAAAATTATTTTTATTAGAAAAAAATTTCCTGATGGTCTCTCTTTGAAAATATATTGTTTTCTGCAAAATATAAACAGAATTTGTGATTTTACTTATTGAAACAATTTCTGTATTTCTCTCTTCATAGTTATAGTTATCATGAAGTGGTATCTCATTATGTTGCTTACCATAATTTATGTAATATTCACTTAGTATAGCAAATTTAGGGAATTTAATTTCTTTCTGTTTGAAAAATTAGGGTTAAAACAAGTTTTTCCTCTCTGTTAATTTCAGTAGGTTATCTAAATAGCCATGTCATTTCTGTAATACCCAGGTACTTTGTCCTAGTCTCTTTTGGGTCAGTTGTCTCAGTTTATAGTGTCACCAACAGTGTATTACTTCCCTTGTTTTGTCACGGTATTACTGGTATTGAGTATTTCACCTTTTTTTTTTTTTCTCAAATAAGCTATAAAGAAAAGTGTAATAGAAAGCAAAACTACCTATTCCTTAAGTAGTATTTGTTGAATGCCTATTTGGGGACTATGTTAGGAATAATGCTTAATACTTGCGAGCTATTTTATTTCATTTAATTTTATACAAATCTTAGTAGGTAGTCTCCATTATGTGTTCTCATTTACAGGTGAAGAAACTGAGGCCTGAGTGCTTGAGTGACTTTACCAGGTCACTTAATCCTAGCTGATAGGTTGGCCAAGCCAGGGTTGAACCCAGGTCTTATTCCAGAGTCTTATTTTTAATCCTGCTTCACTTCATAATGTGTATATTTTAAAATATTATTCAAACAGATTTTCCATGTTTTTATAGTTGTCATAATTATTTTAATGGCTGTATTCTTTCACTGTGATAAAATACCAATAAAATTCTACTTTATTAAATTATTTCATTCATAAGTGAATATTTGGGCTCTCCAGGCTTTTGCTATTATTAGATGATGTTTCATCAGTTATTTTTCTGCATATATACTTTTGCATTAGTGAAACTATAAACCTCAAATAAATTTCAAGAAGGGAATATGTAGATCATCTTGGGGTCTTGCATGTGCCTCTTGTAACAAATGTACATTTTATTACAATACCCTTTTGAATTTTGTAAGGTATTCTTAAAAAGGTGTTTAGATTAATTGCTAGAAAGAGAGAAGTAAACATATTTCTACTTGATTATATGTTAATATAGTTTAATGTTTTTAAATTTTCATTGACTGTTTTACCCTTATTGTTAATGCTACCTTAGCATTTTAAAATCATTTAACTATCTTTATTTCTCCTTCTGGTACAGCCATATCATGAAACATTATACTTTCAAAAATCAAGATGCAGAGGAAGTAAAAAATTACTTAAAAATGTATGCATAAAAGCCATAGACTGAAATCATGTGTCCTTATCTAGGGTGATTTTAAATCTTTAATTTGTGCATTTATGCTTAAAATCCTAATACGAAGTTTATTTTATGTTCAGAAAAATTTTAAACACAACTGATAGAATGGATATAGTTCATATTGAAACAAGTACACAAAATCAGAGCTAAGGGATCAGTTGCAAAGAAACAAAAATCTATTTGTCCCTTTCTGTCTCTGACTCTTACTAAAATGGAAATAAGATTTTTTTTTAGCAGGTGAAATAAATGACATAGCTTCCCAATTTTTTATTGTCACTTTTTCTTTTGCAGAGATGCTGTTCAGTTAAATGTGATTGCTACACGACAGCTTATTCTGCTTGCACAACAGATGAAGAATCTGGAAGTGTTCATGCATGTGTCAACAGCGTATGCCTACTGCAATCGAAAGCATATTGATGAAGTAGTCTATCCACCCCCTGTGGATCCCAAGAAGCTGATTGATTCTTTAGAGTATGTTTGACATTTATATACATTTGCTTTGATCCCAAACTTTAGGTCCAGGGTTATCTATTTACATTTATCTCTTGGTCTATTTCAGTTTTTTTTTCTCTCTCCCCAACCCACACATATGTATACATTTTTCTCTTTCTTATTCAACAAAGTATTCTGTATCTACTATGTTATTTTTATTGTATAGATTTGTACCTAAATTACTCTTGGTGAAGTCAGTGTGGAGCTTTCACTTTGACAGGTGTGATGGTGGGAGAAAAGCCTCTGAATAACTCATCCATGACATTGGGGTCTCCAGTTTCAGGGAATCAATCTTAGCCACTAAGAAGTGCCTGATATCCAAGGAGACTAATGACTGCCTATTTAATAGCAAGGTTTAATTTATTAAAAGATTATCCTTTTTATTTTGCCCAGTGGAGTACAGTTGACCCTTGAACAACATGGGTTTTGAATTATGTGGGTCCACTTGTATGGGGATTTTTTTCAATAAATTTGTACTGCAGCCCTATACAATCTGCAGATGGTTGAATCTGTGGATGCAGAGGGCCGACTGTGAAGTTATATGTGGACTTTTGACTGCGCTGGGGGTCAGTGCCCCAACCCGGTGTTTGTCAAGGGTTGACTGTATATCTACAGAAGGGCCTTCAATTATTAGGAAATCATAGGAGTCATGGTCCTTTAATTGATGCTCCTAGTATTATTGTTTATCATCTTTCTGAGGACCAGGACCTACCATCAATTATTGCTTAAGAAATATTTGTGTATATTTGATGGATTTGGAGTAAGTGAAGTACGCATGGCGAAGATTTTATTTGCTTCAGCCTGCACCTTCTCATTAATTGAAACAGACAGGATCAGAGCAAGAATAAAAAGAAGAGTCTTCCCTTCTTTTTAGACTATATAGAAAATTCCAGTATCTATCATATCTTCACGTATTTGTTAATTCTCATATAATATTCCTGTAGGCTTTTTCCTCCTTTATTCTTTGTTTCCCCTAGGTCTCCTTTCTTCGAAGAGATCCTGTCCACTTTCATCTCCTTAGTTACCATCCACTGTTTTGTCAATCAAATTCTTTTCTTCCCAAGTGTGCTACAGAGTGTTCATAGCTCCTTCTCTAAGTTTTCTCCTAAAATAAGCACATAATTCCTTTTCTTTAAGGCTTTCCTGGAAGTCACTATGAGGAAGTAGATAGGCTGTAAGAAAATTAGTAAGTATGGGAGCTTACTGAGACATTCTAATGGTAATTCCCTGGTTTCTGTTTTCTGACTCCATTTCTTAGATGGTCTTGAAATATCTACCTCATTTTCCTCACAGGTCAGTAGGCAGAAGTGTTTAATATGTCTGGGAAAAGTTGAGTGTAGAAGTTAATAAAGCTTTTTACTTTTTCTGTTACTAGTAGTTGGTATATCCAAACATCTAAGTTGCTGTGAAAGAGCCTAAACCCTTCTAATTCTGTTGTCTCTTTTCTTTACTTACAAAGAAATCTGGCCAGCAGATAATTTTAAGATAACTTGTAGATTGGCTCTATAAACTCACTCCAGTGATAAAGCTTACTGGCTAAAGTCTCTCCTTAGGTTAGCCAGGTTTTTTTGTTTGTTTGTTTTGTTTTGTTTTGTTTTTTTGAATGTAGCAACTATCTCTTCCATTTTTCAAAGCTCATCTCCACCATGGGATTTTTCCTAATTTGAGTAGCGGCCTCCCTTTAATTTTGTTAGTATTCTTTTCCTTCCACACACCAAAAGTACTTCCACACACAAAAAGTACTTCCACATACAAAAGAAAATATATCTTGATAATCTCCATTTCATCCATCCTCATCAGGTAGTATTGGTATCATTAGTATATAATAGTACTGAGTATACAAGTTTGCATAGTATTATAGACAATAAGAAAAAGTATCTGAAAAGAAATACATAACATTGGAATTAGACATTTAGACTGGGAAAGACCATAGAGGTCACCTAGTGTATCACCCTCCTTTTTCAGATTATCAGAGTAGACCTTTTCTTCAGAGACATTGAGAAAATTGGAAGAATTTTGTGACTTCATAGTAGGTTGCTAATTGAATTTTTATAGCATGGTTTAATTTATTTTTATCATTTACTCCAGTATTTGTTAGTCTTGCTAGTGCAGGCTTAACAGTTTTCAGTCCTTCACCTTATTTAGATTGCTAGACATTTTATATTAATTGTAAATGTATGTTCATTTTAAATGTATATAATTGACATGTTATGCTGTTACAGTGGTTATATACAAGTCTATAATTCCTAACCTGAAACCCTTAGGGCTGGATGTATTTTGGAATTTATTTAGACTTTAGAAAGGAAATACAATCTATGTATTGTGTAATATGAAATAATTTCAATTCAATCTGGGGTAGCACCCTCATCAAACACATACGATGTGTATGAATACTTACACTAAGTGTTTGTTTAAAAAAAACATAAAACAGTTCTAATTCACTTTTGCTACCTACTGTATGATTTATGAAAGAACTTTTGGTTTTCAGACTTTTGGATATAGAAATTGGATGTAAGAGATGTGGACTTGTGGTTGATGTTTAATGAAAGTAAAACTAACTTCCATTTTTTTAGTAAAAGTTGTGAAATCACTTGAGTAGAGCAACAGATATATTTGAAATATGCAAAATACTTTTTCACTTCATAGTAGAAACATCTGAAAATATTTTTGCATGCAATTTCTTTGTTTACCAGGTGGATGGATGATGGCCTAGTAAATGATATCACACCAAAATTGATAGGAGACAGACCTAATACATACATATACACAAAAGCATTGGCAGAATATGTTGTACAACAAGAAGGAGCAAAGCTAAATGTGGCGATTGTAAGGCCATCAATTGTTGGTGCCAGTTGGAAAGAACCTTTTCCAGTAAGTTGTTAGAAATCTTTGTAAATAATTGGAAATGAGAATTTTAAGTCGTTATTCTGTATAAAAAGAGTTGGCAGTTTTTTAAGAGCAGGTCTTATTTACTGAACATGATTTTACTATGGCAAAGTTGTTTCCCTTTAATAGAAAGAGACACTTTTATTGGTACTTTCATTTCTAATTTATGCTGAGTATATAGAAATGCATATCAACATTTTAAAAATGTTAATTGAAAATTAAATCAAAGGCTGTGGTATTCTCTGGAGTCAAAGGGGACTGTGCCTTATGAGTTATCTTTGAGATTGATAACAGATTGGACTCTGACACAGCAACTTTTGTTGGCTTTAAAAATTATTTGCTGATTAGTTTCTCATGCAGAGGTAAAGGGAATAGAGATGAGAATATTCAGGATCTTATTATTTCACTTGCTTTTTAGTACACTAAAAAAGAGGCAGGCCTTCCAAGAGGTCGACTCCTCTCTGTAGAGATCACAAGCCAAGAAAGATAAGAGATTTCTATGATCCATTGTAGAGAAGCAAGGCATTATGGTATTTGTGAATCCCTGGCATAAGAGAAAACAGAGACATAAACTAACAGATAAGTTGATTTAGGAAAAACTGAGGTCTCTGTTAATGGTAGTAAATGAAGCTCTTTTGCTGTTGTTGTTGCTTTGACATTATTCTGTTTTCTTCTGTTTTATTCAGTGATTTTGAGGAGGATTTACCATTTCCTCCTAATCTTAGGATACTGCCTGGGTAAATAGCACAAAATCAAACTTGAACAGTTTTAATATTTGACATATATATATATATATATATATATAAACTCCTTTTTATAAAATTCTCTTTGCAGAGAGTTAATGGTAGAGTAGGTAATCCCTTGAAAATGGTTTTACTTAGTCATTTGCAATCCCAGAAGACGACTGCTTCTATTTAGGATGGGAGGAAATATTCTGGCCTGCATCTAGTCTTATGTTTTAGTTTTTAGAAGAAAACTACTAAGTATATAGTGGAGTTGTAAATTTCAAATAATAAATCTCTAGTTTCATAATAATTCTAAGCTCCCTTCCTTTTTTTAATTTTTGGTATTAGGGATGGATTGATAACTTTAATGGGCCAAGTGGTCTCTTTATTGCGGTAAGTAAGCCTTTTGTTTTATTGAATATGCTATACATTTTTCTGTTTTCTGTGTATCTTTATATTGTATATATGCACTTTGGCTTGTATATCTTAAGGTATTGTTTTCAATTTCAACAAAGGCAGGGAAAGGAATTCTTCGAACAATGCGTGCCTCCAACAATGCCCTTGCAGATCTTGTTCCTGTAGATGTAGTTGTCAACACGAGTCTTGCAGCAGCCTGGTATTCCGGAGTTAATAGGTATATGAGGTGACAATGTTGCTTGTTATATATGTATATAGTAATTGAGACAGGAAAACAGAGCTACTTAGGAATGTTTAATAACCCATACCAATGTTTATAGGCATTTCACTTTAAACTGCAAGAAATGGTTTATCACAGGCAATGTAGAAAGTGGTTCCATCAGCAATAATTTAAGAACTAACATATGGGGGAGGGTATAGCTCAGTGATAGAGCACATGCTTAGCATGCGTGAAGTCCTGGGTTCAATCTCCAGTATCTCTGTTAAAAAAAAAAAAAAAAACATAAATTCTTGTGTGCCACCTACAGGGTAGACAAGGTCATTAGAGATTTAAAAAAATTTTTTCAATTCCCTGCATTATTTTTTTTAATTCAAACTAAAATTTGGTATAAACTCAGCATATGTAAAGAGCTGAAATTCATAGAGAATGGCTTACATATATCAAATATGCACATTAGAGCTGCTTTGATCAACTCATAGGCCTCCTTTTAAAAGAAGGTAGTAGCGTTTACAGGTAACACCTAAACCTAAACACCTAAGCTTCTCAATAACTTTTTTTCTAAATAATAAATGGCCCTTATTTTTGAAGTGTATTTTATATCCTAAAAAAGGAGGGATATGATTATATGAATATATTGTTTCTGGTAAAATGGAACTCAGTCCATAATTTTTTTCAAGTAGAACCTCTGAAAATGGGAAGGAGATAGGAAGAGCTGGGGTTTGTTGTTGTTTTTCCTTACATAAAAAGCAGATACTCCTGCTAATACAAGAAAGAAAAATATGAAAAGAAGTCTGTTGTCTTATAATTTTTGTGGTAGGGTAGGGGAAAAGAGTAGTTGTAAATAGCTGTTCAGACCCCAAAATTAATCCTTTAAAGATAATTTTTTGAAATATTCACTGTAGAAAAGATACCCATCATTTTTACTTCCTCCTACTTAAATGTCATACAGGATTTAGATTGGTTAAGTTTGGCCTCTTTTTATGTTTCATTGCTTTGATCTTTGTCTTTGCAGACCAAGAAACATCATGGTGTATAATTGTACAACAGGCAGCACTAACCCTTTCCACTGGGGTGAAGTTGGTATGATTTTACCTGTGTTTTTGAATGTTAGAATAAATTTTTAAAGAACTTTAAATGTTCGCTGAGTTTTTATGTTAGAATAACCCTTGAGGCATTAAAGCCACTGAATTACCAATTTATTCTTATTTTAATTGCCATGTTAGATCTTCTACTAGAACTGCCTTTTGGTCCTTAATAATGCTTCACAAATTTAAAAATATCCTACTGTATATTCCCTCCTCATCTCACCCTTGTCTGACCCTTACTATTTTTCTGCTGCCATCTGCAGCCGTGCCCAAAGATACCTGTGGTGTCTTTTTTTCCTTCCTCCCTCATGGGTACTCTCAATCCTGATGTTCCCTATTCACAGGCAGTATCACTTCCAACTACAGGAGTTGGTTTATCACAAGAGATAACTAGTTGTCCAAAGAGTAATAACTGAAGGAGTTAGTAAGTAGGATATATTTTGACAGAATATTTTGTTACATTTATTAATCTATTTAAATTCACAGATCCACAGCAGGTAGTGTGAATGTTATGTTACTTGTTCAAAAATAGGAATAGTGTAACCTAAAGCCTGCTGCAATTGAATCATTTTTAAGTTGTTGGTTTATGTTTTCAAATTTAAAGTGAAGTATATTTACAATGTTGATTTAATAATAGGTCTTATTTTACCTCCAGTTGAACAATTTTTGTTAGCCCTTGTGGAATAGTTTTTTGATTTTAAAGTAAATCTTTGTCTTTTGTCCTAGTGCTTTTTTTTAAATAGCATTTTTATTTCAATTTAAAGATTGACTGTTAGAACATATAAGAAAAGCAAAAGATCTAGGGTACTTTTAATTTTATGATAATTATTTGTATTCTTTTAAGAATTTTAAAACACTTTAAATGAGTTAGGTTTTTTATAGTCTTTCATTGTGTTATAAAGTTTAGTAAAAATCAAGTTGAGCATTTTTTAAGTGAATATCCTAGTATACCCTTCCATTAAAGTGTTAACATAGATGATAATAGATTTGATTGTGTTGATATTGCATAACCTAAATAAATTACAACAGAAATTAATTTGGGTTGTTTTAAGTTTGTTGATGTATGTAAATTTGAACAACAATTATTCATGAGCAAAGGATGATGATTTTCCTTTTCTTTTTTAAGTAAGTACGGTAATAAGAATCTGGAAAGAGGAACAGAAAGAAAGAAGCTATCGTGAGAGGTGAAATATAGAAAGTGACATTGTAAACTGATATAGGTAAACATTAAAAGGATTTTTAAGAGTGAATTTTAGCAAAAATTCATTCATCTAATTAAAATTCTCAAATAGTGGCAGTTGTAAAATTACTTGTGTTCAGCAAGCAGTCTGAGACCCGTATTCTCTTAGCTACTGTAGAGAGTAGAAAAGTTTGTTTTTTAAATGAGCAAACTCTGACATACTTGGTAAAATATTTTGCTATGTAAAAACATGATTTTTTTTTTCAAAACTTCATTACATGGTTATTATCAAAGCTGTTACACAACTTTTCTTCCTCAGAATACCATGTAATTTCCACTTTCAAGAGGAATCCTCTCGAACAGGCCTTCAGACGGCCCAATGTAAATCTAACCTCCAATCACCTTTTATATCATTACTGGATTGCTGTAAGCCATAAGGCCCCAGCATTCCTGTATGATATCTACCTCAGGATGACTGGAAGAAGCCCAAGGTAATGGTGACTAGCTCTGTCTTATCTGTTCCTCTGACTGTTAAACAACCCATGCTTACTCTAAACTGCATATTAACTCTGTATTTGTTTATGATTATAATAAGGCTGAAAGGCCTTTTTGAACAAGAAGACTCTTGAATTTAAGAATTTGTCAGAAAAGCAAAGGTAGTGTTGTAATTCACTCTAATTTATTCTGAAGTTTGGATGATAAATTATTGTCATGTGCTGAATTATAGGTCTAACTTAGGTATTTTTTCTGAATAACAAATAACATTCAAAATGCTTTGACGCTTATTTTCCCTACAGGGTATTATCTAAATCATTTCTTCAAGATGAATCCTTTAAATCAAGTATTCAGGCGCCCCAATATTAAGTTGTATTCCAACAACTTAATGCTTCATTATTGGAAGGGTGTCAGACATACAGTACCTGCATTATTGCTCGATCTTGCACTCAGGTTGACAGGTCAGAAACCGTGGTAAGAAGAATAGCAGTAAATACACTATATATTGGTAAGGTGGTGGAAGCTTGCTGGAGAGACAAAAAGTCGCTAGCATGAGCTTTACCTTTAGAACTACTAACCGAATTCATCGCAATCACAATCAGGATGCTAGGACATTTCTTAGAAATTGAGGATATTTGGGGAGACTCACTGTGGATCTCCTCTTATTGGGCCATTGATCCTCCAAAATCCCGAAATACAGGAAATGTCCAACGTCAAGGTTGTCATTGTTATTATAAGCTGAAATTGAACCCTTCTCCTCTCCCCCTTAAAAACTTGGAGGTGAGTTTTATAGGGGATTAAGGGTTAAATGTTTTGCTTTAAGCAGATTGTCCATTTTTATATGAAAAAACATAGGATGCTTCTAGAAAATTGATTGCTTGAGATATCTCAGTTTCCCGTTCAGCTTATAATATGGTAATTACAATTTTTGACTAATTTTCCAGGTTGAAAATGTCATAGTTTAAAACAAAAGTTAACAAATCGAAAACGTTCTATTTCCTTATAGTTGTTCTAGCCTTTCTTTCCTCTTTTCTTTTTTTATTGAAACCCCACAAAAGTAAACCTACTGCCTTTACTTCAATTATAGTGAAATGTACATAAAAATATTTATGTTTTTAACTACATTGGCATTACAGTGGAGCCTTTGATTGGAGAGTTCAGGATTTGAGTATTTATGTATAAAGAAGATGCTGATTCCAGAACTTCCATCAACTGCTCAAAAAGTAAAAGTGAGGTATCTGCCAGTTATAGTGTATCAGGATCTGAGTTACATGTAGGGAATTTCTGTGGGTTCAGTGGTCCATTATGTTTCTAACTCTGTATGTTAAAGATTGAAACATATGAGGTGTTGAATTGAACAACTTTAGAATAGGTAAAGAAATACTTAATGGGAAAAAAATCCAAAATATATCAAAAAGTAATCTTCCATATTTTTCTAGGGTGATCTGCAAAGTGCAATATTTGTCATTAGCAGTCTTTCGTGGCTAAAAAGCCCATGTTAATTTATGATTGATGGCAATGCGTGTCGTCTTGATATTAATAGAGTTGTTGCAAGTTAGAGCAGAAAAGTCAAAACTAGGTCTAAAAAGTAAAAAAAAAAAAAGGTTAATTACATCATAATGCCTTACTCAGAAAGGGGGCTTAGTAAATTTAAATGAGGGAAGAGGTAAAGTTTATTCAATAATTTATAGTTAATGTTGCTGCATAACAAATCATCACAAACTTAGTGGCTTAAAACAGCAGCAGTCATTTTATTCTTTCAATTTACTATTTCTCTCAGGATCAGGAATTCAGGAAGGAATCCACTGAGCAGCTTTGGCTTGAGGATCTTTTGTATGATTATGGTCAGATGGAGCTGAAAGGGAGGCGTGATGGAACAGCTAGTATCACTGCTCTTCACATAATGTCAGGATCTCTTCATAGAGCCTCTTTATAAGGACCAGTGGTAGCCTTAGGGGAACTGGTCTGCTTACTTGGCACTGAAGGCTTCAAGAAGTGCTTCAGCAGGCAAGGTAGAAGCTATGTACGTTTTCTGACCTACCTACAGAAGTCTTGCAGCACAACTTCCACCTCATTCTTTTAGTCACAAGTGAGTCACAGATCCTCCAGGATTCAAGGAAAGGGGATGTAGAGAGTGGTCGAGATCATGTCATAAGAACAGGTGAAGTGAACGGTATGATTGTAGCCATTTTTGGAAAGCACAGGCTGCTACAGTCAGCCTTTTGGCCACAACAATTCATACTCCTCCTACATAGAAAATATACTTGCGTCTTCCCCCAAAGACCTCTCTGACATCAGCTTAGAGCCAGTGTGGTCAACAAAATCTGGTACAGTTGCAGCTCTGTAGGAGTGTTTTTTAAACTATGGTAACTCAAGTATTGGTCTGAAAACCTGTGACCTAAAGTGACAAGTTACCTGCTGCCCCTCCACTCAACATATAATGGTGAAACATGCATGGGAAATACTTTAGACAGCCTTGTTGAAAACACAGAAAATGAGAGGCACACAGCAATCACTGGTCCATAACTGTTCTGAATTCTAGCTAGGTGTGTTTGATGGTTTGTTAGTTAGGACTCGTTCCCACTGTCTGGTTGTTCTCTGAGGCTTTTGCCTCTCCCCTCAGAGTCATCCTCCTTCTCCCATAAAAAAATGGCCTGTGTTTGCAACTTACCTTACTTCTTGCCCACAAAATATTGGGAGTCTTCAGAGCAGGAATTGGTAAACTTTCTGTAAAGGGCCATATAGTAAACATTTTAGTCTTTGTGAACCTTATGGTATCTGTTGCAACTACTCAATTCTGCTGTTAAGTATAGCTTCCACCTTGTAACTGCTCAATTCTGCAGCCTCAGACAATAAGTAAACGAATTAGCATGACCATGTTCCAATCAAACTTTATTTATAAAAACCAGTAGATTTGGTCCCTAAGCTCTGGTTTGCTGGCCCTTGATCTAGAGGCCTTTTTTCATTTTGTACTGTCTCTGTCCTTTTAAATGTAAACTGATATAAGTCCTTTTAAAACTGGGTTTCCCATGTATCTATTTTAAAACAATCCACTCCATTAGACCGGAGCCATACACACAGATCTTTTTGAGACACATCCTTCTCTGTCTTGGGTTCCTTATGAGGTTGCTGTGGGACAGCACCCTCGGTTCTTAGATCCTTACCTCTTAGATCCTTAGACTCTTACATCCTGCCTCTTAAAAAATGGGAATTCTATAAGACATGTCTTTAAGATCTGGAGTGAGCCTTTTGTTTGTCTGAAATGTTCTATGAGGTGTACTACCTTAAATCTTTCTGAGGTCTTAATAAGGAAACTTAGATCTGCATTCTAGATTTGACCTGTGCTCAGAACACGTTTATTAAAGAATTCCTGGCTGGAATGTTACATTCCTTCCAAATTCTACTCAGATAGTTCATTTTTTAAGATCATCTTTGTCCTCTTTGAGGAAATCTTGGCTAGATCATTGAGTTTATTAGATATGGTTTCTATTTTCGTGTGACCACAGGTGACAGTTTTATTCTTCTGACTTCCAACATTATTTTCCTCACTTACCTTGAAACACTCACCAACAGCTTCCTTGAGCCCTTTTATGGCTTCTACTGACATTCTTTTCTTGGTCCTTCTAGGTTTCACCAGTGGTCTCCTCAAGGGCCTTCCAAATTCTGTCTACCACCTCATCCTAAAGCCAGAACTTTGTGTTCCTGATTTTTATCATAGCAGCCCCTCACTTCCAGTACTGGTATTTGTTCCCATTATCTGTGCTACATGACAAATCGTTTAAACTTAGTATCTTTCTTTTTTAAGAAATTGAAATATGATTGACATCAAACTTAGTATCTTAAAGCAGCAGTCATTTCACTTATCACTCATGATTTCTGTGGGTCAGAAATTCCAGAAGGCTTTGACAGGATTGTTTTGGCTCAGGATCTTTCAAGCAGTTGCAGTCACAGGGACTGGAGCAGGTACAATGACGGAATGGTAAAGGAAGGGGAAGGTGCAGAGCAGCTGGGTGGCCAGGCATCTTTCTCTCTTCATGTAGTCTCAGAACCTCTCCGTGTGGTCTCTACACATGGACTAATTTGGGCTTCCTCACAGCATGGCAGCCTCAGGGGGAGTTGGACAGCATACATGACCACTGAAGGCTTCAAGGGTGAGTATTCCAGTGAGCAAGGCAGAAAGCTCTATTGCTTTTCCTTATCTACCTGCAGACGTCAAACAGTGTCACTTCCACCCCATTCTGTTGGTATGAGTTACCTTCACTTCTTAACAGGGAAGATAGTTAAGGTGATATTGTAGGTGAGCACATAGGGTGGGAGATAATTTTGCAGCCACCTTTGGAAATTAAAATCAACTACAAATAAGAAACGTCAAATAAAGAATCTTACCTGAGGTTTGTCCTTTGTAATGCTAAGTATCAAAGCAATAATGATCCTTAACCTCTGGGAGCTTATAGTCTAAAAGCAAACAAGAGACATAAAAGTTTTATGTTTAGGCAATTTTATAAATGTTAAATATAAAGTTTTGTAACATTTAATTTGTTCAGGTATTTACTGAGCAAGTTACTTGGCTCTATACCTTATATTTGGGCCTTAATATAATGCCTACTTCTACGTTAAACTAATGTCAATCTTCTCATTTGTGGTGTCCATTTTAATCATTTACATTATTCTGAGTGTGAGCTGGATAAGAATCTGACTTGCTTTATATCTTGGCATAATTTTTAAAGTATAAGCCAGATATGCTTTATTTGGATTCCTGGTTAGTAGCCATGGAGACTAGTATGCATGGTATTATTACATGTAGAAGCAGTATAAATTATTCACTGTAGCTCTTGAAGTATAGCAGATATTTCATTGCTTTTAAAAATGACATTTTAAAAATGGTTCCATGATCTTGTTTTTTGGTTACTTAGCTTAACTTTCTCTAGCTTAACTTCTCTGAACCTGATATTGTTTATCTGTGTGATTCTCAACAGAAGACAAATTTGCTCCCTCAGAGGACATCAAACAAGTTTTGGAGCTGTTTTTAGTTATCACAGCTGGGGGATGGGCGCTACTGGCCACTTACAGTGCATAGAGGCCAGGGATGCTGCTAAGCATCTCACAGTGCATAGAACAACCCCCTGCCATGAAGAATTATCTGGCCTAAAATACCTATAGTGCTCACATTGAGAAACCTTGCACTAGATTACCTTTAAGATCTTGCCCTACTCTAAAGGATTATGACTGATTATTTTTTGCAGGTTACTGTATTAAAGAATAGATGAATACTCAGAACATGCATGGCAGTGTAGTTCTAGGCATCTCTTCTTAAAGCATGTTTAACCAAAGACTGATGGTGCAAAGTTTTAAGTTTTTCTTTATCCCCCATAGTATTCAATGCAGTACTTTTATTGCTTGATAAATACTGTGAACTTCACACATATATGACCTTTCAAATTTCCTTCTCCTTCTCTAATTTTTTATTATAATTAAGGCTGAATCAATGATTGGTTTTAGGGTAATTCTGTCATGTGAATGAATCTGAAAATAAGACTACATGAGAATTATCAGTGAAAGGGGAGTTAGAAACAAAAACTTTTTAATAGGATGTATGTTGGAAAACTGTTAACCAAAATATGTGTATGTGTGTGATTCCAGTGTACTGAACTGGCTATGATGGTGGATATTGATTTAATTACACATCTGTTAAATCTTTTTGTTGCTTTTTAGGGAAAAAATTTGCCTAATCTCTTTTCTAAAAGCAGCATGTCTTGGTTTTTTTTTTTCCCTTTAAGTGCCTTCTATGTATTGAACTATTCCGTCCAAATTTAATCTTGATGCTCAGTAATTCTTTTCATGCTTAATGAAGGTTTTATTTTGGAATTACTTTCTTGCTTGAACTACAGTTTTTCTTTACATAGTCCACGTTGCCTCATTTTCTTTCAGTATTCTGGATTCAGGGTTCTTTCTAAATGTGTTTGTCTAAATTTGTCATCGTAATTGCTTAGCTAATGTTACTGTTTTGATTCCCCCCCCCCCCTCATTTCTCATGTTTCAGTTTACTCCTTTTTCCCTCATTTCTAAAGCCCCTAAGATTGGGACTTTCTAAACTGCATGTAATGCTAATCCTTATTGTGGGAATATAACTAGAATTCTTTTTAAGTACCTCTCTACAAATTATTTTCCTGTTTATCAGAGGTTAGGAATTTTTTATAGGTATATCAAGCATAGTATTTTGTATTTTTTATTTTATTTTTTATTTTTTAACATTTTTATTGAGTTATAGTCATTTTGCAATGTTGTGTCAAATTACAGCGTAGAGCACAATTTTTCAGTTATACATGAACATACATATATTCATTGTCAGATTTTTTTTTCACTGTGAGCTACAAGATCTTGTATATATTCCCCTGTGCTGTACAGTATAATCTTGTTTATCTATTCTACATTTTGAAATCCCAGTCTGTCTCTTCCCACCCTCCCTGCTCCCTTGGCAACCACACGTTTGTATTCTTTATCTGAGTCTGTTTCTGTTTTGTATTTGTGGGGTTTTTTTTATTTTTGTTTGTTTGTTTTTAGATACCACATGAGAGCAATCTCATATGGTATTTTTCTTTCTCTTTCTGTCTTACTTCACTTAGAATGACATTCTCTAGGAACATCCATGTTGCTGCAAATGGCATTATGTTGTCAGTTTTTATGGCTGAATAGTATTCCATTGTGTAAATATGCCACATCTTCTTTATCCAGTCACCTGTTGATGGACATTTAGGCTGTTTCCATGTCTTGACTATTGTAAATAGTGCTGCTATGAGCATTGGGCTGCAGGTGTCTTTTTGAAGTAGGGTTCCTTCTGGATATATGCCCAGGAGCAGGATCCCTGGGTCATATGGTAAGTCTGTCCCTAGTCTTTTGAGGAATCTCCATACTGTTTTCCAAAGTGGCTGCACCAAACTGCATTCCCACCAGCAGTGTAGGAGGGTTCCCTTTTCTCTACAGCCTCTCCAGCATTTGTCATTTGTGGATTTTTGAATGACGGCCATTCTGACTGGTGTGAGGTGATACCTCATTGTAGTTTTGGTTTGCATTTCTCTGATAATTAGTGATACTGAGAATTTTTTCGTGTGCCTATTGATCATTTGTATTTCTTCCTTGGAGAATTGCTTGTTTAGGTCTTTTGCCCATTTTTGGATTGGGTTGTTTGTTTTTTTCTTATTGAGTCGTATGAGCTGCTTATATATTCTGGAGATCAAGCCTTTGTTGGTTTCATTTGCAAAAATTTTCTCCCATTCTGTAGGCAGAGGTTAGGAATTTTTGATGTGTGTTTTATTTCAAAAAGTTCTTTCTTTCCTTTCTCTGCTTATAATAGGTAATTATTATTGTATAGATTGTTACTACTCTGGTAAGTGTTATGATATCAATGACTTACAGTGAGCTATGATATATAAAATGACAGATTTAAAGATTAAAGCTCCTCACCCTTTTAAAAAGAAACAAAAAAAGTATCAAACTCTTACTTCTATAAAGATGGATATTGGGGATTTGGGGAGATGAGTGAGTATCTTGAATATCTATTTAAGAAAGTTGTCAACATGAGTCATTGATTTCTTGACACATCCAGACAATCGAGAGTGGTACCTATCAATCTTAAAGAAAAAATTATTTAAAATATATAGAGGGAGTTGTCTAAATGGGAAACGAATATTTCTGTGTACTTTGCTTCCATGATGCAAAAGAATTGAGATTATAATCCTGAAGAGTTGAGATTATAATGTAACACAATATGTTATGAATTCAGAAAATCTTAGTAAAATCAGCTGAATTCAAGTGTGGTTTAAGGAACAAAAAGGAAGGGAATACTAATTGAATCCATTTATTTGCTTAGTATTGTATATGGAAAATTTGACCTTTATTTTATTTCCTTAGAAAATTAATTTCATATATCAGGAGAACTGTATTTAGGCTGTATTAAATTCATTTACTGCTGCTTAAATTCTTTTCATTTTGGGTTTATAAAATGTCCTTCTAAGATGCAGAAATATTCTTACTCCCTGGTGATTTGGTACACTTAAATTGAATTACGTATTACAATTTTACTATTAATGTCTCAGTGTAAAAACTGGTACCCTGGGTGGTGATGACATTTTCCCTTATCTGTGCAAATTTATGAATCTCAATTTTTCTTATAATACAGGATGATGAAAACAATAACTCGTCTTCACAAAGCTATGGTGTTTCTTGAATATTTCACAAGTAATTCTTGGGTTTGGAATACTGACAATGTCAATATGTTAATGAATCAGCTAAGCCCTGAAGATAAAAAGGCAAGTGTTTTTATTTTAGATAATGATTAGCATACTAATTAGAGAATGAGTAGCATACTGATTAGTAACCTGAGAAATAATTGGATGTTTTCCACAACCATTATGCAGTAAGAAAGTCATTCATCTATTTATAGTCTCTCATTAAATCTCAGTCATAATAAGTGGTGGTAAAATAAAATTGTTTTACCTTAGAATTTATAGTGTAAATATCTGAGAGTAACAGGTATTGTCAAAGCATGACTGAAATTTTGATTTTTTTTCTCTTTAATGTCAGGTTCAAAGAGAACTTTTACTTTATTTATGCATTGTCCCCCCAAACACCATGTTTTCTTTAAGTTTAAGGGGAAAACCTTCTCTCAGAAATTGTTTTTCATATACTCTTAATTTTATCATTACACATTCTGTTCTCTGTTAGATTGAAACGTAAACTCTGTGTATTTTCTTTTTGAGATTACCTCAGATACTTGAATATGCATACCTAACAAAGTCTAAATTGAACAATTTCTATATCGTCTTCCTGAATGATATTTAGGACCATAAAATGTTCTAGCTCTGATTACCACCCCCACTAACTTACATGTTTATATGTTACTTTAGTTCTGTATTTAAACATCATAATTAAAAATGATTATTTTGTTCAGTTTTACTTTAACTATGTAATTATCAGTGTCTTTGCTATCAGATCTTCTCTTTAGGATCATTTTCTTCTTGCTTGAAATATATCCGGAATATCAGAATATGGCTGAGTAGGGGATCTACCAGTAGTGAATTGTCAGTTTTCAGTTGTCTGGCATGTCTTTATTTCATGCTTGTTTCTGTAACATGATTTTAGCACATTAAAGATAACTTTCTTTTTATATTCTGTCTTACTTCATTGCTGTTAAAAAATCAGTCTAATTTGCTGTTGCTTTATAGGTGGTCTATTACTCCTGCCTCTTTTTCAGAGTTTTTATTTATGCTTGGTATTCTGTGATTTCACTATGAATGCATCTGGGTGTAATTTAGAAATAATTTATTCTGTTTCAGTTGCGCTTCCTGGATCTGAATGTCTTAGACACGTGCACATTTGTAAACTGTTCATCTCTCTAGACTATTTTTCAGTAGGATTACTAACACCTTTTACCATTTCTATATAAGCTTTTTATGTAATACAAAATGCATACTAAAGTCACATTGAGATACTACTACACAACCACCAAAGTGGCTAAAGTTAAAAATTTAAATTAAAATGCCAAGAGTTGGGAGGGATGTGGATTAACAGGAACTCTCATACATTGCCACTTGGAATGTAAATTGATACAACCACTTAGGAAAACTGTTTGGCATTAGCTAGTAAATTGAACATATGAATATCTTTTGGCTCAGCTATTCTATTTCTAGATACATACCATACACAAATGTGTGTACAGGGTTCATAGAAGGTTTATTCCCAATAGCCAAAAACTGGAAAAAACTCAAATGTCTATCAACAAAAGAATGAAAAAATAACACAACATTTAGTGTTAGAATTCAAGACAGTTGTTACTAGTGGGAGGAGAGAGGAGATAGTGATTAGGAGTGGCCATGAGGGGATCTTCTGGGTTTTATAATAATCTATTTCTTCACCTGGGTACTCCCCTTCTAATGATCCATTGGGCAGTATGTGTTGTACAGTGGGATGAAGGAACGGTCAAAAACTCAAACTGAAAAAAAAATCTGTATGCTACTTGTAAGAAAAATATTTGAAAGATAAGGATACAGCAAAGTTGAAAATAAAAGAATGGAGAATGATACACATTTCTAGCAATGTATGAGAATGCCTACTTGCACAAGGCCTCACCAGAATATGATGTCAAAGTCTACATTTTTTACAAATCTAGTAAGTAATAAATACCTCAGTCTAGTTTTAATTTGCATATCCATTTTTATTAATGAGGTTAAGTATCTTTTCAAATTTAGAATCACGTGTACTTCATATAGTCTTCTTTAAATGTTGACATGAGTTTTCAGATTATACTAAAATGTTTTGTGTTTAATGAAAGATGTGAAATAGGAATAAGAATTTTCTGTGAATAGCATTCAAAATTAATACTGTAAACATTTTGTAATCATGTCATGTGGAACTAGCCTTTAGAAAAAGTACGAGTTTTTGACTGGTTGTGAAAAAAGTTATTTACGAAAATAACCAATAATATTTGTTTATGTAGACCTTTAATATTGATGTACGGCAGTTACATTGGGCAGAATATATAGAGAACTACTGTATGGGAACTAAGAAATACGTATTGAATGAAGAAATGTCTGGCCTCCCTGCAGCTAGAAAACATCTGAACAAGTAAGTTTTATATGGGCTTGGTTTTATCTTGTCTTCCCTATGAAATGTTAGAGGTTTTTTGGTAAGCTGATACAGTATATTATTAGCAGTATCTTTTCATTCACTGTATTTAGGAAAAGTGCTTGCCTTTGGACTGTAACTATGGTAGTATTGACTTAGCCTATGAGTGTTGAAACTTACTATTTTCATCTATTTATACTGTTCCTTAGTACTAAGTTCAGGTGGAATTTAGCTTTAATAATCACTGTTACCTTCCTTTATATTGCTACTAAAGTAGTAAAGATACTAGGAGAAAATAAAAATGTGTTTTAAACTGGAGGTAATTTAAAGATTAGTTTTTGTTTGTTTTTTTGCCCTACTTAAATACATCTTTGGAAGAGGAAAAGTGTAGAATATTTTTCTTTGTTTATAAAATAATTATAAATATTCCCTTAGTCCCTTTGTAAAAGTAATACGTACTGATTGTTTTTTAAAAATTCAGAAAATAGGAAAGGAAAAATTACTGTTAATCTATCACTCAAAGATGCAGTTAACTTTAAAAGTAATCTCTTTTATTTGTAGTAGCTTTTTTAATACAATTTTTATGAATTTTTCAGAACTTTCACATTTTCCTTGTGTTTTCAACTCTATGAGGCCTTACAGGGCAGCTAGTTGTATAAATGAGGAAACTGAGGCTTAGGAAATTGTGTTTGACAAGGTCATATTGTATTAAGTGGCAGAGTAAATTAGAATACTGATCTTTGATTCCTAATTCAAAGCTCTTTTATTTACATTCATTATTCATATATTGTACAATTGACCCTTGAACAACATGGGTTTGAACTGAGAGGGTTCCACTTACGTGCAGATTTTTTTCAATAAATACATACTACAGGACTACGCAATCTGATGTTGGTTGAATTTGCTGATGCAGGAACACAGATAAGGAGCGCTGAGTGTAAAGTTATACTTGGATTCTCAACTGTGTGGAGGGTTGGTATCCCAACCCCCGCATTGTTCAAAGATCAGCTGTGGTCCTATATCTCAAACTGCCTGTTGAAGTTAATGGAATATATGTAGCACTATTGCATATCTAAAGTTTTGTGTTTGTATTCCTTTCTAACACCACTGAAAAAACATCAAAAATGTTTTGAAACGTGAGCAAGATAATGTGCATTTTGCTCTTTGAGACTGGGTCCTCCTGCATAGAGCAGGTGCCATATTTCATTTGTGTCCAGTTGGCCTTTGATCGTGTGACTGTCAGGTATAACTAAAGGAGTAAATTCACTTGTCTGACAACTTCTAAGCAGATAAAGATGTCCAAAAAGTGTTTATTTTGTCTGTAGGATGATATATATAATGAATATACCTTTTTAGATTAGATAGGAAACTCTGGAAGTGCGAGGGTCATGTTGTTTTACCTACTAATAGACTTGTTGCCTAATACAGTACTGGGCACACAGAAGAATGCACATTAATACTTATTGAATAAATAAATTATCCCAAATATGCCGTTGTAAAAAAACCTTTGTGTTATTCATTGTTAATAGAGGTAATGCATTGTTTAATGGACTGCTGTCCAGTGTGTGCACAGTTTGTTTGACTTTTGTTAACTTTCTGATTTAAGGACTTCTAGTTAGTTTTTAAGTAAGTTTCATAATGATACATATTTGAACTTCGATTAGATTAAAAACTGAACATCAAGTTATTTGCTATCCAACAGTATTCATCCAATTTATCTCTTGATTTGCTTTCCAGGTTGAGGAACATACGTTATGGTTTCAATACTATCCTTGTGATCCTGATTTGGCGCATTTTTATCGCAAGATCACAAATGGCAAGAAACATCTGGTATTTTGTGGTTAGTCTGTGTTACAAGTTTCTGTCATACTTTCGAGCATCCAGCACTATGAGATACTGAAGACAAGAATTTAGCATTAGAACATCTATGCATATGGTGGTCTAAATGCACAAAATGTAAAATGTACTTAAGTCATCTCACCTTTTGTCAAGATATTAAACCGTCTTAGATCAGAGTGTGGTACATTTTATGTAACATTTTAATGTTTATGCTCATGAAAACCTAGTGAATACACTGTGGTATGCCAGCTCAAATCTACAGTAGCCACCAAAACCATGACCTAACGTTTTGATTCCTGGGGAAAAGGGATGGGGTGAGGGTAGAAGTGGGGAAATAGGAACGTTGACCAGTATAACTGTGCAATTCTGGAACATACTAATTAAAATATGCCTTAACGTATAGTAAATTTCTAATTCTAATATTTAGTGCAGTGGAAAGCATTTTATTTGGACAAGAATACTAGCTAAGTAGGTAGATATTTGATTCTTCAGTGTTTGATTTTTTTTCATCAGTTGACGTGGGTTTTAGTTTTGTTTAAATTACAGCCAAATTATTTTCACATCATCCTGTAAGTTATTGAGTGGTCTCAGACATGAAAGATATGTTCTCATTTTCCTTTCTTTGGTTAGAGGTCTGATGCATATCACTTTTCTATCAGCAATCAATTGCTTTCATAATCAGAAGGCTGTATGTTATTATGTAAAGACCCTACTGGATCTAAATGAGTTTGAGACTCCATATCAACATATACTATGTCTTTTTAGAAGGAAAATGAAAATTCAGTAAGACTATTAGTATCAAAAAGAATAGGAATACACTTTTCTTGTCTACATTATGACCAAATAAAAATCAGTCCTGTGACATTTTGTTCATGTTTTGAAGCTGGATGACTACTTGAGACTTTGACAAGCAGGTGTGTATGTGGGGAGAAGTTTACCATACTTGTGCTCTCCTCCCATTATAAGTTTTATTAATAGGACTTTTAAAGGCTTATACAGTCTTTCCAGTGAAAACTGAAAGTACATTATTATGAAAGAATGTATTTGCAGGTAGTCATAATATTAAGAAAATGTTCTCATACGTGTGTAAACACATACTAACTCTTGACCTCTAGAGCTGAATTCCTTCAAGAAAAATAATGCGTAAAATAATGTGTATAAAATTAAATAAAGGACTTTATTTACGTACCATATAAAGTAGCAAACTGTTGGATGAGTTTGAAGATATCATTTATTTTTTTCTGCATGTGATTTTAGCTTTTAGAAAGAAATGCATTATAGAAACAAGTAATAGCAAGAAAAATAATGTATATTTTAATGATACATTATAATTCACTTTCAACCTTAATGGTAACTCTCCTTACTGTTTTAACATTAATTTGGTTTAACAGATCAGCATAACATGTTCCAGTTTAGCTGAGCAAGTTGTAGTATATTTAAGTCATTAACAATGTATCTTGAATATATGTAATGAAATCAGTTCACAATACAAAAAGTTACATGGAACTTAATTTTCTTTGTCAGTTTAAATGCAGTGTATAAGAAGTTTATTTTGTTATTGTGAAAAAACTAAATGTAAAGGAAATCACCTTCTTCCATGCAGGTGTATAATCTTGAAAAGGAAAATGCTTCCATGTTGAAGCCAGATTTTCTGTAGTAAAACTTTTGAAACGTTATTTTAAAAGAAATACGTATATAAATATATATTTTTCTTTGGATGATATTCAAGTCTTTGGTCCAGGACCATACCTTGTGTAAGGTTATGAGAGACCATGACAGTGTCTAAAAATGGAATAAATGATGATGCCTTTGATTTAAAGTGGCCCACATAATTAACAGTAGATGCTCTGTACATTGAATACTCCATTTCTCCAAATACATTTCCATAATGTGTTGAAAACATGCTAACTTGTATGATTTTTATACATCTGCTGAATATACTTAGAATCAGATGAATTGTTTTTGTGTCTTGAAAAAGAATCAGGAACAACTTTGGCAGGCATATGAAGTACATGGGAGGTGTATGTTTCTGAACTCTGTCATTGTTCTTGTAATCTTAACTTAAAAAAGTGCTAACTGGGAGGGTGCTGAGGCCACTGCATTAATTTTGTGTGTTTGTTTAGAATTCTGTTGTCAAAAGAAAACTAGTGAATAAATTAATATGTCATTCTGGAACTTAAAGTTCTAAAATTAGTATAAAAAGTATATAGGTTGTTATTCCTCACCAACTAAATTTAAGCTTAACTCAAAGATTTTGGAAATCATTTTTATTTATGTTATTTGGTACACATGGTTTTTAGTTCTGTTTGATTTTATTTCATATGTGAACTCAAATTTTAACAGGATAGCCTATTAAATAAATTTAATATTTCATTTAACTCATTTGATAAAGCGATACTATGAAACATTTGGGTTTTTTTCCCCTTTTCACTCTTGTAATTATAATTCTGGCATATGCGTTTGTCATTGTGATGTCATGGTAACTATATTTAAATTTGACTTGGCAACATTAATACGTCCTAAAACTCAATACAGAGAAGCATGGCAATATATTCTTTGACTTAAGGATGGTGTAAAATAAACATTTTTTGAATCTGTGTGATAAAGCTTGGAAGCAGGGAGGAAAAATTCTTATTTCTCCTCCTTTTTGTGCTTATCTGTAGGAACTGGTTCAGGGTTTTTTGCTTTTTTGTTTTAAATGTAAATTGATAGTCTTTTATAAAAAGCAAATAGAAGCATTATTGGGTGCCTTTGTTTGTAAACCAAAAAGTAATAAATGAATCCCTATATTTCCATTATAGTATTTATTGTATTTTTACAATAATTACTCTGAAAGTTACCCATGAGGTAATGTGGTTAGGATTATAGGAAACAGTTCTCACTCACACTTCTTCTTACATTTTTTTAGGTGTACTCATTACTTTTTGTATTCTAATTTTATTTAGTTCTGAGCCTTACATTGCCTTTTAGGGGAAGCACATAGGCAGGATAAACGCTTTTTATTAAAGTATTATTCTTATGTATTAGCTGGAATGAGGTAGTTTTTCTGATTTCTAAAAACAGTACCAGGAGACTGCCAGGGTGTCATTAGCCTCCAGCTGTTCTCATTGAACGATACTGTATTAATCTATAGGTATGTTTGTTGTAATTTATCTGTTGAGTAAGTATAAGGGATCATTCGTTAGTAATAGAGATTAACTGTAAAAAAGGAGAGAGCTCTTATTAGGCTAGGGTACAAGTGAATATAAAAGACCTTCCAAGCTAGCTTTTCTAGGCTGATTCCAAGCCCTGACTTGAAACCATTAGCACTGACTTGCTCTATTTTGAGAAAAACTCAAATCTTTTGCATGAGAAACTAGAGAAAGGAATATATACTGTGTAACTTGATATAGAAATGAGTTGATTAAATTTACAGTCTCTGTGATAGAAGAAAATTGAAATATTTTCTTAATGAATTAATATTCTTAAGACATTTTCTAGTCATAGAATGAATTTGTTGGGGCTTTTTTTTAATGGTGGTACCCTCTTAGCATACATCTCTGCTACCCTTAAGATTTCTAAACAGATCATTTTTGTCATTTGAGCATAGTTGTGCATATTTGTTAAATAATTCCTTTGATTTTTCTTTATTAAAGAAAAATTTGAGTAATATTAGGTTTGAAGTGCTCATTTGCAGTTGATGGCTATAAAATACACTCATATAGAAAAATGTGAAGTGATAAGTATGAGTTTAATATCTTTACTGTGGGCGAATGAGACTATTAATTGTCTTCTTTTCTTTCTTCTCTTTTCCTTTTTTGGTCACAGATCACATAACAATACTTATACTTTTATACATTAAGAGAGGCAGTGGAGATTTTTTTGAATTCATTAAAATATACAAGTATTTCTAATCTCTTCAAAATATTTACCTTAAGATGTTCTTCTAGACATTTGACTTTAGTTTTATGTTTTATCTTTATGGGGTTGAATTAGGTGTCCAGAGGTGATTTTGAGATAGAATTCCTTAATTTTCTGCTTTTGTACAGAAAACCTAATTCTTTCTCTCTATTTTTCTCTTTCTCTGTCTCTCTCTTCATGTAAATCTGTGGAGAGCTTATCTTCAGTTTTTGAGAGCAAAGTACACAACTAGAAAGTGTTACATTGAAACACATTAAAATGCTAATACTTGATAATCTTAACCTATAAAGATAATTTCATGTGATTCAACCTAGTATTAGAGCTGCTTTCTTGGTTTTTATGTTTTAATAAGTTCATCTGAACTTAAACATACAAATGAATGGGATTTTATTTAAAATAGTCATCCCAAGAGATTGTATGTTTATTTCATCAGTTCTTAATTTTTGACATTTAATACCTTCTTTTCTGCTTTATGTTACACCTTTCACAGGTTGTGGTCTTTTTTTCCCAACTTGGTTGTTGATTTCTTGAGAGGAAAACCAGCTTTGTACCTTTCAGTTTGTAGAAATAACACTAGTGAACATTTGTTGAGCACTCACTCAAAAATGCCCAGCACTACTCTAAACATTTTACTTATATTAACCCATTTGTGCCTTACAACACCCTTTGAAGAAGGCATCTCTGTTACCCACGTTTTATAGGTGTGGTAACTGAGGTATATGAAGTTAGTAATTTACTCACGTTAAACTGCTAATGGCAGGTAGTCTAGTTCCAAAGCCCACTGCACTTGTCCATCACAGTATACTGTCTTTCACTGTAGGAACACAGGTTTTTCTCTGACATGTGCTTGGATTAGGCACTGTGTTTTATATTGCAATTATAAGTTCATTTGTCTGTCACTCAGCCGCTCAGCACACTGTAAGCTTCTCAGTGGTCCAGACCGGAATATGTCATGCCACCTACCCTTTAGGGTGGTATAACTTAACATGGGTAAGTAAACATAGTTTTAATATAACATAAAGTAAAGAACAAAGTACTAAAAGCACAGAGGATTGATTTACTGCTTAGTATTTCAGGGAAGAGCTCATACAGACACGGCATTTGAATTGTGGTTTTAAGTCTGATTGGTAGAATGCCGGGCTGGGGAGCATTCCAGGCACAGAGAAGGGCACATGGAAAGGGAAGTGTGAGGAGCAGTGAGGAAATATTTTGGTGATAAAGGATAAAATGGCTAAGGAAAGATGAGACTAGGGAGGCAGTTGGGGACCAGCGGAGGGCTTTGCCTGCTTGGAATTCACTGTGGGCTGTGGAATGGCTGTGGTCAAAAACTCTCAGAAGATTCTCCTAGCTAATGCACATCTTTTCCTATTAAATTTGAATAGATGTTGGACTTTCAACGAACTGACCCATTGTATTTGTTTTCTAAATGAAATCAGTTTAAGAGAAAAAATTCTACTCAGAGAGTGTCACTAAGTGTTTTTGAGAATACAGAACCACACCAGTGTTTAAACAGTTCATCTCTGTTTTTCAGTTTTCTGTGATTTCTCAAAGTGTGATCCCTAGACCAGCAGCAGCAGCAGCAGCATCTGCGTCACCTGGGAGCGCAATAGAAATGCAACTTTCAGACTTAACTGAATTAGAAACTGGGGTTGAGGCCCTGCAACCTGTTCTTAAAAGTCCTCCAGGTGATTGCAATGCACACTAAAGTTGGAGAACCCTGGTCTGTATATGTGTAGTCCATCTTCATGAGATACCAACAAGGTCCAAGTAGAGTCCATTCCTAGGATCTAGGACAAGGTCTGGAAAGTCCCACTTGAAACTAAAAATCAGTATGTAAAATATGACACAAAATACCTATATAGAAAAAGATCTGACCTTGCAGGAATAATGCCAAAATGTTCAAGAAGTTAGCCTTATGTGATAATTAAGGATGGTCTAGCTTTTTGTCCCCTATTCTGTCATAGTTTCCACGTTTTCTGCAATGACCTGAGTTTTTGGTAAACCAAAGTAGTTTTTATTTTAAGTAACTTACAGATTAGGGTGCGTGGAATCTGGAAAAATCACAAAAGTGTTTAAAAAAAAAAAAGGTCCATTTATTCTGGGTTTTTAACTCCAGATCTTGAGATGGCACTTTTGTCTCATGACTAGAGAACAGCAACTTACTAGGCTATGATAGCTCTTGAAATTGTCCAGGTGTTTGATTTGTTTTTGATATACTTGGTAAATACATTTAGTTCTGTGCTTACTGGTTCTTACTCGGTCCTTCTCTGGTGCCAACCAGGAGTGTAGGTCCTGTCTTTGTAGCCAAGTAACTACAGTCCTACAGCTAGCTTTGTAATTCCCATTATAATGCTTACATATATCAATATGGAAAATCAGTTCCTGTAGAGATTGTTCAATTCTTGGTAGACTGAGAAGGTATTTCTGTCCTTAAAGCTGAGTTCTAGAGCCTGTGCCCTGGAATCTCTCATAATTACCATAGCATGCAGGCAGTTGCAAATTGCTAATTTTAGAATGTCTTGCTTGAGAAAATCTGAAATGATTAGGGGTTTTGCCTTCAGCTATGTGAAAACAGGACTTATCCCCATTTAGACTGAAAATACCTTTTACTTCGTTTTCTCCGTTCCATTGTGAGCTCTCCCATAGGACGGTTTATTTTTTAAAGTACCTGGCATGCTCAGTAAATGTTTCAGCTTAACTGATAACTTGAAGTTTGTCTTTCCTTCCATCAGTCCCAGAATTGTCCCATTTCCTGCTCATATATAAGATTGTGCAATCAAGAAGTATTTGCTAGAAGGTGTCTGGCACAGGATGCAGCCGAGCTTTGAGGGACTGGAGAAAGGGCAGTGAATCCAGAAATGAGGGGTGAGGAAACAGGCTGGGTGGATGTAGGAGCAGGGTGAGGTGAGGGGCACCAATGGAGACTGTGACAGGTGGGAGAGGCCCAGATTCAGACAGCTGAGGAAGGTTAACTCCCTCCTGGGGTTGAGGTTCCTGTTTCTAAAGGTTCTTTTTCAGATGGGCTTACTTAGTGTCTCCTTACTCTCCCTCGTGTGCCTGCTCCTTGTCCCCACCCAGGGCTGACCTCGGAGGAGGTTAGATTAAGGGGTTGACTGCAGACTCACCCATCATGATCTTCCAAGAGAGAAAGCCACAGTGAATGAGAAAAAAGACGATCTACCCTGAAATGGGCACCTGTCTTGGAGGGTTTCACTTGGCTGATGGAGACCCTCTGCTGAGGGTTTCAGCCGACAGAGGGGAGGCAGAGGGAGATACCTGAGATTGTTTCTCAGGCCTCTGCTGTTTGGGGAGCTTGAGACAAGCCCCAAACCCTTCTACACTACTCTTCAACCAGGAAATGCTTTCTCCGCCTGCTGCAGAGACATAGCTCCCATGTCTGAAACATACCTGCTTATGCCACCTCTCAACCAGGCAGGTCCAGTCAGGCTGTAAGGAAAAATGGCCTTCAGAGGTCTGGCACCCTGCAGCCAATATTTCAATAGACGTTGCCTGCCCGGGGCCTAAGGAGGCGGGACCAGAAGAAGGCCTGACGAGGCCTTCTGGAAACTTAAGCAGTAATATTATTTCTGGGCAGTGTAGGCCTCCCATCAAATCCCTGACACTTGCTGCATCTATGGGAAGAAAAAGGCAGCTTAAGGTTTCGCAAGACACTTGCCTTTTGGAGAAAAGCGAAAGGAAAAAGAAAGGATTCACACGAATACTCAAGCTGTTGTTTTTCTGCCGGGGCACATTCTCTTGCACCTAGGCTTCTGGGGCAACCAAACAGAAACAAAGCGCAACTCTTCTGAGCATCCCTGGTGGGTTGCTTTGCCCCCTTCTGTGGTGGTCATTTAGTGTCTTCTCCAGTATCCTGGAGTTCCCACATCAGTTCAGACTCCTTCCCCCCACATCACAGACCTTCAGGCGTGAACCCCTCTACTTACAGACTCACCTCAGTGCTTCTGCCCTTCCCTGGGTCTCAGGAGCTGCATCGCTCCACTTGGTGCAGGCCAGGCCTACCCCCTGCTCAGGTGCCCTTCCTGCCTTAACTGTTCCAGGACACCTACCTGTCTATGTTTCTTTCTAATCTCTCGCTCTCCCTGCTTCCTTCCCTTTCCCCTAGCCACCTGTTCAAACATACCTCATGTAGAGGTAGGAACTCCCTCCACTGGCTACTCACACAAATTCCTTCTTGTTTCTCTCCTGTCACCTCCAATCTTGAAATAGCAGTTCTCTCTTGCCTTTCTATCTCAGCTCCCTCCCTGCCACGCACACTTCAGCACATTGTTCTCTGGCTAGTCACATCCAACACCTAACGGGCACTTGTCAGCAAGTCCTTATCTCCTCTGACCTTGTTGCACCAGTTGACACGGGTGACCACTCCATTCTCCTCGATCTCTCCCCTCTGTTGGCTTTCCCTAACACAACTGTATGCTGGGTTTTCCCTACCTCTTATTGACGTTGCTTTTCTTTTTTCCTTCTCGTTACACAAGCTCTGTGCTTAGCCCTCTTCTCTCCTTCAAATGCTCTCTGGCAGTGACCCATTCATAAGCTTGATTGCCCTTCTGGTGATTCCAAATCTATAGCCTTGGCTCAGGTCCTTCTCCTGTGCTTCAGATCCGTATCTCCAGAGTCCACCTGTCACTCCTTGAGGATGTACACAGACACTTTATAAAAGGAACTGGTCATATTCCCACCCCAATTCTTGCTCCTGTGTTACCTGTCTTGGTCACTCATTATACATGGATGTCCAAGCCAGAAACCTGGGAGTCATCCTCACTGCTCTACTTGTGGACTTGCCTCAATCCCCCTCCTCCCTCTCCTGTTCCTCCTCCCCCTTCTCCTCCTTCCCCTTCTCCTCCTTCCCCTCTTCCTTTCTGTCCTCCTTGTCTACCACTGCTCTACTCTGGTCCTTATCACTTCCTACCCCAAACACTCCAACCACCCCCTGGTAGACTCACTTCCTCCTCTCTGGCACTCTAAAACTCATTCTGTGTATAACCAGAACAGTCTATCCAAAGCACACAGCCAATCTCTCACTCTCTGCTAGACCCCTTCAGTGGCTCCCTTAAAACAAAGTACGATCTCCTCAATATAGTCTATACAACCATCTTTGACCCGCCCCCTCCTGAGTCATCCAGCTTCCCTTCTCCCTCCCTGCCTTGCAGTTTATACTCCAGCAACACCAAGCTGATGCCTCTGCAGCTTTGCTCATGCTGATCCTTCTGTCTGGAATGTTACCCCCTTTAACTTTCCCTACTCCTTATTTAAGGCTCAATTCCGATGTTCCTTCTCCAAGACACATCTGATTTACACGCTCCTCTGTTCTTGTACCTATGATAGCTTTTGTCATCACCGCATTGTAGTTACTTATGCAAAAGAGTGTTCTAACTGAGCCTAGAATGGGAGTCAGAATTGGTGGACTGGGCACCTGCTTGGATTCTGTTTGCATGAACTGATGTATGTGAGGGTAGTTTGGGGAGAAGCATTGAATGTGGGATTGGACAGCGGAGAGAAAGCTGTGAGACAGAAGGACATCGGGGCTGTGCAGAAGAGGAGTTTATTCTCTGCCAAACCCCTTGAAATATTTGTGAGTCCTGGTGGAGCAGTGAGTCACAGACCTTGTGAAATTCTGGGCTCTGGTAGTACCACTCTGAAGTCCCCAGGTGACAAAGTCCGACACAAATGTGAGGAGAGGCTATTCTCTCCTTGGCATAGAACCAGGTATCAGTCTGGCACCCTGAGGCCTAGTGGTGGGGAGCATCCTTGGCATGCAGGCTACCATGTATGCTTGCCCAGGTTGTGACTTGCACGTGGGCACCCAGACAAAGGGTTGGGAGTGGGGCTCCAGTCCCCTGAAAGCAAGCAAGAACTTCCTCTGCTTTGCACAGAAGGCTTTATGGTCTTGTGGCAGCCCTTTTGGAGTAGCCATGGCTTTTCCAGAAAGAGTGCTGTGTGGGGTCTCCCTTTGAGGACACGGGACATTGACAGGAGAGAACTACGACAAGCCGTAATGTAGGGGCTCAGTGTCAGCTAAACTGATGGATTGGTTCATGATTACAGGTCAAACACTCCTTGGAAACTTCAATAACTATTTGAAGGACACTGCAGGGGATTAAAGTCTCTGAGTGAGAAGTTATTTGAATGAATGAGCCCCCATTTGTATTCATAAGCTGCTGAAGACTGGGGACACTGAGTTTATATTTCCAGTCTCCCTATACTGGACCCCTGAAATCTGAGGAGTGGACTATTATTCCTTTTCTGCTCCCTGGGGCTAAGCACAGTGGCTGGACACAGCAGATGATAAATAGATGGATGGTTGGCCAGATGAAAAGACTGTTCTGTTGATTCCCTGCCCTGAGTCCAAGGGATTTAAGGAGGTCAGAGCAGCCCGGCACAGGCTAGCCCCAATGGCAATTAATCGCTCTTGTTTCTTCATACAAGATAATAGCCCTCTGACAGGAATAGCCCTCACCCAGGAGGAAGCAAAGAAAAACCAGCAGTGGTGGACCTGGCTTGTGCGATGGCTTTGGTGGCTGTGAGCCATGGGCCTTTATGGTGCCCCGGGGCGAGAAGACTGGCCCCACGGCCCCAGGCTCCTCTTCCCCCATGAAAAGACTGCTCAATCAGTACACTCCACGCAGCCAAGGCACCAGCCCAAAGCGTGGAATTGGCAGAGGCAGCTTTGGGTGGTCCTGGGAGAGAACACCCTGCCCAAGCTCACTCCCTTTCCTGCTTCTGTTTCACGGGCCCCTTGGCCCCATTTTGAATTGAGTGGGGCCCTGAAGGGTAGCAGGTGTGAAGCCCTTGAACCATCTGGCAGGGAACCCACGGCAGACCCTGTCCTATCAGGTGGCTGAAAGAAGACGCCTGTCTTCACTGCTTGGGGTCAGCCAGCATTGGGTCCCTTTCCTCCCTTTCAAGAAAGCGCCATTTCCTTGTGACCGAGAGGAACAGGCTGGTGTAGGGGAAAGGGCAGGAGCCTTTAGAGTCAGACAGATCTCGGTTTTACTTTTTCTAGAAATGCTTTTCATGTAACATCTTTTCTAAAGTGTCAGGGCGCACTTTGCATAATTATTGTTTTTAGATTTCAATTTGTATGCATTTGTCTTTCAAGTTATTGGTGAAATCTCAGATTTTATATTCAGCATTAAAGAGGCATAAATTCCAGAAAACCAAAAAAAAACAAAAACAAAAAGGCCTGGTACTCCACGTGGGCACCCTTGGCAACTCATTTGCCTCTCCTAGCCTCAATTTTATCACCTGCAACACAAGTCATGGTGATGATGAAGTAGAATTATTTACGTAATGTACCAGGAGCAATGCCTGACTCAAAGCAGCTTGCTTAATAAATGCTAGCTCTTATCATCATTAACAGGCATGCTGACAGAGAAAGTTCTCTGGCCTCTTCCAGAAATGAAGACCCTCCTACAGACTCAGAGCAAATACTGTGACAATCCAGTGATGCCACCTTTATGTGACCGAAATATACACGACCTAAATATGTCACTGAGCTGGTGTACCAGGTCTTGGATGTGAATTCAATTTGGCAAATGTTTTTTGAGTGTCAATTTGTATCCGCACTTAGTCTGTAGTTTCCAAGGGAGGATGGCATCATTCTGGGGCCAGAGTCAGGACCACTAGAAATTGGAGCAAGAGCCATGGGGGAGCAGGTGAGCCTAGGGAGCACAGCTGGGCGCCGTGTGAGCACACCCACCACTGCAGCTCCCTCTAGAGCTGTGTGAGGATGTCTGTTGGGTTTTAGAAATGATGGGAGCCCTTCTCTGCGAATGAGAAGGAGTTTGGAGTCTCTGTGTCACTTGCGAGAGGGCCCAAGGCCCGTGTCTAGCCATGAGGCCCTTTACAGTTTGGCTTTAATTTATCTTTCCACTCATATCTCACACTCAAACTTTCCTTCCCCACCCAGACTCTCAGTTTCTCAATGGGGCTGCTATTGCCATTTCAGGCAGGACACTTATTCATAATACATGACATAATCCTGCCCATTCCGGGACATTTGGCTTCACTAACCTTCAAGCACTAAGCGCCTACAGCACGCACACCCTTATTGTTCATTTTCAAACGCCCTCCCCCTTTTCCAAATGGCCCAGGTGCTATTTGCTCTTGCTCCATCATCTGCCTGGAATGTCCCTCCCCACCCCCACGTCTCCACTGAGAGAAGTCTTCCTTCCTGAGAACCCTGCTCAAATGTCACATCTCTGGAAGCTCCTTCTAATTCCCCGCAAGCCAAGTCACAGCCGTAGACCCATCCTCTGACCCTGCAGGGATCATCACTATTCTATCAGTTGTTTGGGGGTCGATTTCCTTCCTTACCCTGAAGCCCCTGAAGCCTGGACCAAGTCTTAGAAAACTTTTTTTTCTTCTTCTTTTTTAATGTTGAAATGTAGTTGATTTACAATGTTGTGTTAGTTTCAGGTACACAGAAAATATATATAAGAATATATATAGATACAGATATAGATATATATTCTTTTTCAGATTCTTTTCCATTCTAGGTTATTACAAGATATTGAATATCATTCTCTGTGATATATATAGTAGGTCCTTGTTTATCTGTTTTGCATGTAGTAGTGTGTATCTGTTAATCCCAAACCCCTAATTTATATACTCTCTGCCCCTTTCCCCTTTGGTATTCTACACAGTGCCTAGCATCCAGCTTGAAATGCAAAAGGTGCTTCAGTCAGGGGGCCTCAGAGAAGTGGGTGCGTCTTCCTGAGCGGGGCAGGGATCCCGGGGACCGCAGCTGGGCTTCCACTGCCACCTGGCGGTGGCCCAGCATTCGCTCTGATGCAATGGAAGGAGTGCCTGGGCCCATGGCCAGCCTGCCCCAGCCCTGGGTTCCAGAAGCCCGATTCCAGAGGCGCTCCCCGCGTGAGCCAGGGTGTTTCAGCAGCCATCATGATTATTATCACTGTGGCAACCACTGTGTATGCAGCTATTTACAGTTTAAAGAGCTTTTGTACACCCTATTTCACTCAAACTGCACTGCAACCTTGAGACATCGGCAGGGCATAAATTCTTTTTCTTGTTTTACAGATGGGAGAAGGGAGATGAATATCATTAACCACATCAGCTACTACTACAACAATAACGTCTCTTCCACCTCTATTCTCTCCCCCATCGTAATTATTGAGTGCTTAATATGTGCCAGGCAGCGGTCTAAGGGATTTTACAAATATCACCTAACAGCCTCTTGACTGAGACTTTTCCTGTCTCAGAGTTTGGCCAGTCCCTAAAGCCATGTGCGCATGCATTTTATCTTTTTAAATTTTTATCTTCTTTTTTTCCCATTCATTTTAAAAGCAGCACTATCCAACAGAAATATGTGAGCTGTGTAATTAAAAATTTCTAGTAGCCACATTAAAAAGGACAGAGGTGAAATCAATTTTAATGAGTTATTCAATTCATTCAATGTATCAAAAATATTATTTCAACATCTAATGAATATACAAGATATTTATGAGATATTTTACATTATTTTATTCACACTAAGTCTTTGAAAGCTGGTGTGTTGGTGACACTCACGGCATACCCCACTCTGAACCAATCATACTTCAAGTGCTCATTAGCTGTACGTGGCTAGTGGCTGCCATGTTGAATGGTATGGTTCTAAAGAAAGAAATTTTGCCGTCCAGGAAGACCTTGCTAATTGGAAGTCTCCAGTCAGCTCATGAGCCTCAGCTCACCACCATCAATGTCTAGACCATTTGTAAGGGAATCTAGGGGATCAGAGGAAGAGAACTGGAATAACTCTGGAGAACTGGAGAATTTCTTTGAAAATAGTTGGAGAACTGTGTGATTCCCTTCCCCTGTTAATGGAGAGGAGAGTTGTCCCACTCCTCCAGTTTGAACCAAGCAAGAGAAGCTTCTGTATAGTACAGAAGCTGATGCCTGACTAGTGCCTGGAAAGTCAAAGAGTGAGCCTGGCTAGAGCTGACCTTGCTGGCAGAGGAAGGAGACAGAGCAGCAGAGTGAATAAGGTGGGTTGTGCTTATGGCAGGGCAAGGGGCATGTTCTCCATGGGACATTAGTCACCTTGAAGAAGCCAACCCATAGGACCTCACACCAGGAGAGAAAGGCTGCATGGAATGTACCAAGGGAGCTGTGGGGAGCAGGGAGAGGAGCCAGGGGTGAGCAGTCAGCCAGAGTTTGCATCACTCACAGCTTAGGATGGTGCAATGGGAGAGCCCCACTGAAGAGAGTTTTTGAAAAACCCATAGAAGTCCTTCATGGGAGAAAGAGCCAGTGCTTTGGTACCTGCTACCCATTGGGTCTTAAAGCTGTGTTAACACGTTATCTCTAGGGGGGTGGGAAGGGATAAACTGGGAGTTTGAGATTTGCAAATACAGACTGGTATATATAAAATAGATAAACAAGTTTATACTGTATAGCATGGGGGAATATATTCAATATCTTATAGTAGCTTACAGTGAAAAAGAATATGAAAATGAATATATGTATATTCATGTATGACTGAAGCATTGTGCTGTACACCAGAAATTAACACAACATTATAAACTGACTATACCTCAATAATATAAAATGGGTAAAGGATATTTACCCAAAGATGATGGGTAAATTTAAAATTTAAAAAAACGTTATTTCTGGAGGGCATTATCTTTTTCCTCAAACCTCCTGCTCCTTCCTGTTTATGAGCTGAAAGAAGTCCCAAAATGGCAGCTTGAACAATTGGAAGACAGTGGAGCAAGGAAGAAGGGAGAAACTGACCACGACCTTCTTTTCCTTCTGTGGCTTCTCCAGCAGAGGCAGACATTATACGAGGGCCTAGGACAGGCAGAAACTGTAATTCCAGGAGAGGGACACAGGACTCTGTAGTCTCAGCTGGGTCCTGCCCTGTCTTTTGACAAGGCTTTCATTTCTTGGGTGATGATCATTCATCCCTTGAATATTTAGGGAGCACTCCACAGTAGTAGTTGCTACTATCACGTACTAGCCTTTATCACTCAAGTTAAAATGTATTTTATTAAATAACTATTGAGACCACTGTGAGGTTAAGATGGAAGCTCTGTAATACAGGTAGATTAATGAGAGATTTCTGCTGTAAGCAAAAGAAAACCAGCTCAAACTAGCAAAAGTGAACGTGGCAATGGAGTGGATCATGTAAGTGAGAAATTTAGCAGTGACTTAACCTCAGAAACAGTTTAATCCAGAAACTCAAGCAATATAATGTTTTTTCATCTTTTAGTTTTTTGTTTTGTTTTGTTTTGTTTTGTTTTTTTGGTTTCTCTGTGTGAAGACCACAAACTCTCTTATTGTAAATGATGTCTCCTGCCAGGCTATGGAAGATAGCTATTCATTGCTCCAAACTTGCATCTTTCCAGCACTGTAACCTGGAGTCAAGATAGCATCTTTCTTGTTACTGTCAGCAGGCATGTTCCTAAGACTCTATCTAGCTTGATTGACCCAGGTGTCCACCCTTTGGAGTTGAGAATTAGGGATAGACAGGGTGTGGCAATTGACCACATCCAAAACACAAGGACTGGGGGCAAGTTCCTTGGAGAATATGAGGGAGATGGCCAGAAGGGAGTTGGGGAAGCCTGCTGAGAAGATAAAACTATAGTGACCACCACCCGCTCCAGGGCTCAAGTACACAGTGCTATGGGCCCACAGAAGAGGGTGCGAGCAATACTGCTTATTTGAGAAATTCCTAACAACTTTTGTCAAATACCTCACTCGAGTCCAGATGCATCATGTATATTCAATTTGCCTAGTAATCTTCAGCTGGATATCTTCTATTTGCCCCTCCAGATCTGCTTTCTGCCCTTCTCTGTCCTGCTCTGTACCCAGGATTCTGACTTATCCAGACTACATCAATGGCTCCTTTGCCCTCTAGGTGGCTTTCCGGTTGGGTTGGCCAGTGGAGACAAGAAATTGGAGGGAAAGAGAAGGACGAGTTGGGATATTTATTCTCCAAGCTCCCTTAATGCAAGATGACGATAGCCGGCCAGGCGGTGTGCCCTGCCTTTTCACCCCTCCCTCCTTCAGGCTCTGATGGTAACATCCCCACTACTCTAGCCCATGGGACTACACTACTTCTTGTGGTTTTCCTGCAGCCTGCTCATCTTTGTGTATAGTCCCTTTATAAAACTCTCTTTAGTAGCCATTCTAATTTGAGTACACTGTTACCTGCCAAGACCCAGAAGGACTTAAGACCTGTCTGCAAAGCAAATGAAAATTAGTTGGTTTTGATTGTCTTTAAACCACATTGACTCTTTAATGGTCTCGGCTTTTTTCCCTAAGTGTTCACAGACCATTCTCTTTACTTATTCCTTCCAGACTCTTGTAGAGGGTCCATGTCAAGCTTGGCAGCCTGTAGCTTTGGAACACTCTTTTTAAAAAAGTCACTGCGTTTGCTAGTCTCAGTTCTTTCGTATCCTTCCCTGTACCCTAGAGTGCTCTAGAGGTTTAACCATTACGTCCTTTTCATGTTTCAGTCAGAATAACCCAGGTTATATTGTGGTAACAACCAACCTCCAACCCTTGGTGGCTTAAAACCAAAGCAGATTTATTTCTCGTTTCTACTACACGTTCATCATGGGTTGGCAGAGGGCTGTGCTCATGGCAGACATGCGGGGACCCCAAATGATGGAGCTGCTGTAACTCAAATGGTGCCGGTCACTGTGCCAGAGGGAAGAGAATTCTATATTCTTCATTTCTGTTTGGTTATTCTTTATTTTTCTATCTGTTTGCTAACAACGTCTATCTTCTCGTTCTGTTCATCCATTCTCCTCCTGAGATGTTTGATCAACCTTACCATCATAACTCTGAACTCATTCTCGGGCGCCTGCCTATCTCTACATCACTTAGTTCTTCTGGGGTTTTATCTTGTTCCTTTGGAAGGTATCCTTTGCCGCCTCATTTTGTCTAAATTTCTATTTGTATTTTTATGTGTGTGGCAGGTGAGTTACGTTTCTCGACCTTGGAGGGGAGCCCTCTGTAGGAGACGTCCTATGCGTCCCAGCAGTGCACTTCTCTCGCGTCACCCAGGGGCCTGTAACCAGCTGGTCCCAGGGTAGTTTCTGTCCTGTGTTTGCGAGCTTGTTCCACAGGTTGCGAGATGGAAGTTTTCTTGCTTCTGGTGTCTGCCCCTGGTGGGTGAAGCGGGTCTAGAGGCTTGTGCCCGCTTCCTGGCGGGAGGGGCAGGTGCCTTCCCACTGGTGGGTGGAGCTGGTTCTTGGCCTTCCGGTGGGCAGGGCCGTGTCTAGGGGCGTGTGGAGAGGCTGCTGTGGGGTCAGCCTTAGGCAGTCTGTCTGCTAGTTAGTTGTTTGGCCTGAGGCGTCCCAGCTCTGGAGCCTAAAGGCTGTTGGGTGGGGCCAAGTCTCGCTGCTAAAGTCCCAGCAAGATGTTATTCTCCCGGAAGGAGAGTTCATTCAGAAGAACAGCCCTGAATGTCGGCCACCATGTCTACGCCCTCAGGGTGAGCCGCAGCCACCTGTCGCTTGGCCAGGAGACCCGCAAGCCCAGCAGGTAGGTCTGACCCAGGCTTCTATGAAATTACCGCTTTTGTCCTTGGTCTCAGCGAGCGGGAGAGTTTCTCTGCAACCCTTAAGTGTAGTCTCTGTGTCCTCAGTCACACGAAGCTCCTGTAATCAAGCCCCGCTGTCCTTCAACGCCCAGCACTCTGGAGGCTTCTCTTCCCAGTGCCGGACCCGCGGGCTGAGGAGCCTGACTGGGACGCAGAACTCCTGCTCCCGTGGAAGAAGCTCTGCACTGTAATTATTCTCCAGTTCGTGGGTCGCCCGCCCAGCGGGTGTGGGACCTGATTATATCGCGAGTCCTCCCCTGCTGCCGCCTCCTTTTTTAGCTATAGAAGATCTTTTCTGGTAGTTTCCAGTCTTTTTTTTTTTTTTTTTTTTTTTTTACTCGACGGTTGTTGGCGTTAGCTGTGATCTCGGTGTGTCTGAGAGGACGTGAGCTGCGGCTCCTGCTCCGCCATCTTGGCAGCCAGTCCCAGACGGAAAGAGAACTCTGGAGGGTCCTCCACAGACATTCCTTTGAATGTTTGGCCTGCAAGTGACACCAAACTTGTCACAAGGACCCACCCCTGCACAAGGGGGCCAGGAAGGTAGTCCTGCTGAGTGCCTGTCCCTTTTGGGGCAATGTAGTTATTTCAGGTATTTCTCTTGTCTTTCCAACTAGGGTATAAGCTCTCTTGGGACAGAGTTATTTTTGCACTGCTTCTTTCTAGTGTATGTCTGAATTCAGATCAAGCTTGGTAATTACCCACTGGAGGGACAGCTTGTCCAACCATGATTTTAAGAGTGAATGACATTTGAAAGCAGGAAGATGTGCTGGGTGTTTTGACATTTAGCCAGAAGTTGCGAAGGTTTTGGGGTGTGTGTGTGTGTGTGTGTGTGTGTGTGTGTGTGTGTGTTTTAATGTCAGTGGTAAGTATTAGTTCTTCCAATTGTAAAATCTCATAGGAAAGGTAGAAAACATAATACGGAAGAAAAAAATGCATTTTCTAGGTGTGCCAGTTCTATTAGGTTTTTTTTTTCTAAGCAAATATACAATTTGGTTTGGAACTGACACAATGCCTGGTGCATATTAAGCTAAATATTTGTTGAATGAATGAATGAATGAGTAACATCATCTCTGCTTATTCACTGAGCCTCATACACCAGCTTTTTCTCACGTTGCCAGGCAGCAGAGAACGTGTGTTCACTTTATACATAGTATACCTGGAGGAGCTGGGCTACAAGGCAAATAAGGTGGAATGGGAGAGTTTTTATTGAAACACAAAAACAGAATCTGGGCAGAGGGGCTTTATTGTAAAGGGGGAAAGGGCGGGGTCGGGGACCATATAGGCCACACCTACTGTTTACTGGCCACTGCTAACCTCATCTATGTTACCTCAGAGCCTCCTGGCTTCACGGCTTGAGAGTGTAAAATACACTGAATTAACATACAATCCCACATCTTGATTGCCTAGTCCCATCTTCTCGCAAAGGAGTTCCAGGTGGTCCCAAAATCCCCTCCCAGGTATTTCTTTCTGTGTTCCTGTGCTCAGGGCGTGTCCATTGATGCTTTTCCACTCCTTGATGCAAATGGGTGCCTGCCAACCATGCTGCCCCTGCTCTCTGCGCCTGTGGGTTAATATACAGTTCTGTCGGGCACAGCTGTCTGTCCTCTGGCCACGTCTTTCTAACAAAAATGAAGAAGCGTTTTGAAGGGATGTAAGTACCTCCTTCGGCTATGTAGATTAGGATTCGATTATAGATTAGCCAGGACTACGTGGAGTACACAGCTTTAATGCCAGCAGAACAAAGACAAGTGCGGGCAGGGAGATGTGGCACTGGGTGATGAAAGAGCCCTGGAAAGAGTTGACTTAGAGATGATGGAAGTAGCAAGAGAGAGGAGTGGAATACAGTTGTAATCGCTCAGAGACCACAGGGAAGAGACAATAGATTGGAGATCTTAGTATATAGGATGAAAACAAATCTACTCCAGTTATTTAAGTGTTAGAAACATCACAGTCCAAAACAAACTCAGTCCTTTATCTGCCAGAATTAATCAGGGAAGCAAAGCCTATCATTGCATGTGCCTCTCTGTGCATGTGTGTGCACGTGTGTGCACACATGCATGCCTATGTACACACCTTTCCTGCCTAGTGATTGTGCAAGAGCCCTGGGGGCTTATGGGTATCCCCAAAAGAAGGCTTTTTGCAGGTGGGTGCAGCTCTTGGTACTCCTTGCCCATGTTCAGAAGCAGCAAGCTTGCACACAGAGATCTTTGCCAAGATTCTTAACAGAAGCCGTGGTTCCATGTACCCAGTGTCCTTAGCCATCCCTGTTTGGAGCCTCTAATAGTTTTTTGCTACTCAGCATCCATACCTGACTTCTTCCAGTTATAGTACCCAATTCTCAGTTTCAGGGAAGAAGCACGTGACTGGCCAATTAGAGTACTGTGTTTCATAGCTTTTGTAATTGGCTCAGTGATTGACTTCTATTCTGTTGAGAAGCCAGTGAGAGTTTGTTTGAGACAGCTGCTGGAGGAACGTTACATGGATCCTGACAATGAAGTCAATGGAGAGAGGGAAATGCAATGTTGAGAGATGGATAAAAATAGTCCTCAGGGCATATTTTAGATTCCTGGATCAAGCCATACCACTAGTCAGTTACCCATACACTTTTTAGTAACAAACAAATGAATTACCCAACTTTCTTCATCTTTTTTTCTCCTCTTTAAGCCTGTTTGGCTGTATCTTCTATCATTTACAATAGAAGAAATTCTAACAGATACTGACTCCTGCTTCTCCTGAGGACTTTAAGTGAAGTGAAGGTCATGGTCATTTATGAATCCAGCTTCTCCCCTCTAGCCTCGAGTCTCAAAGAAGCCTCTCTTCTGGTTTGGGGGTTTTCCCTCTCCTCAGCCTTTGGGATACTTTCCTCCCTGGAACAATCCAGCTCTAGGGTCTATGTGACTAGGTCTTTGAAAACAAAAGCCTGTTAATTTTCCTATAAGGCAAAGGTTGCTTAGTTTTCTTGGACAGAAATGCATGTCTGTCCTTCCAGGAATAGGGGAGGACAAAGTTACCTTTTCATTTGCCTACAGCTGGGGGAAAAAGTAAGTATCTCAGTAAATGCCTGCTAGTTGGCTTTAAAGGTGCCATACTAAGGCAGCAAGTCCTAGTATTAGAGCACCTGACCACTGACTCATTTGCAGGCTTGTCTGAAACACTATGAAGACAGGACAGCAGAGAGAGACAGATGGCATCTGACCCAGCCCTTTCTGATTAGTGCCAACTGCCACCGGGCTGCCAGAGTTAAACTCACATGGCAGATTGCAAATCCAGATGCCTCCAGGGGCCAAGTGGATAACAAAATGAGTGACCTGGGGGAGGACGGGGGAGCACAGGGACCAGTGAGGACTACTGTGAACAGGAGAGGACGGGTCAATAAAGGGGCAGCTCCTATTCAACTCTCCATGTGGGAAAATGGGCACAATGTGGCTCCCATTTAAGAGAAGCCCTGAATTTTGCGAGTTCTAATTGTTGGCAGCCAATTAAAAAAATAAAAAACAGCACTCTCAGGCCAAACAAAATATACAAGCAGGCCAGATCCATCTTTTTCTGTTCTTTGTTTAAATCCAAGGTAAATAGTTTGTCTCAGATACCGTGTTCATCAGAAACCAGATTCTCCAGACCTCCCAAGCTACTAGACAAGTGCCTGGCTTAGACCTCTATGGGTGATGGGTGTCTGTGTTAATCCATCCCCCTTTCCAGGCACTGGACCTGTCTCTCCCTTGGGAGCAGCTCCCTCTCCAAGTACAGCTGGTTTGGCTGGGGCTGACCCAGCCCCTGAATCCAAGGATCAGCCTGCAACCTGACCCAGCCAGTCAGAGACTTCATCCTCCGGTCATCCCTAGTGGACTAAGGCAAGGTTGGGGAGCACGTGTATCAAGCCACGGCAATGAGATTGTTCCTGTTTGCTCCTTATTATTATTATTATTATTATTATTATTATTATTATTACAAAAACTATTGGGGAGGAGAAGCTCCCTTCTCTCTGGCATTGCTAGCTATGAGGATTATGGGTCTGGAAGGTCCAGGTGCCATTGATGGGACAGGGCCTGGAAAAGAATGACACTATCACCAAGGAAAGCAGAAAGTGTGGAGAATGAAGGTAAGAAGGAGAGACAGGAACCAAATTTGAGCCTCTGACTCCAGCTAAGCCTGAAGTTGTATGTACAGCTGGACTTTTGACTAGGTTAGCAAAATGTTATCCTTTCTTAAGATAGTTGTTGTTTGGAGTCTCTCACTAGTAACCAAAATAAGCTTGTCAAATATCCACAGTGTTGCTAACTACCTGATAGTACCTCAGACATAACTGAAGAGCCCAGGAGCCCAAAGCCTTGATGGTGCCCCTGTAGCCAGGAGGTGGGGACATTGTGAACCCAACATTGAGTTTGTAAGGAGAGAGGCAAGAGGAAGATGCAGGCCTGATGGATCTAGCCTTTCAGCAGGGGTTTGTGTCAAATGTATGCCAGGGAAGCATACCACATTCAGTCTGTTTTGCTATAACGCTGGTGTGTTTGTGCGTGATTTCAACATAAATTAGCTCAAATGTGATGAGTAAATGGCGGAGTGGAACAATGTCAGTGAAACGTGGAAATCGTATTGGTTTGTAGGTGATGATTCCAGCCTGTCAGAAGATGAAGGCAAGGTTTAGGACCAAGGCTGATGGCAGCAAGTGGAGGAGGGAGGCAGGGCAGTGCACTTCTCCCTGCCTCCTGTCTCCCTGTCACCTTAGCATCGTCTTTGTCTAGAAGTGCTCCCTGCTCAGTGCTCCGATCCTGCCCATTTTCCCCTTACCTCCAAGAGTCAGGAGGCGACAGCTTCTCCCACATTGCCTGCTACCAAATTACGTTCTCTTTCTATTTTCTGTTTCAGGCAAGTTCCTTTGTCTTCTGCAGAATTTTTTATTTATTAGGTGCTAAGCTCTTTTTAACTCTGCTGGTATTTTTTATTAAGATTGTTATTGCTTTGGTTAGGGCTCTGGTTGCAAAGTTGTGTGAGCTTTAAACTGTCTGCCTCAGTCCTATTGTGCCCATAAGTCTTTTATTTTTAGTTTGCCATTTTGCAGAAACTGTGTTTTTCTCCTCTCCCCCAGGAACCCATAGATCTCGTTATTGCAGAAATCCTTGCATTTTTTAAAGAGCAGAGTGAGAGAGAGCCGGAGATGTGCTGACCGTGGACCACATTGCTTCAGTTCTTATTGATTTCCTTGCTTTTACACCGTATCATCAAAGTTCACCTTGTCTTCTTACCATTTTTTTTTGTTTAATAATGAAATATAGCGACTTGTACCTAATTCCTGGGTCCCGATAGGCAGAACCCAGAATCTGGATCCCATAATCCAGTTTTCAAACCTGGGACACCTAGCTCATCCTCTGCCTCTCAGTATCCAGGGGGAGCTTTAAGCAGACCTGTATACACCAACAACGCAGCATAAGCAGATGCTCCACACTGTAAAGGAACGCAGGATGCAGGCAGCTGGAAAATTGTGCTACAAAAATAAACACCGGGTTTCTGCAAATTGGGCAAGTCTCATTAGCCCGGGGAAGCTCATTTTCATGGTTAAGTAGTTAAGCTGCTGATTAAAGGCATAAGACCATTTAAGCTCCTGCTTATTCTTTCATTTTTTTTATTTTAAACTTTGGCCAGCAGATGGAGCTCTTGAACGTAATTTGTCAGAGGACCCCTCAGAATCGGAGTTAACAAGAACAAATTCAGCTCCTGCAAACACTCCTTAAACTGAGAAAATGACTTGAATTTTCCGAGGGGGAAAGGGATGAATTTTAAAACCAGTTAGAGACTGAGTGGCTAAGAACATAACACCACCTGTCATTTTTTCATTTGGATTTCAAAATCCCCAATTAAGGCTGTTTAGTGATGGGGCAGGTGTAGCCCCAAGGCTGTGAAACCAGGAAGTAAAAATATTTTGAAGTAAAAATATAAGGCATTTGGGGAGACACTAGTTCTAGAGTTTACCAGTTTAGAATAAAGACAGCTTGGTACACTGGTGTATGGTAGACCTGGATTTAAATTTGTATACGCACAAAATGAGGCATGTAATGGCTTACACCTTCCAGGCATGCTTTTGCATGTTATCAGAGGCATTCAAAGCCATTATGCCCAGGACTGAATAAACCAGAAGGTTTTGGAGCCAAAGAATTCATGTATCTTCAAATACTGTTTTCTAGGCAGCTTCCACCTAAATTTGAAGAACTAGTTCTAGAATGTGGTGGCTTGAGGTCTGCATCTTACTTTGAAATGTGGGTCCAAGAAAGTGATATCCTAAAACAGGATCACAACCCTTATTGATGACTGCCATGTGCCAGATGCCCTGTGTGAGGTGCTCCAAATGTGTCTTCTCTCTCAGTCTTTACTACCATATCAAGAGGTGGTTACTCTTATTACCCTCATATTACAAATGAGAAACCAGAGGCGTGAAGAGGCTAAACAACTTGCCCAAGGTTAAACAGCAAATATTACAAATATTTGTAGATGTTACAAACTAGTAAATATTACAGCTTGGAAATTATTCACCTGGTTCCAGAATCCACACTAATTGCCATGCTGTTAACCTTCCTCCGGAATTGCTACTGTTTCCCTCTTAAAACCTTCTGAGGGCTTTCACAGCCCACAGGATAGAAGCCAGATCCCTTAGCCTGACAGTTAAGGTCTTAAATAAATCAGTTTCAAGCCAGAGCAGAGAAATGACAGTGATATGATGTAAGGCAGTGACCACTCCTGTCACTGCTGTTGTTCTGAAGTACACGTCCACAATACGTGAATATTTACCCACAAGCTATTTACAGGTTTTCTTGTCAATTCATGCATTGACTATTATTAAACTTTATTTCTAATTTAAAAGAAATTCTAAATAATGTCTAATGTTTCCTTCCTTCACTCCAGTGGAAGTTCTTGTTCATCCCTTGCCTTGCACACTCTGTGCAGACTTTGGAAACCACCAGCCTCAGGTGAGGCCAGCTGGGTCTGGCTCTCTGCTCTGAGACAGAGATTCAGAGATTCTCCCTAGTCAATGTTCAGGAGAGCTCGAGCCAGAGACACATTGGGCCTGGCATACTTGGACTGAACAATCAGCCCATCCTTTCCCTGGGATGGGGAGGGGGTGAGTATCATAATTATCTATAACCTGATAAGCCTGGAAACAGAACTAAGGGACATGTAGGGACTGAATAATGAGGGTCTAGGATGTGCAAAGTCCATTGGCCAAGATGCTGTCTCCCATAAACAGTGCTTGGATGTATCAGTTTGCTAGGGCTGCCAGAACAAACTACCACACACTGGCTTAGGCAACAGAAATTTATTCTTCCACAGTTCTGGAGCCTAGAGCCTAGAACTCTGAGATTAGGGTGTTGGCAGGGTTGGTTCCTTTGGAGGGTGTGAGAAAGAATACAGTTCCATGCCTCTTCTCTAGTTTCTGCTGGTTTGTGGCCACTCTTTGGTCTTCCTTGGCTTGTAGATGCATCACCCCGATATTTGCTGTCATCTTCAAGTGGCATTCTTGTTATGAGGATGCTAGTCATGTGTTGGGGGGCCCCTCTATTCCAGTATGACCTCATCTTAACTAATTACATCTGCAATGACTATTTCCAAATAAGCTTGTATACTGAGGTCTTGGGAGTTAGGATTTCAACATATCTTTTTGTTGATTGGGGGACACAATTCAGCCTATGGTTTCTGTTGAAAGTTGGCTTCTGTGAGTCTCCCTTCTCTAAGCATTATCTGTGGCTGATCATTCCCCTGCTGAACAGTGTTTACTTGCTTCAGATCTCGGTTTCTGAAGCTCTTGGCACTGTTGACATTTTGGACCAGGTGATTCTATGTTGTTGGGTGGCTGTACTGAGCCTTGTCACTACATGCTAGTAGCACTCTACCCCCTGAGTTGTGACAGTAAAAATGTCTCCAGGCGTTGTCAAAGGTCTGGGGGCAAATTTATTTCCTTAGAGCACCACTGCTGTAGGTATTGCAATACTGTGAAATGAGCAGCAGCTGAGCCTTGGGGTCAGGGACTCACTGTGCTCTCCGACATAGTACACCTATTTCTAGTTTCACTCCCCGAAGGTGACCTCACGCCCCTCGCTCCATATTCTCAGGGTGAGGATGCCCCTCCCAAGAGCTCCTAGGCTTCATGCACCCGGTGCCCACAAATGCTGATCTTTTCACAGTTGTCTGAACTCCCCTTGCATCTGGAGAGACTGTGACCAACCTGAGGGTAGAAGTGGCATCTGATTCACTTCTGTGTCGCCGCACACACATTGCGGCCCCGACACATCAGCAAACTTCGCCAAATGCAGGCATTCCCAGTGGGCGTCAATCTTCTGATTACTTCTGTTTGTTACCAGCGTATCTTTTTCTAAAAAATACAGCTTGATTGAGATATAATTCACATACCATACAACACACCCATTTAAAATATATAATTCAGTGGTTTTTAGTATATTTAGAGCTGTGCAGTCATCACTACAATTAATTTTAGAACATTTTCATCACCCACCCCTAAAGGAAACACTGTGCTTATTCTCAGTCACTCTCCATTTCCTCCAACAGTATCCAGCTTTAGCAATCACTACTCTACTATCTGTCTTTATGGGTTTGCCTCTTCTGTTCATTTCATATAAATGGGATAATACAACATGTGTGATCAAATTTCATCCTTGTTGTAGCTTATATCAGTACTTCATTTCTTTTTATTGCCAAGTACTATTCTATTTTATGAGTAAAACACATTTTATTTATCCAGTATTTGATGGAGATTTACATTGTTTCCACCTTTTGGCTACATAAATAGTAACATGAATATGAATATTCATATGCTATAAATATCCGTGTACAAGTTTTTGTGTATCTGAAAACTGGGTCAGCTGGTGACTCTGTGTTTAACCTTTTGAGAAATTGCCAAACTTTTTCTCAAGAAGCTGCACCATTTTACGTTCCAACTAGTGGTGTATGAGGGCTCTGATTTGTCCATATCCTCGCCGTCACTTGTTATCTTTTTTATTGTAGCCATCCTAGTGGGTGTGAAGTTGGATCTCCCTGTAGTTTTGACTTATATTTCCTTAATGGCTAACAGTGGTGAACATCATTTCACATGTTTGTTCAGCCAGTTGTTCATCTTCTTTGGAGAAATGTCTGTTCAGTTCCTTTGCTCATTTTTTGATTGTGGTGTATGTCTTTTTATCATACGATGTATCACTTTTATCCTTAGGGTATTTGAACTCTAGATAAAGAGTCATCTATATAGTCTAAATATAAGGTACAGATATATAATTTGCAAAAAAGTTTTTCCCATTCTATAGGTTGTCTTTTCACTTCCTGGGTGGTGTCCTTTGAAGTCCCAAAGTTTTAATTTTGATGAAGTCCATTGAGTGTGTTTTCCTCTTGTTACTTGTGTGTTTGGTGTCACTTGTGTGTCTTGAACAACATAACACAATAGCTCTTACCAGATAGTATTGAAATATTATCACCTTGACTCTTCCTGATGGGACTCTTGAGTGCTCTAGCAAGGGGCGGGGGGAATGGGGAACAATCTTTAGTAAATCTGTACCCTTAATAGTCCCAAGTGATTGTTCTCATTCTATCAAAGTGGTTAAGGACATGGATTCTCCAATCAGATGCCTGGGTTAGAATCCTCACTCTGCTACTATCCCTGTGATCTTGAGCAAATTACATAGACTCAGCAGGCTTTGGGGACTTCAACTGTAAAATGGGGAAAATAGCAACCAATCAGCATTATCCTGAGGATTAACTGGGTAACACATGGAAGGAAGTTGGCCCCGGGCTTTGCACTTAGTAAACATGTTAGCTGGGGCCATTATTATCTCAGTACCTGGCAGAAAGTGGACAACAAATAAGTGCTTGTTGAATCAATGACAATAATAATAATAATAATCAGTGACTCTATGTAGAGTCACAATGCTGGTGCCCAGAGGGGCAAACATCTACTCTCTTGAAGAAGTATTTCTAAATCAGTCTGTACCTACCAGGGATAGAGTCCCATTTGACACAAACTCCTGATAAGACTTCTTGATCCTGGCATTTCTCCCATATTGGAATGTCTGTTCACATAGCCAATCCTTTGAGGGTCCTGGGGACAGCATATTCTGCTGCTCTTGCTTAACTGGCTCCTAAAAACACAAAGAAAGTAGGTAATTGTTCAAGGAGGAGATACTGCTGGGCTTTGATTCCTACTCTGGCATTACAGAGATGTCAGCATTTCTTACAAAGTCCTCAAGCACACACTTTCTCCCTGCGCTCTATCCCTTGGGTCATTATTTTGTGACACTTGTTAAGAAATATGTTTTCTTTTTTGGTCAGAAGCTTCTTCTCCCAAGTGTGTTTCTCTCCTTGGTCTTGGTGGAGTGGAGGCTGAGTTCACTGGACGCTGAGCTCAAGTCAATCTTTAATTAATTGGTGCTACTGCCCGGAGGCAGGTTCAGATCTTGGGGATGCTACCCATGGGAAAGGGCAACACATTTGAAAATCTAAGATAAGTTAAAGGATTATCACAACAAAGAACAAAGATAAATGAACTTAGTTATTTTACCAGAAAATGCAGATTAAGATTATTTTAAATTCAGTTTTTTCTTATTCTTTGGGAAGTTCAAAACTTATTGTCCATCATTCCCAAAATGAGAAAATTAGGATGGCTGGGTTTTTTTTTTTTTTTGCACATAAATGGATTTTATTTATAAAAGTACAATTTGTGCAAAAATTTTGCATAGAACCCCAAATAATTGATTAAGTATACACATCTTAATCAGTTGTCTCTGCTTGTTTTGAAGCTGCCCTTATTGGGTTCATCACAAGCCTGATCTTTTCACTGAAGCAGTTTCCTTAGACCTGTGCTGGGCGGTGGGTTCAGCTTTGTTCTAGCTGACGACTGATGTTTACTCAAAGGTGTACTCTTTCTTTGATTTTACCTGAATCGTGTGTGTGTGTGTGAGAGACTGGGATTGGGAAGGATGAGCATACAGGAATACAGGTGAGTAGAGGTCACAGGAGGCCTCAGGCCCCTCACCTATGAAAAAGGTGGTGGCCCTCTGGGTGGGTGGACAATCCCTGCTACCATCTCTTCACTCCCTAACAGCAATCCTGTGAGCACAAAACACGTCCATTCTTCCCTCAAAGGTCTTCCTAAAACAAGTAGACTCTACTATTTCTCAACCCTCAAGTCTGCTTTAGTATCAGAGACAGACAACATGATATAACAGAAGAACAAGGAACTAGGAGTCAGAAGATGTGGATTTGAATTCATTTCTGCCACTGAGTGATCTTGGGGAAGTCGCTTAATCAAACCTGAGTCTAACTGACTTCAACACCGGAGCTCAATAGAAAGGCTCAGCCTCTCTCATAAAGAGCCTTGAGTGATGCGCTAAGATGTTTGGATGCTACTGGGTGGGCATTTCAACATCCCTTGGAATATGGGTATGGTCCAGGGCTCCCAGGCCACCAGCTGAGTGGAGCTGAGACTGGCATGAGGACAGTAGTCACAAGTCACCTGCAGTAGCTGTGAGAACCCCCCCACCAGCTGAACACACGCAGTCCCAGTCCCTGCACTGTTTCTCAGCACACCATGGGAACAACGGGTGGGAGGTTATGTAGGAGATTTCAGTTTTTATTTCTCTTACATTGAAGCTCCTTTGCCTTAGGATTCAGCATGAGCCCAATGGGATGAGGGACAGTCTATGGACAGACCACACTGCTGTGCTTAGTCCTCTGCTTACCTCTTCCACTGGCTCACTGACTCTGAACCAAATTTGTGTGCTTTCCTGGAAGGCTCCTGGCCTCCTCCTGCAAATAGGTTCTCAGTAGAGAGTCCCTTCTGAGGCTAGTCATGTGTAGCTCTGAGCCAGGCCCCTCCAGCCACATTTGTCTTCGTGTCCAGGTATGCCCTCTGAAAATGGCTTCATGTCTCACACTGAATGCAGTTTCCATTGGCTTTATTGTAAAGACTAATTACATGCTCTATTTTAAGAATCATCTTACAGCCATGCATTCTCAACAGAGGCAATATCACCCCAAAGGGGTGAAAATTGGTTCTTGGTTATATGCTTCACATGGTATAAAGCACAGACACCCATGTAAATAGTATGTATGTATACAATATATTGGTGACATTAAAATTTCATTGAAGATGTTAGGGAAAAATGTCTAAAAGGCTACTTAGGGGCAATAATGAAAAAAGGCTGAGATATTCTTAATACTCTGTGATAAAAAGAATATTTATATCAATTACTTCCTATGTGATTATCTTTCTGTCCATACTTATTAACAGACACTTTCCATGTAACAGAGATATTAGTAAAATAAAATGAATATTGAAGATGCTTGTTTCTGAATGTGCCTACAGATGTTAAACATTTCAAAGAAATCTCTTATATAGGCTGTATTTGGAGTACTCCATATATTTGGAATTCTGTGGGGTTTTTTTTTTTAATGAAAATATAGAAATTTCCCAAGTGATTTTATTGGCATTGGTTACCATCCTAGAATTTGAACTGAAAGCTTATTAGACATCTGTGATCAATTAACTTTTGATTATTGGCTAATTATATGCATTTAAAATATATCCAAGAGACAGAAATTATTGTTAAGTATAATAATTAAATTAATGCTATGATTGAAAATATTTTAATCTTTTATCAATCCAGGGCATTCATGGAAGGAATATTTATTATTTATTTTAATGCACAATTTACAGAGGGCTTTCAAGTAAACTCCATTTGCTAACTGTATAGCTCATTTGACCCTCATGAGTCACATAAAGTAAGAATTATTTTCCTGTAAAGTAAGAATTATTTAAGGATTATTATTTTACCATTTTCATTTCAGAGATAGGGAAGCTGAGGCTCAGTCAGCCTAAATGATTTGTTCAAGAGACTTTGCTGCAAAGAGTGTGTATGAGTCAGCTCAGGCTGCCGTAACATTATCAGAGACTGGGTGGTATAGTGGAGGAAAAATTCTCTTTCCTACAACCTTCTTAGGTTCTGTGCCTGGGGACTGCCTGCACTGGGATGACAAAAGACAGATTAACAAGAGAAAACAGAAGTTTATTAGCATGTGTGTCATATTTACATATGGGAGCACTCAGAGATCAGTAACTCAAAGGGTTGGTTAGAACTTAGGTTTATATGCCATATGTCATGTTGCAAAGGAACAATACATTTTCTAGAAATGACAAGACAAAGCAAAAGAACCTTGAGACTCCAGGGGCAACAAATTCTGGGCTAGTTAGTGAAGTTTATGTAGATTTCTCTGATGCCATCTCCAGGCTCAGGGGTTAAAAGCTGTCTCCAATGGTTAACTTTTGTCCTTCCTGGTAGAACGGGGGGGGGGGGGGGGGGGGGGGGGGGGAATTTAAGTCCTATTTTTAGGCAAATAGGGTAAGCACAGAGATCTTTTCTTGAATCTGCTTATTCTCAGTTGCCTTCAGCTCAAAGTAATCCTCATGCCCTAGTAGTATAATATGAGGTGGCATATTTTACCTCCCTACTGTAGCTTAAATGACAGAAGTTCTCTCATAGTTCTGGAGGCTAGAAATCCAGGAGCAAGGTGCAGCAGGGTTCGTGTTTGGTGAGGCCTCTCTTCCTGGCTTGTAGACAGCCATCTTTTTCCTGAGTCCTCACATGGCCTTTTATGCAGACATGAGGAGAGGAAAAGCTCTCTGGTGAGTCTTCCTCTTCTTATAAAGTCACCAGTCCTAGGAGATTAGGGCCCCACTTTTATGACTTCATATAACCTTAATTACCTCCTTATGTGTCCTATCTCCAAATAGAGTCATGTTGTGGGTTGGAGTTTTTTTTAACATATGAGTTGGAGGGAGGGACACAATTCTGCCCATAACACAGTGACACTGGGATTTGACTTCCTTTCCTCTGACTCCCAAGCCTGTCCCATCACATGACCCCTCCACGTGCTGGCATCCATCTTCTGAGCCAGGGCCAGACCACAGCCAGCCTAGAGCAGGTGGGCAGCTGATTCTGAGCTGACTGCTAGTGTTGGGAGGAAGGGCTACACCATCTGCGTCAGGGGAGGAGAGGTGGGGGAAAGGCAAGGTTTCCACTGCCTTAGTTCAGATGCTTCTTATCTTCTTCCTTGACTATTGGAAGAGTCCCCTACTTATTCTCTCTGCCTCTCGCCTTGTCCCACTCTTTTCCATCCCCCAAATAGTCCTTTTTCTAAAATGCAAGTCTAACCACCTCTTTACTGTGCTTTAGCCTATTCAGTGTTTCTCAACATCTAGATAAAGTCTAATTCCTTAACTGCATTTAAGAGCCTTCATGACCTTGGCCAGGACCACATCTCTGATATCATTTCCTGTTCTTCCCTCTTCGTATTGAACATTCCAGCTACACAAAGCTCCCTTTTGTTCTCTGTAATACACTGTTGGAGAAAATATCAACTCATATCAAAACTCAGCTCAGAGGACATATCTTCTAGGAAATCTTCCCCCCAAATCTCTCCTAAAAAAGTTAGCCATCCTCTTCTTTTTGAAGCCATGCTAATTGGATTGTAAAAAGCAGTTACCCTCTATTGGAAGTGACTCAGTTTCATCTCCCCTAGTGGAATGATGACCTCATGTAGAACAGGGGCTCAGAAGATACTTGCTGAACAAATGAATGTTTTTGGTGGCCAGTCCCTCACTGAGCAACCAACAAAGCCAGCCTCTTCATATGGGGACTTCCAACCCTGGTTATTCTCTAACTCTAAACGCTGATGGATAATCTCAACCAACAAATTGACCCTCATAGATTCTCTGAAGAAATAGCAAATACCACCAGGAAAACTAAATTTTTCTCCGTACTTGGTAATCATCGCTTCATCCCCTCCTCTATGTGGAATAACAACTTCTGTGCCTTAGATGACAGCCCAACTCTGTATAGCTTTTAGAACTCTGGGGGTTGCGGAAGGGGTGGCCTCTAAAGCTCACAGGATGTCAGTCCTCCAAGCTTTCCTATAACAAGCAAAGGTCCCCAGAATGTCCAGGTTTGACCAAGAAGGTCAAGCATCAAGCCCTGGCAAAATCCCTTTGGTCAGAGGCCAGACTTGGCTCTTAACTTGCCACCTGCAGCCAATTGTACCTTGAACTAATTGGTTGGTCAGTTGTTACAGCTTTTTGCAGAAACCAGCTGTTTAACTCGGTGGTCTATGGCTTCCTTCCCCACTTGAGATATAATTAATCTTCCACAAATGCCTTTCCTGTCTGGCTCAGTCTCTACTCTTTATTCTCTCTCCTTCCTTCTTCTGGAGCCAAACCACCTTTAGTGCTGACCCAAGGAGAGAAAGAACTCAGGGTCACCTTAAGATTCTGCTGCTTTGTGATTGAAGGGAGGAATTGCAGTTTGTAACAAAATTGTCTTGAGTTAAACACACAGACCATTCCTGACATTATTAAGATGATTCTTTATTTTAGGATCAAGAGATCTATTCTAGCCTATACAAAATCCATAGGGAGGATTCAGCTATTCATAAGTGGCTTCTCCATTCTGTCTAACCTGCTCCAACCATCTTCTGTTGGCATGATGCCTTACAGGCCTCTCAGAGCACTCTATGGGCTCATCCCTGGGGTAGCAGAGTCACGCTGTTGAACCTTCTTTCTTTAACTCTTCTCATTTTAAATTAGTCTCCTTTTATTTATGAATTATATGATGTTATTTTTCACTCTTATACATAACACTTCAATGAATATCTTCACAAAAATAGATTTAAAAAGATTCTTCTGACTTAATTCCTTAGGATTAATTTTTAGTGATGGAATGGCTGGGTCACAAGAGAGGGATATCACTATAACTCTTAAAAAAATTTTTTTGAAGTATAGTTGATTTGCAATATGTTAGTTTCAGGTGTACAGCATAGTAATTCAGTTATATACGTGTACACACACATATATATATATATACACACACACACACATTTCTTTCTCAGATTATTTTCCATTATAGGTTATTATAGGATATTGAGTATAGTTCCCTGTGCTATACAGTAGGTCTTTTTTGTTTATCTATTTTATATATAGTAGTGTGTACATATTAACTCCAAACTACGAATTTATCTCTCTCCCCCTTTCCCCCTTGGTCACTGTAAGATTGTTTTCTATGTCTATGAGTCTGTTTCTGTTTTGTAAATAAGTTTGTGTGTATCATTTCCTTTAGATTCCACATATAAGCAATATCATATGATACTTGTTTTTATCTAACTTACTTCACTTAGTGTGATAATCTTTAGGTCCACCCATGTTGCTGCAGATGGTATTATTTCATTCTTTTTAATGGCCAAGTAATATTCCATTGTGTGTATATATATATATATATATATATATATATGTACATCTTCTTTATCCAATCATCTGGTGTTGGACATTTAGGTTGCTTCCATGTCTTGGCTGTTGTAAATTCACTATAACTCTTTCTAGCTATTATATCTTGCCTTATATATACAGCACCAACTATGTGCAGGTGCTTGTTTGAGAGCAAGATCACCCACACTGAGGGCTTTGGCTATCAATTTGTCTTTATTAATTAAGTGCATACAAAATACTATTTTCAGTTCCATTCCAATTTCTATATAAGCCATGGCCAGCATCTTCAAAGTGCAACTTCTTATAAAGGCATGGTCAACTCAGACTTTTTAAGCACCACTAATTTAACTCAGACTTTTTTCAAGCGTCACTAACTAATAACTAAACTGCTGTTTCCAAGTTCTTTTAAATCCTATTCAACTCAGCTTTGGTTCAAGACCTGTTTGACTACTGGAAATGTGATGCCCTGCACCAGGTTCATGGGGCTCTTCCCCTTTCTCCCCTCCCCTCCCCTCTCTTCTGCCCTTGTCTACACAGGTGGCATCTCTCTACATTGCGTATCAGCTCTGCCACGGGAGTTATGTCTAACTCCGCATTTCTTTCCCTAGTAACATGTTTTGACTCTTTGTTCCAAATGCGCAGGATTACTGCTTTGTTCCAAAATGCTGTCAGAGCCCAAAATAGCTTGGAAAATTTTCCTTGGAAATTGTTTCCAAAAGCCATAGGTCTGTCCTTTTGAATCTCCTTACTGGTATTTAGAAAACAGATTTTATTTTTGGAAGGAAACTAGTATCTTTTACATACTTTTCATATCAGACAAGACCCTGGTGGAAGCCAGAAAGCGTGCCATTATTTCAGTGGAGAGAATTTAATGTAAAGAGAACTGCTTCCCAGATAGAAGATAACTGAACAGGAAATAGGGGGAAACTGAGGTTTCGTGAAGGCAGTAGCTGTGGGAGGTAGCTGCCTCCCCTAAGGATGGGGGAACAAAGGGAAGAGGTTGGGATTACTAAATCTTAGAAGTTTGCAGAAAAGGGCTGCAGAGCTGGGACTCAGCCCTCTAGGGAGGGGGCATGCTCAAATGGAACTAAGGCTCTGAGTACAGAGCCCAGGGAAGAGGCTCCTGGGAGCTGGGATTCTGACTCCCCAGGAGAAGAGGCTGGTGGCTGGTGCTGTCTTTCTGAGACAGCACAAAGCAGTCGGTTCTAAGAGTGTGGAAGGGCAGCAAACCAGAACCACCCGCACTGCTGGAACCAGAAGCCCTGCAGGGTGAGAAATGTTGCTGGGGCAACGCTGATAGGAATGGGAAGCAAACAAAGGAGAAAGTCTGCATTCCCTCCTCCGACCCTCAAGCTCCCTATCTCCCTGATAGGCAGAGCCTGACAGGGAGCCACCTGGCAAAGGAAACATGTCATCTGCCCAGGCTCAGCCCCAGTATCAGAAAGCAGAGTGAGGAGGAGGGGAAAATTGGAGCCGAGAAACAATGACTTAATAACCGGCAACCCACCATGTATCAGGCAAGCCTTTTCAAATATGAGATCTTTAGTTCTCCTGCCACCCCTGTGACTGAGGAATTCTTGCCCTAGTTCATAGAAGAGGAAGTGGAGGCCCAGAGAGAGTAAAGGATCCTAGCAGCCCTGGAATGGGAACACACATCTTCTCACCTTGTGCTCACGTTTGTTCCACTGACATCTGCTGAAGTGAAGCTTTCTTCTGGATGACAAGGGAAGGAGTTTCCTTATCTCTGAGGGGGGCTGTCACGAGAGGAGATAAGAAGGAAGACAGGAAAGAGCCAGGGAGTGGGCGTAAGGCTCTGCCATATGTAATATGATTATTCCTTGTTACCCACTCTCCAATCTCTTTTCTAAATTCTACCCAGCTCATGAAACATCTGAAATGAGTAGATTTCTTGTGGAAACGTTAAAAGGTCTGAACTTTGCACCAGGAGAGACTTAGAGAGGAATAAGGACAGCATCTGAGGATGTAACACGAGAGTCAGAGAGGGTAAACTCTTTGGTAGTAGAAATCTTGGAGTTTTATGACTTCTTTAGGCTGTGTAATTGGTCTCTATCTTTAGACTTGGGAGGCTCTAACTGACATTTAAATTATACCCATTTTACAGGCAGAGAATTTGAGGCTAAGAAGGGGGTGAGGTAACATGACCAAGATCACAGGTTATAAAACTTGGATTTGGACTCAGTTCTGATTCCAAAAACACTTTCTCTGCCAAATGGGACAGACAGGAGAAGCCACAGTAGTACTATTACCTACCATTTATTCAACATAGATTGCATACTTGGAAATATGCTAATTGCTTATTTTGTTTAATCCTCACAATTTCATGAGGTAGATACCATTATAACTATTTTACAGATGAAAAACAGGCTGAGCTAGGCTAGATAATATGCCCTATTCATAGCCAGCAGTTAAGTTGAGCAGGAATCCTCACTTAAGTTCTTTGGACTCCCATATCTTGTGCTTCCAATCAATGTGCCTAATGTGCCTAAGAATCACCCAGGGATCCTGTTAAAAGCAGGATCCTATTCAGTAGATCTGGGGTGAGGCCTGAGATGCTGCATTTCTGGTAAACTTCCTGGTGATGCTAATGCTACTGGTCCATGAGCCTCACCTTGAGTAGCAAGTCTCCTACAATGACGTCTTACTGCTTCCCTATCCTGCCAAGCCCACCTCATCATCTCCAAGTTGGCTTACCACTGAGATCCCAAGCAGCCTCTTGGTCAAGCTCTGCGGTGATACGACATCCAAAACTAGTCCTTTTTTTTTTTTTCCTTCCTCTGAAAATGTTCGTAGTAAAGGAAGTAACCAAACAAATCCATCACCTGGCAGGTCATTAAGGAAAACATGATTTTGCCTCCATGTGACTCCATTCAATTAATGAAGCTGTCATTAAAGCCCATGACTGTGTCAGGAAAATTAGTTTCAGGTGTTGGATTGTTTGGGTTCTAGAATCATTCCTATATTTTTAATGAGGAATATTTGAAATATGGTCACCCTCCTCCCCCTTAGGGGTTTAGAGCTCAGGATGCCTAAGAAGTCAGACGTATTGGGGGCCAGCAGGGGGTTTACAGGAAGTGATTAACAACAGCCATTGTTGTCTCTTTCTATTACCCCAAGGCTGCCCATTGAGAATGTTTTCAGAGCAGCGTTTCGTGGGAGAAGCAGGAGCAAATGCAGCTTATGAAAAGTGCTGACAACTTCATAAAGGGACCCAAAGAGTGCTAACTAGGGATTTCCCACTCATACTGTCTACTCATAGAATGGAGAGCCTTAAGGAAGATTCATCTCCCTCTCTAACAGAACAATTATTTTGTTAACTCTGGTTAAAAGAAACATTTATTTATGCAAGAAGCATAGGAGGTGGGTTAATATTTTTTTAAAAAAATAACTGACATGTTTTCCTCCTGTAGTCTCATCCTCTTTTATTTCCAAACTTATCTCAAACAAGACCTCAGTGTCCCAGCTCTCACTGAGTTGTTGCAGCAGAAATGCAGAGAATCAAAATAAGCCCCCCCTTTTTTTTGGCTTGGGAGCCTTAGAACTGTGTTTGGACTTCAACAATAAGTTTGGAAAAATGCTTATAGAGTAAGCTTGCTTCCCCTCCACACTGGGGAGCCAAAAGTGTCTGGGCTGAAGCATTGAGAAAGCAATTCAGGAAGGAGACAAAGTTCATTGCTGGTGGCGGTGTCTGAGAGTGTTCCTGTCTTGTACCCTGACCCATGGGTTGACATCCTAGTACAGGAGAGGGGCACAATAGAAACTGAGTTTATGGTCCTGCTTGGCATGCAATGTGTTCCCTCCTATGAGGAGTTTCTGCGAATTTCTTATATATCTTCTCAACTACGCTTTCTTTTCTCTATGTTTTGTGTGTCAGTAATTTAGTCATTTTTATTGTTGAATAACATGCTATCATATCAATATGCCATAATTGATCCATTCACTTGTTGATGGACCTTTGCGTTGTTTCCAGTTTTTGCTGTTTTGAATAAAGCTGGTATGAACAGTCATGTATAGTTTTTTTTAAATAAGCTTTTAAATTTTAAAATAGTTTCAGATATATAGAAAAATTGCACAGGCAATACAAAGAGTGTATATCGTACATCCAGCTTTCCTTATTGTTAACAACTTGTATTAATATCATGCATTTGTCACAATTAACAAACCAAAATTGACACATTATTATCAACTAAAGTCCATGCTTTATTTAAATTTCCCTCATTTTTTCCTAGTGTCCTTTTACTGTTCCAGCATCCCATCCAGGATACCTTATACATTAAGTTGTCATGACTCCTGAAGCTTCTCTTGGCTGTGACAAGTTTCCTGGACTTGCTTTGTTTTTTTATGACTTTGACAGTTTGGCGGAGTGCTGGTCAGATAGTTTGTGGAATGTAGCTGAGCTGAGATGTGTCTGATGTGTTTCTTATGATTAGACTAGGGTTTGGGGTTTTGGAGAGGAATATCATAGAGGTACCATGCTGCTCTCATCACATTACCCCAAATGTACATCCTACCAATATGTGCTGGATTTTTTTCAATATTTTTTCTGCATCTTTTGAAATCACCATAATTTCTTCCATATATTTTATTCATGTAGTGGATTGTATCAATTGATTGTCAAATGTTGACTCAACCTTGAATTCCTGGGACAAACTTCACTTAGTCACAATGTATTATCCTTTTTATATATTCCTGGATATAATTTGCCAACATTTACTTGAAGATTTTGTGTCTATGTTTATATCATTAATTTATTTTCTTTCAGTATTTTTGTTGGTTTTGTTATCAGAGCAATGATGTCCTCATAAAATGAGGGGAGTTGTGTTCTCTTCTGTTTTCTGGAAGACTTTATGTAAGACTGATATCATACCTTAAATATTTGATAGGATTCACTGGTGAAGACTTTGGGCTTAGAATTTTCTTTGTTAGAAGGTTTTTAATTATAAATCTTATTTCCTTAATAGATATATGGCTATTTAGAGTTTTTAATTTCTTCTTGAGTCAGAGGTTTTTAATCACAAATTCTATTTCCTTAATGGGTATAAGGTTATTCAGATTTTAAAGTTTCTTTTTGAATCAGTTTTAGTATGTCATGTTTGCAAGTAATTTGTTCATTTCATCTAAGCTCTCAAATTTATTGACATAAATGTGTTCATAACATTTCCTTACTATACTTTGAATGTCTGTAGGATATCTACTGATATCCCTACTTTCATTTTTTTATATTAGCAATTTGAATTCTCTTTCTCTTTACTTTTCTTTCTTGCCAGAGACTTATCAATTTTAATAATATTTCAAAGAATCAACTTTTGATTTTTTAATTTCTCCTAATGTTTGTCTGTTTTCTATTTCATTTATTTCTACTTTTATCTTTATTATTTCTCTCCTTCCTCTTCCTTCGGGTTTACTTTTTTTTCTCCTAGCTTCCCCAAGAATAGGTGAAAATTCTGATTTTTAAATTTTAAGCCTTTTTTTTCTGCTTTAATTTTTAAAGCTATAAATTTCATTCTAAGCACTGTTTTTGGTGCATTCCACACATTTTAATATGTTGTGTTTTTATTATCTTTCATTTTTGATTTTTAATTTTATTTATTTATTTTTGGTGGGGGGAGGTAATTAGGTTTACTTCTTTATCTGTTGTTGGAGGAGGTACTGGGGATTGACCCCAGGACCTCAGGCATGCTAAGCATGCGCTCTCCCACTTGAGCTATACCCTCCCCTCCCATTATCTTTCATTTTTGAAACATTTCCCAATTTCTCTTGTAATTTGTGACTCTTGGATTATTTAGAAGTGTGTTATTTAATTCCCAAATATTTGGGGAAATTTTCTAGATATTTTATTTTTATTGATTGCTATTCAGTTTTATTTTCTGTTGTGGCTAGATTCTGTACTCTATAAGATTTTAATCATTTGAAATTTATTGCAGATTATTTTTCAGTCTTTCCATGTGGCTTTGCCATTTGTTTTGCAAAGGAGGTAGAATATATTTTCCTACCTTTGACTTTCAAGCTGAGTATGTGACTTGCTTCAAGCAATAGAATGAGATGGAAGCGATGGCATGCTGGTTTCAAGCCTAGGCACACAAGGCCTTGAATATTTCCAGTTGCTTTCTGGAGGTTTCATCATCCCTATGAGAAGAACATGCCAGAACTAGCCTGCTGGCTCGGGGAGGTTGTGCAACACAAGGGGTGGAGTTTAAACATGATCAGCCATGTGTAGTCAACCTCCAGACCGTCCATCAAAAATATATAATTGTTTGTTTTAAGCCACTGAGAGTTTGGAATGATTTGCTATATAAAAGCTAACTGGTACAGCCAGTCTCCATGACAGGTTATTGAGTGGATGCCCAAAGCCTAGCCAGCTGGTCTGTCCCCACTCCAGTAGGCTCTTCTGCTCTTTTGGGCTGAAGCACTATCTGGACTGTGTCCCCTTCCTTCCATTACTTTTCTTCCCTTGGAACAGTGACAGTGGACATCAATTAGAGTGTCAGCCTGATGAGTGTGCTCACAGAGTTGTCTTGACACAATCCCTTAGCAAAAAGCTCAGGCTTCCTGGGTGCCCATCTGGCCAGAGAGTGCCCAAGTGTTGGAGGAGGGGCAGCGTAAATGGGGTGGTGGGGCAGAACCTGACCGGGTCTGTTTTTTGCAGGGATTACCCAGGGCAATGTGGAGTAGAGTTGCACTTAAAAGCCTCTATTGGCATGCAGCAGCTTTATATTGGCCCCCAACATTCACCCATGAATTTGGACACCCTTAACTTCAGGATGTCATTCCCTTCCTATATGAAACTTCATTACCTCCAATCTGCCAAGGAGGAGACTTCTGGGACTGGCTCTGAATTTGGTTATTCTCCCTTTATCTTTCCTGGCATTTCCAGTTTAGAAAGGGGGAAGGCGGACAGCAGCACTTTTTAGTTTTCTGTCTGATCTGGACCTGGAAGTTCCAACTTTTCCTGTGTTTGTGCTGGCATGTGTGTGTGTGTGTGTGTGTGTGTGTGTGCATTGTGTAAATGTTTGTGTGTATATTTACACACAAGTATACAGATACATCCTCTCTCTCTTTATAGATAAATAGGTAAATAGATGTATACACACATACATATATATGTATGTATATATACACACAGGTATATAAGCACATACATGCCAAGTATATATATATCCACTTGTATTTATTCATGTTATATTTATTAGCCTGCTATTGGTTTTCACCTGTGCCAAATCTAGAAGAGGTGGACTGCTTCATTCTTAACTTTGTGGGGCTTGTGGTAAGAGTACAGTGAAGGTTTACTTATCATATGACTAAATATTTAAAAGTTACAAATCAAGTTAATAAATTGTTAAGCCAAATATGTCCTATTCTCCTACCTTGACAATTATATTTTCACAATAACCTGGAAGGCCAGGTTTAAATTTAGAATTCCTGTATCCCTCCAAGTTCTGTACCAGAAGTGGTGGTATGGGAAAAGCTAGTCCTTGACCCATGGCCTGCCCCCCTTGTCTTTCTGTCCCTGACTGGTACACACACTAACCCATGTATTCAAGCATCATTTAGGCCTCCTGCAAAGAGCCATCCTTGGCCACACTTCTGGGCTGGGCATGGACATTCTAAAAGCATAGTTCACCCTTAGGAGAATGGTTAGGCCTGTACAGGACAGGCAGATGGTTTTAGGGACATTTGTGCAGAGAAATCCAGGGTCCAATACACCCAGGTCACGGTCTAGAAGGCGTGGGGGCAAGACTCCAAGTAGGTATATCTGCTAAATATTTTCTTTAAAATCTTTGCACAGATAGTCATAAGTAAGACTGGCTTATTTTCTTTTGGATGTTATTAGGTTTTTGTATTAAGCTTATACTGGATTTAGAAAATGATTTGGGAAACCATCCACTTATGTATTATGGAACAGTTTGAATAATTTAGATAGAATTATATATTCCTTGATGGTTAGTTTAGTTAGATCTTACCTGTAAAACCACCAGGGTCTTCTGTTCTTTTTTATTTTTACTTTTTAATGTGATGGATCTGTGAAAAACCTTGCTAGTGTATTGTGTGGTTGCTTGTGTGTTCAGATAGCCTACTTTTCTTGAATTAATTTTGGTAATTTATATTGTGCTGGCAAATCATCCATTTCATCTAGATTTGAACATGTATTGACAACACTTTACATGACATTTTATAATTATTTTTACTATTTTTCACAACTATAGTTTTATCTTCTTTCTCTTTCCAAATATGTATATTTGTCCTGCATTTTTTCTTAGTCAAACTTTATACAGTATTGGGCTTATCTGCCTTTTTTTTTTTTTTTTTTTTTTTGTGGCTGGCAATTTGTTTGCGATTCACTATTTTTAGCATTTTATCTTTATTAATCCCCTCCTATTTTTTTTTAGGTTATTTTGCTTTGTTTTAATCTTTGAATTTGAATGCTTAGCACATTTATGTTCACATTTTCAAATGCAAATACCAAGGAAAGAGCAGGTGCAAGACTGTAAATGGGAAATGAAGCCAAGGGTCAGGAGGAGGATGGGATGAGGTGGAGGAGAGAGATTGGGAACCACAGGAAGAGGGACTTGGAGTGTCATAGCGAGTGTCATAATGTGTGAGGTTTAGTTGTCCGGGTGACATGTTATAAAACATTGCCATCAGGTCACCCTGCCTCCTCAGGCTCTGCTTCTAATTCCTGTCTCCATTTTGGCCACTAGCACATCATAAAGAGCTTGCCAAATACCCAACAGAAATCCAGACCCATGATGTCGACTACATTTTTGATCCAAGACTTTTAGTTTCATAGCCCAATAAAATTTTTAAAACATCAACAAGGACAAACATAAGGTTGCCAGTTTTTATTTTGTCAAGTACAGATATGAAATATATACACCCACAACCATTTACTAGCACAGCAGTTATGCCAGATTTTAACAGACGAAAGTAATAAAGGTTGAAAATTATAGAATAACTGTTTTATTCAATTTGCAATGTGGCTTGCAGAATTTCAGCGCTAGCATCCAGAGAGGAGTAGAGGAGAAGGGTGGGTTTGAAGCTGAGTAACAAAATCTTCATAAGCAACTCACTTGCTGGGCATGGGGGAAACTTAGTGAGCCCTACTTGTTATAGGCTTAGGTCCCCAAATTTTGTACTCCAGGAGTAAGCATTAAAAGTTTGCAAACCTATCTACAGGGTCTATAACTCTGTTGTGCTAACCCAATTCTTGAAAATGAAGGTGAACCCACAGAGCCAAGCACCTGGCAGCATTAAATGTCAATTCTCTCTGAAAGAAGACATGATCATGTATGTCACAAATTATTTTCACAAGCAATTTGTAAAGATAGCATCCTGGACTGGATAAAAACTGGCTAGGACCATAAGGAGACAAAACAGTAAGAATGAAATCCCTCAGAGGCAGAACCAATAGGGCTTCATATATTAGAATGATCAGATCTAGATTTTAAAATAATGGTGATTACTTACTCAAGGGAATAAAATACAATGTCTAGAATTTTAGCAAGAGAACTAAAAGCTATGTTTTAAAAAAGAACCAAATGAATATCCTAGATATCAAAGTCAAAATGAAGGATTCAATGAATGGACTTAAGAGCTAATAAGCGAGTTAATACATTAGAAGATAGATTGAAAGAAAGCATTTAGACTGAAATACAGAGAAACAGAAGGAGGAAAAACACAGAGTAGAATATGAGAGACACAAGGGTATAGGAATATCTTATATTGTTCTAATATTTGTATTATTGACATGCCAGGAGGCAGAGGGAGAAGGAAGGAGGGAGAGGGAGAGAGATAAAGAATGAGAAAGAAGCAATATTTGAAGAGACAGTGGCTGATAACTTTGAAAATTGATGAGAGATATAAATCTAGTGTTTTTAAGATTCCCTACAAATGTCTTGCAGGATCAATAAAAAGAATTCCAAGAACACTAAACACATCTTAGTAAAGATGCTGAAAATGAAACACAAGGGAATAATCTTAAAATCAGCAATAGAACAAAGATATATTACCTTCAAATGCGCAGCATATATTTGAAATATATTTGAAGGTCGTGGACTAAGAACTAATAGAAAAGAAAAATTGAACAATTAGAAAAATTTCAAGAGAAAAAAGAAAGAATATATGGGACAAAGAAAAACAAACAGTAAAATGGTAAGTTAAACCCCCCAATATAGGTAATTATAATAAAAACAAATGGACTAAATACAAAGATTACCAGACCTGATTAAAAACTCATTCCATGCTTTAGATGAGTTGTATGTAAAACATAAGGACACAGAAAAAAGGGGAAGGACTGAAAAAAGATATATTGTACATATATTTATCAAAAGAAAGCTATGTATATTCTGAATATGAGCCCCTTATTCATTATATGTGTTTTATGTAATAGATACAGAAATATGATAATGTAGTAGATTATATTAATATTATATATATTTATATTTACATATATAATATTATAGGTTGTATATTTTTATTATATATATTATATATCTATCATCAATAAGAAAAAGACAAATGAACCAATAGAAAAATGAGCAAGAAGGTTGAAGAGGCACCTCACAACAGCCTATCTGCTCTTGACCAAAAAATATATGAAAAGGTGCATAATCTCAGTAGTAATCAGGAAAATGCAAAATAAAGCCACAATTGGATGTCATTAACTATGCATCACAATGGCTAAAATTTGAAAGGTGGATAATATCAAATTTGCCAAAGATGGGGAACAATTTTTATTGTCTTTTATTATCTCTGTGTGGGAGTAGAAATTGATATAACCATTTTGAAAAACTGCTTAGTATTATCTATTAAACCCAAAGCTGTGCATACCTAATGAACCAGCAGTTTCACTCCTAGGTATACCCCTTTATTCCTTTCTTAGGATAGCCGCAACTGAGTTCCACAAACGAAGTGACTTTAAACAACAGAAATCTATTCTCTCACAGTTCTGGAGGCTCGATGTCTAAAATCAAGGTGTTGGCTGGGTCATGCTCCCTCTGGAACCTTTAGGGGAGGGTCCTTCCTTGCCTCTTCTGGGGTCTGGTAGCCATAGGCATTCCTTGGCTCATGGCAGAAGGACTCCAATTTCTGCCTCCACTTTGACAGGGCATCTTCCCTCTGTGTCCAGCTTACCCTCTTATTAACAACACCTGTTATACTGGATCCAGGGCCCACCCTAATTCATTAAGATCTCATTTTAACTAACTATCTGCAAAGACCTTATATACAAATAAGATCATATTTGCAGGAGTCAGGGGTTAGGCTTTCAACATATCTTCTTAGGGAACAAATTCAACCCATAACAATACAAGATCCAACAGAAATACATGTACATGTGATACCATGAGGCATGTGTAAGTAAGATACGTAACAGCATTATTTGTCATAACCCCAAACTGGATACATCTCTTAAATTAATAATAAATTGTGGTAGTAGAATCATACAATAAAATACATACTATACAATTATTTAAATGAGAAAATTGTAGCTATACACAACAATGCGTATCTCAGAAACATAATAATAAGATGAAGCTAGACAGAGAAGAATACATATTGGATGAATCCATTCATTAAGAGTTAAAAAGGAAACAGGCGTAGCTGTATTTTACTATCTGGGGATATATGTGCAGATGATTAAACTAAAAAGAAATTCAAGAAAATGATTAGCATGAAAGTCAGGATAATAGTTACCTGTGGAGGAAGGGAAGGGATACAATTGGGAAGGGGCATGAGGGGGTTCCCTAGATTTGGGCAGTGGTCTATGACTTCACTTGGATGCTGGTTACTTTGTGACCAATCATGTGGTCATACAGTAGTTCCCCCTTGTCTCTGGGGGACACAACTTCACCACAATTGTCTTTCAGTATGCCCTTTGTCTCCAAGTTTATGTCGTTGCGTCCCCAGTGGATGCCCGAGATGGCAGATAGTACCAAACCCTATATACACTACGTTTTTTTCTATACACATATACCTATGATAAAGTTCAATTTACAAATTTGGTACAGTAAGGGATTAGCAAAAACTAACAAAGTAAAACAATTATAACAATGTACTGTATAAAAGTCATGTGAATGTGGTCTCAGACCCTCTTTCTCAAAACATCCTGTTGAACTGTACTCACTAGTATGTGAGTTGATGATGTGGATGATAAAATGTCTGTGTGCTGAGATGGCGTGAGGGGAATAACGCAGGCTCTGTGAGGCAGCGGTAGGTTCCCACTGACCTGACATCAGAAGATGTTTGCCTTCGGTGATCCAGGATCATGGCGCCCTTATGATGCTGTGGCCAGAGATGGATGTCAGGGACAGACAGTGTCCATGGTTGAGGTTCTGGCGAGATGGAGCTGGACAGCAAGGGACTTCATCACGTGACTCAGAACTTTGCACAATTTAAAACTTATGAATTGTTTATTTCTGGAAATTTCCATTTAATATTTTCAGACCATGGTTGACTGGAGGTAACTGAAACCGTGAAAAGCAAAACTGAGGATATGGAGGTACTACTGTGTACCTTTATTTTGCTTACTCTTCTGCACATGGGTTTTATTTCTCACGTGTGTGCTTGCACTTTTTTTTTTTAAAGGAAGAAAGAAAAGTGAATCCAGAAGGTTAGTGGATTTGAGGCCACCTGGGTTACATTTACAATCAGATGAGCCAAACCAAAGCAAGTGTAATTAAGTTTAGTGGAAACAGCATATTGTCTTCAGTTCCATTTAACAACCTGGATGGGTGTGGCTCTGCCTGCAGTATCTCCTGAATACAGGTTGGAAAATGTTAATTTATTCAATAGTATGTTTTTGTGAACCCACAATGTGCTGGACACTGTGATGCACCTTTCCTCTGAGCTGTGTTGTACAGAGTTCAGAGGAAATAGAGACAATTTTCAGTTTGAATAGCTTCTAATCTCAAGTTTCTGCACAGCGAGTCTTCCCTCACACCACCCCCACCTTTGCCCACACTCTGGTTGGAATGATTAAAACTTTTGAAATACGTATTAAAAGATGCACATATTCAAAAAAATTTCATGGCCATCTGAGATCAGGGTGAGAAAGGCTGTTGAAAATCTGTAGCAGCCTGAGTCGGGAAGTTGATGTTCGTGTTCTCTGAATATTTAAGCTTTTAGGTAAAGATTCTAAATCTTACTGCCTGAAAGCTCTGCAAAAACCCCGAGTACAGCCCCACCAGTCCCTCTTTTCTTTAGGACTGTAGATGTCATTAAGTCTCAATAATGAAAGCTATTAACACAGCACATGAGACTAAAAAGAAACTTAAGAAGACATTTATTGTGTCTTAAACTTGTCTTTTATTATCTTCCATGCCTGACTTGAAGTTCAGTGCATACGACGGTGCTGTCTTATTTAATTACACGTTTGGGACTCATGCAGCTGTAGCATATGCCAAAAGTAAATTTCCAAGAGTCTGGCTTGCTCAGTTTTAAGTAAATCCATGTTCAGGTAGTGATTTGCCAAGATATCTATCAACTTTTCTTCATCACCTTTCTCTTATTTGAGAAGCCATGAGCTTCAGGAGGGCGGAGACCATGCTTCCTTTCCTTAACCATGTGTACTCGGCACCTACACAGTGTTAGGCATGAACTAAACCCTACTTGTTGATCTGCTGACTGAGAAAAGGAATGAGCAAATTCTTGATAAAACACATAGTTCTGTAGAATGAGCAATAATATTCCAGAATGATTCCATTTAAGTTGTATTTAACCTGCCCTCCCCCCCACAAAAAAAGGCCCAGACTTTTGGACTTTCATTCATTCCATCAACTAATTTTCATTGAAAACCTATGTAGACCTTAGGGACATATAGTACTTTCAATGATGAAAACTAGAAGAAAATAAAGAAAAGTGGTAGGAAGTACTTGGGGGACAATTTTAAATAGAATGATCAAGGAAGGTCTCACTGAGGTGATGTCTGAGTAAAGATCTGAAGGAAGTGAGGGAGTGAGGGATGAAGTGAGAAGAGTTTGGAGGTGAAGGAGTACACCATGGGTCTAACAGAAGAGCCTTTTAGACGGAGAATAACATGTGCAATGGCCCTGAGGCAGAGAATCCTGGGAGAACTCAAGGAAAAGCAAGGAGCACATTGTAGCGAGAGCAAAGTGAAAAGGGGAGCGCAGTAGGAGGTGAGATCAGAGAGGTAGCTGGTCCAGGCTGTGTGGGACATTATAGGCCATTGGTTTTTACTAACTGTGAGATACAAATCTGTTTGGTGATTTTGAGCAAGGGATTGACGTTTGACTTGCTCGCTCGCACGCGTGTGTGCGCTCTCTCTCTCTCTCTCTCTGTGTATATATAATTGCAATACAGTCAGTTTACAATGTTTCATCAATTACTGGTGTACAGCGTAATGCCTCAGTCATACATGAACATACCTGACTTGCTTTTTAACAGGATCACTTTGATGGCTTTATTGGAAATAGACAGAAGGATAAAAAGCAGAAACAGATGGAACCAGAGCTAGCCTATGGGAAATTGTAGTCATCAGATAGACACAGTCATAAACAGAGGATTCAGTTTTCACAGAGGCAGAGTAGAAATAGAAGTTCTCTCCTTTCAGGAATATATTTGATGATAGAGTAGGTACAACTATAATTACACAATAGATATTTTCTTCTTTCTTGATGAAAAAATATATATGGTAATGCATGAATATGCTACTGTAACTGCCATTTGGAAAGATGTTTTGGAATGTTTAAATAAAATGAGTGAGAAATTATAGACTGCTCTTTTGAATGTTTTTGAAGGCTATCATTTGTCATCTTTAACTGTATTTTTTAAAAGAACTGAGAGATTTAAATAAAAATCAATGGCATATAAAGCAAAAACAATAAAGATGAATAATGAAATCAATAGAAATTATTTTAATACAGAGAAATGAATTGTGACAAATTTTTCAGATTATACTTAAAGCCCAAATTCATTAAGAAAGAGATAAATTTAATCCAGTAAATTTGATAATCCAGTTAATGAAGAGAATTGATTAAATAAATCCACTGCTAATTTGGCAAAAAACTTTGAAATTAATGAAGAGAATGTAAAACTCAAAATATGCCAACACACTAAGATATCAATAAAAACTGGCTAAAGAGTACTGTCCATTCAAAAATATTTATGTTCAATCAGAAACAGAAAAGCTTGAAATGTTCTGAAATTGTACAGCTCATTTGTGAAATAAACTTGATAGAGGTTTTCCAAAATTTAAAAACAAACCTAAAAATTTACATGACAATACCATTAATAAGTTGTGATACTGGAAGGAACTTTTCTAAAATACCGATATTAAAACTCTGCTTTCTACAAACCATGCTGGAGGAAAGACCCAATTGTAGGAGATGAAGAGTTGATCAAAGATTATGTACCCCAAAATGGGAGGATAAAGTATTATAAAGGTGTACCAGGCAGTTAATTCATCAAAATGTTATGTTTCTGGATTTTATGATGTTTATGGGTTTTCTTACCTTTTTAAAATTTGGATCTAGTTGTATTTTTTTTTCTCATTCTTGCTAAATTAATTAAACAAGGGAGGTCATTAGGCTGAGGTGGCTCTAATGAGGTGGTGACCTGTGTAGCAAACCAAAGTGTAAGCCTTTGCCCCAAGGATACAAAATTGAAACGTAAGAACAACCAGTCACAAATAGCCCACTATGCTTTACACTGCAGCCAACCAAATAATTTCCTGTTTGTTTGTTTTTTGGCTTTAGGTCCCCCAAATCTGGGTTCACTCTTATCAAACAGGTCCATTTGTACATGTTAAGATTGAGAAGACAATTGGGCGTCCATAAAGATGAGACAGATATGGTGAGACAGATATTCGAATCTGGAGTTAGGGGAGGAGTTTAAGTTGCAGAAATAAATCTGTGAGTTATGATATGCTATCCATATTCCATGTTTTTTTTCCTCCACACCACCAAGCAATTAACTTAATTCTCCATGGACACTGACCAGGTGTCCCACAAATTTAACTCAATTCTGACACTATCTACCTGGACAGTGTCAGATCCCACAGGTGAAGGCTCAGTCCCCCAAGACTGTGTGTACATATATTTCAGTTAGAGCCAGAAGGTGAAGGCAGCCTATAGAGAAGGCTTGAGGGTTTGGGGGACATTGCAGATTATGACCATGATTTCCAGACAGTCAGTGGTTTTAGAAGTTGGAGAGTGTGATGAGATGGGGTAAGAACATTTAGAACATTTTGGGGATTAGATCTTGGGGATCTACAGGAATGAACTTGGGGACCTAGGCTTCTTGCAATGACTAATAAAAATGGAGACAAAAATATATATGCCTGACTGGGACATTATGCTGTACACCAGAAATTGACACATTGTAACTGACTATACTTCAATTAAAAAAAAAAATGGAGACAAAGAACATACAGATAGATGGTTGGGTTGAAGTTGTTTGTGTTGATGGGGAAGGAAGGTTAGGGCTCTGGTCAAGGAAGATTGTGAGCTCTGTTGCATCGTCAGGACTCCTCTTGGAGGTGTAGAAGGCCACATTCATAAGGTGAGAGATTAAAGGATTATTTGTCCGTTAAGCATGTGGGGCTCTGTTTTGACCGCAAAGATTGAGGTGTGGAAAATGCAAGAGGGTTGACTTACAGTTGTGAAGGTTTCCAGTGTCAGCATCAAGAGCCCTGTGAAGACTGCCTTAGCTGCCTCAAAAGTCCTCCCAAGCTTTTAACATGAGCCTGATACACAGGCATTTAACTGTTTGCTGAATGAATAGCTAACATCCGCATTAGAATGACTTCTTGGGTAGCTAACGCACAACTAAAAGAATAAAAACAGAAAGGAGAGTCTGTTCTAAGAGCAAATTCCAGCTGCAGAATGAAGAAAATTATTACCAACACTAAAATTGCAGTTTTCTGAGTCTAATAATTTAAAAACTCAGACTGTGTAGGACATAGGACAAGCGATTATAGAAAAGGGAAAGGAAGGAAAGATGGAGATAAAGAAAATTTTTTTGGTGGTGGTGAGAGTGAAAAAAGGATGTGTTAAGTTTTCAACATCAATTTAATGTGAGAGCCAGCACTGGGGAAGGGGGTTGAGTATAACATATATTTCCTCTAAGTCATACCAACCCCCAGGCAAAGTTGGGGGATAGGCACCTAAATGCTAAAAATGAAAGAAAATTCGTTATTTTGGTTTTCTTCATTAGCCACTATGTGGGATCACCCAGCATTGCTTATGTCCCTTTCCAACGGCAGCTGAGAGCACCTCCCAGGCACGTGGCTGACTGTCCTGGGAGAGCCACTGAGTGTCTCTGATTTCCATTCTGTGCTTGTTCCAGGACACAACCCTGCAGCAGCTTCTGGAAGAATTCATATTTTGCTTCCTAGTTAGAGTATAGACCCCTCAAGGCCACCCTCCTCAATTAACAGATTAAAGGGACTTACAGCACTTTCAGTCTAATCCCCTATCTGGTGCAAAGGCCCTTCAGAAACTGGCATCCTACTTCAAAGTGGCATAACATTTACCACCCCAGAGGCAGCCCATTCCCTTTTGGTCCTTTTCAGTGAACAGAATGTTCAGGCTCGTTGAACCAAAATCCCCGTAGCTTTTAAAGAAACATTTCTGCCAAGATTTTGTAATTTGTTTAATAAGATCAGTGGCTACCAGTTACAAGCTATAGGATGTCTCTCTGGTGACAAGAATTCAAAGTCTCCCTTGTGGAAACAGCTGATTCAACCCTGGTGCAGTCTTACTAATCAATTTCCTTTTCTATATGCATTATTTATAAATGTTCTTCTGTTACATTATTCATTCATTCTTTCTTTCTCATATCCAACAAGCATTACATAAATTAAAGGATGGCTACTATGTGCGGGGCACAGGAGTTTTAGTCACATTGGTAAATGAATCAGTTAAGGTCCCATTTTCTAGGACTTTATTGGCCAGAGGGAGACAGCCTGCAGTTCCAAAGTGAGTTAAGTGCTGTGTTATGGGAGTTATTAGAGTTCATTAGAGTCTACAGCTGGGCCACCTAATCTCACCTGAAGTATAATACCAGAAATTAAGTTGCTGGTTTTCTTAGGTACCTGCTATACCTGAATATAAACTCCACTTACCTTGAATAAATTTGGGTAGATGCCGTGTTTTTATCACTCATTCATTTGCACACTGTCTCCAGTTCTGGAGCATATGGGTAGGGCAAACCCAGTGTTGAGCAGTCATGGAGGGGATCAGCGGCTGGTGGGGGTGCAGGGATAGGCAGTTGGGCCTTGGCCGTGGGTATGTTTCCCTGCTGTCAAATTCCAGACTCACTGGTCTTTCCTTAGTGGGAATGGTTACTTCTCAGAGTGACATAAGTTCCTGGGCTTCTGCTGATAAAACAGGAACACTACTTATTGTCCATTGATTAGTCAATGAAGGAGCAAGGTCAGAAACATTAAGCACAAATATTTCAAAAACTATATACAAGGATTCATCAGTTTGTTTGTTTGTTTTTTGTTTTTGTGCACAGATCCAATAAGCCTAGGTGAAAATGGAAGCAATCGGGAAGAAGGCCTTTTCTTAGGACACTGTTACATATTTCAAGACAAAAGTGATTACTACATATATTTCCCAGATGTCAAATCACATAAGTTAAGAGCCTCATTTCACTGATAGCATTCCTAGCTTCAGGCCATCTTTATAATTTTTACATTTTCTTTAACTTAATGAAATCAGTCCTGATTTAAAAAACAAGATCCCCATAATTATGCTCTTAAGTTATGGCTGAGGGAAGAGGAGGGGTCTAATTATACACATTTCCCATGGGAAGAATGTGGACTAGGCTTTTAGCCCAGCTCCTCACCCTGTCTGTGATCTCCAGCAAGTTCCTGCTCCACTCCATGAATGGGGTGAAAAGATGCCCCACGTTATGGTGTGAGCATCAGGCTTTAATTCACTCAGCGGATATTTACTGAGCCCCTGCTCTGAGGTCCCAAATCCTCCGGACTCTTCTAGGTGTTTGGGATACATCAGTGAAGAAGATGTATGAAGATTCCTGCTTTTGTGGAATGTATATAGTGCAGGGGACGATGGTAAACATTAAGCATAATTAATAAGTAAATTATATGGTTGATGATAAGTTCTAGGAAAAAAAAAAAGAAAATACGACTGGGCAAAAGGGACTTGGGAGGGCAGGATGGGTCTGTGCAGTTCCCAGTGTTCCCTTTCATGTAGACTTTGTTGTGGATGAGATTTAAGTCAAGACTTGAAGAAGGGAATTACCTAAGGGGATGGCTTGGAGAAAATCCTCTCAGGCAGGAGCAGCCAGTACAAAGGCCCCAAGGTGGAATGTTTCCTGGCATGTCTGAGAGTAAAGGAAGCCAATGTATCTAAAACAGAGTTTAAAAACAAAAGGAGTTGGTGGGTGGGGAGCCTGGAGTAACAGAAGATTGTGTTAAGACTGTGTACGTTGTCAGGACTCAGGCTTTTACTCTGAGCAAAGTGAGGAATGACTGCAGGATTCTGAATACTAGTTTTGAGCTTGGGAGATTTCCTGTCTACTGTGTTGAAAGTAAGGCTTTTAGGAAGCAAGGGAAACTGGGTTGGAGGCAGTGAAAGGGGTGAGAGATGACGGTGACCCCAGGATAACAGGAAATGGTGACAAGTGCTGGACATCTAGATGAATTCTGCAGCCAGGGCGAGTGTGCTTTCCCGATGGATTGGATGGGGAACACGAGTGTGTTTCTGGAGGAGAATCAGGATCTCAGTTTGGATATGTTTAATCGGAAATGTCTATAAGACATCAAAGCAGAAATGTCAGGGGACAGTTGGGTATGACTCTGGAGTTTGAGACGGGAGTCTGGAAAAGAGATATAAGTTTGAGAGTCATTGGAAACCCACTAAAATATGTAGCAAGTTAATATTGATAGTAATTAGTGTTTTGTGGTCATTGTATTTTTCCCTTTGTCTCCCTGCTCCCATGAAAAAAAGGAAGCCAGGCTTTTGTTTTCTTTTGTCTCTGGGAGTTTTTTGGCAATGGAAAAAATCCACTGCAAGAAGAAAACCCCCTTTCTTTGCTTTTGTCTTCAAAAGCTTAGAGTTTCGGAAAAGGGCCTCTCAGGGAGGCGTGTGTAGCAGGCAGGTGGTTTGAGTAAAGTTCATCCTCCTTGTCATAGCTCAGGTAACCCAACGCTTCCTTAGTATATGGCATTCTTCTAACCTCAGCGATTAATTCAGTGGTAGCCCAATTTGCTAGAAGCTTAAAGACATTTGCTGGGGATTCTAAGATACCTACACAGATGCTCCTCTTGGATACTGTGGTGCATATTTTTTGGACCTGGAACTGATAGAGCCATTTTACCCCATGAGAGAAGTAAGCTTAAGGACTAAGATGCCATGTGGAAAAGGGCATGCTTTTTTAAAATAGCAGAAATGGGGCATATTAATTGTTTATTGCTGTGTAACAAATTTTCCTAAAACTAAATGGTTTAAAACAACAAAGTTATTATTTCATACACTCTTGTTGGATAAGGAATTTGGGAATGGCTTAGTTGGGTGGTCCTGGTTCTCAGAGTCTTTCATGAGGCTGCAATCAAGATGTCAGATGGGGCTGCACTTATCTGAAGGCTTGTCTGGGGCAGGAGGAGCTGTTCTAAGATGGCCCTTTCACATAGATGGCAGGATAGTGATGGCTGTGGGTAGGACTCTCCAACGGGCTGCCTAAATGTCCTCATCACATGGTAGCTGACCTCTCCCAGAGTAAGTGACCCAAAAGAGAAGAAGAAGGAAATTTCAATGCCTTTCATGGTCTAGTCTCAAATGTCACACACCATAACTTTTGCCACATTCATTAGAAGCAAGCCACTGAGTCCAGCCCACAGTCAGTGGGAAAGGAATTAGGTTTTATTTTTTGAAAAGAGAAACATCAAAGAATTTGTAGACATATTTTAAAACCGTCACACATGGTCCTAGGGCTCTTACATAACCACACCTGAAGCCTTTCCTACAGGTAAGTGAACCAATAACTTTCCTTTAATTTTAAAGCCAATTTGAGTTGAGTTTTTAAAAAATACTTGTAGCTGAAAGCATTCCAATCTAATAGATGCAGAAGGGTATAAGATGAAGTAGCTGATTCAGGAGAGAATAAAAGTTTCTAAAGCTGGGAGGGGATGGTTTCTTGGGAGGTGATAGATTAAGGAGAAAGGGGGAATTGGCAGCTCCCAGGGAGACTGGATCTACACTGGGGTTCCCAGCTCCACAAGATCCATGGCCCAACCCTGGGACTGCACTAATCATGTCTCTCATTTCCTGGGTAATCTGATGCTTTAACATCTGGGGCACCACTCACTCTGCAGGGACTGCCCCTCCCAGGGTTAGCCAGTTCCTAGAGATAGTGAACAACTCACCCATGAGAGCACTTTTCAAATACAAACCAGTCAATCCAGAGCCCACACACCAACCACCTCCTTTATGGGGTTCACTAGGGAGGGCCACTCTAGGGCCAGGTCCCAGACAACTAGGGAGAGCTTCTATGCTCCAGACCCTGCTGAAATTATTCAAACTAGCCCATCCTAAACCTTCTTACCATGCCTCACCTGTTCCTTCATAAGGAAACCATAATAAAGCCTCTTGCACACAGTTCCCTGCCTTCCCTCTGCTTCCTAACTAAATTTGGTATTCTCTTTGTGGCCCCCGCATAGCATGGCATGCTCCCTTCTCTTGGGAACCCTGAGTAACAAACTATCTTTTCAATGGCAATTGTCTTTTGACCTTACTGTGCCCCAAATTTTCTATTAATACACTATGTTTTAAATCAGGGACACAATCTATGGAACATCCCACCTTCAAGAGACCATGTGGATGCAGACAAGTGGTATATCAGCTGTGGCTAGTATAGTTCCTTCCTCTGTGTTCTGGACTATGTAAGACCCTAAGAGAAAGTAGGGGACAGGGACCAGCTAATGGAAGTAGAGTCAAATTTGATATAATTTTAAGAAAACATTAAAGAAATAGATAATATGATGCTTTACCTGAACATGTTGATTACAAATTAATAACTGCTACATATAAATTTTATTTTTGGAAGACTATGTGATAATCCTAACAATCAGTTACTACTATTCATTTCTTGGTTTTAATTTTCAAGGTAATTTTCAAAGATTTATTTTTAAAAATCTCCAGCCCCAACCATCTCTCCCATTTGACCTCGTGATACATTTAAACACTGGGATGTGTGAAAGCATTTGGTGACAATTTTTGTTACACAGATGTTACATGCTTCACCTCATCTACAAAATTTGCCAAGTACTTTGAGTCTTACTACTTCAAAAATATTATGCAATTGTTTTGTAAATTTAATCATGAGTTCACTTTATTGGGCATTGCAATTTAACCTGTTTGCCAACCTACTGATTTTTCTTAAATCTGAATCTCAACCATCTCTATCTAGTGCAAGGCTTTCATTTATTTATTTGGATCTATTTATTTCTTCCTAGATAGGAAGGTGATTTTTTTCCTTCTTAGAAGCTTCTTTCAACCGCCTTTGCCTAAGACTGATATTCCTGGAATATTTTCTCCTTTGTAGTCATTCTAACACCTTCCTTGCAATGTCCATCTTAGGCCCTTTCTCTGAGTGCCTGTTGTCAAGCTGTCCCATCATTGTCCTCAGTAAATGACTGTACATTCTTCATCATTGATGAGATGGAAGCTGACTGATACGAGGGAGTTTCCTCACTTACCCTCAGGTTCCAAATTCTCTGTATCTCTGTGTTAAATTCTTTCATTTTCCTACAAATGCCACAGGAAGTAGTACTGGGAAGGCACTCTTCTCTCAAGATAACCATCCTTTTGGCTCCTGGGGAAAAGGGTTTCTATAGTCATCACTTCTCACACACCCATCCTTCTAGCCCTTCTAATGGCTAAAACTAATTTTTTTTGGGGGGGATTTTTTTTTCTTAGTGGAGATGCTGGTGATTGAACCCAGGACCTTGTGCATGCTAGGCACGCACCCTACCACTAAGCTATACCCTTCCCTTAAAACTAATTATTAAGCACCTGTTATTTTAGGGGAATCAGATGCTTAAGACACTGATCTTGTCATTGAGAACTTAAAAAGAAGACTAAATGATTAGCAAACCAACAATTATAAAAGTGTATACAAAAATACGTAGATAGCACAGAGGCAAGAATGACTTACTGTGGTATAGGATAGTGTTTCAGTTTTCTATTGCTACAAGCTTCTCCAAAATTTAGTGGCTTAAAACAACTGTAATTTATTATTTCTCATGATTCTATTATCTGAGCTTGGCTTAGCTGGGAAACTGTCCTGCTTTATGTATTGTCTTATGGGACAGAAAATCCATGGCTTTTTCACTTGCATGTCTATTTATTCATCTGAGATGACTGGGTGCTTGCTTCATGTGGCATCTCTGTCTGGCCTTGCTTGGACCTCCTCACAGCATGGCTGTCTCAGGGTGGTCAGCCTTCTTTCTGCAGATAGCTTCTAAGAGGGAGGACACAGAAGCTGCTAGTTCTACTGAGGCTTGGGTTTGAAAGTTTTAGAATGTCACTTTCACTAAATTTTACTGTCGAAACAGGTCAGAATTCCAGACCAGATTCAAGGGGAGGAGATGTAGATTTCATTTCTTGATGAGTGAAGTGCTATGCGTATACACGGAGGAAAGGCATTTACAGAAGCCATCTTTGGAAATTACCAAGGAGGACAGGTCAGGGAAAGCATTGTAAAGAAGTGATTGAATTGGCAAAGGAAAAACTGCCCAAACATAAACTCACTTATTCTTCTGGCCTCTATGAATAAGGACTTCGCATCCCCACCAACTCTTAACACTCCCCACTCTGTTGCCCAGAGAATTGAGTGTTTTGAATCTGGCATAAAGATAAGACTTGGAGGATAGCTATTTGAAATGTAGTAAGGAGTCAATTGTCCATCCTAGGCCTTTCTTTTAATTAGCTTGACCCACAATTTTTCTCTCCAGGTTCCTGGCATTTCTTTTTTTTTTTCCCCTTGTGGCATATCTCAGTCAATATCAAACTTGTCAGTAACCTGGAGAAGAGGTTTCCTGACAGGAAAGCAGGGCTGAGAGAAAGGTTCCTGTGGACTCAGGGAGAATAATGAACATTGGCTTCTTTTGGTCCCACCTGGAGAGGAAACTGGAGAGAATGTAGGATATACTAGGAACCAAATTTATATGCGAGACAACAGAATGGTGCTTGTTGAAGGAGCCAGGCTGGGAGTTGGGCGGGAAGTGATGTGGCCATGGCTGGTAGGGCCTGCCAGCTCTCTGGGGCCAGGAATTTCCTGCTGCCTTTATGGAAATGTGGACTCTGGAAATCTGGCTATGTCTATTCCTATGGGACTAGCAGCTCATTTCTGCAGCCTCAGAAAACTCTGGAAATCATGCTATTCCTATGCAGTTCGCATTTGGGGAATTACTTCTTTACTGTTCTGTCTCTGGATTTAGTGAAGTTTCCTTGAAATTTCCATCTTTCTCAGCTGTGCTAAATGAAGCTGTGGGTAAAGATTTAAGCCCATACTTGGGCCAGAACCACAAAACTGTACTTCCTCCCTCCACCTGATTTTCGGGGTCTGAATGGTGGCAGTGGTAGGAAAAGCGGGGGGAGCACTTTCAAGTGGGAGATGAGAGACTTTGGTATGGGCTGTTTGGCCAGATACTTTTTTTGCCAAGTCTCCTCTTTATCCTCTCAAATGGGAAGTTCTGTGTTTTACTTTCATTTCTTTACAGGAGACTGTTGCTAAAGTGCAAGTAGAGCTGGAGATCTGAACTAAGCCAGCGTGTTGGAGAGAAATGGTCAGCATCCACCCATGCCTACCTTCCATCTCATGCACGGGCATGCTCACACACACACACACACACACACGCACACACACACACACACTCTGACCCCCTGCCTGGCCAATGCAGCTCAAAGTTTCTGCTTTGTGTGCACAGCGGCTTGTTTTCCCATCCTGCCAGATCTGCACACTTTTCCAGGGCACTGACAGCTCTTCCTAGGAGTCACCCTCTGCCTCGGAGCTGCCTTCTTTCATTATCACCATCTAAAACAGCCCGTCTTAAGGCAGATGGGGGCTTGTCTGGGAACACATTGCAACTTCAGAATCCAGATGCCACCATATCCAGTCTAAAGACAAATGGGATGACACAGTTGGCTGTCCTTAAGGGGTTAACTTGAAAATTAACAGCACTGAACTATAAGCCCCAGAGGACCCTCCCTATCAGGGGTCCGAGCTGGACAGGGCGTCACTGTTTCCCTTGGAATAGACTGTTCAGAGAAGAGATAGGACCAAGCTGACTCTCCATATCTAGGGGCTCAAGTGTTTTTTGTTTTTTTTCCCAGATGTGTTTTGAGAAGTAAACATTTCTGAGAAACTTCACTGTCAAGGAAGAAGTAGAGAAAAAGAATCACCATAACCTTAAGAGTCTAAAATTATTATTGTGCCCTTTTTTATTTTAAGGACTACCTAGCCCTAGTTGGACCACCCAAGCCCAAACCCCTCTGTCTTGTCAATTCTTTTTTTTTAATTGAAGTATAGTTGGTTTACAATGTTATGTTAATTTCTGGTGTACAGCACAGTGATTCAGTTTTATATATATATAAATATATATATATATTCCTTTTTCTATTTTTTTTTCATTATAGGCTATTACAAGGTATTGAATATAGTTCCCTGTGCTGTACGATAGGACTTTGCTGTTTATCTATTTTATGCATAGTAGTTAGTATCGTGCCTGTTTTACAGAGGCACTGGGTGATGAAGACCCTGGCCCATGTTTACGTAGCCAACAGCGGCAGAGATTGGAATCCTGGCCTCTTTGGCCCTCCGTGGCCTCCCCTCCTTGATTAGAGGGGATGAGCGATCAGGAGCTCTAGGCTGGGCCTCTCCGCTGCTCTGCCCCAGGTTGGCTCAGGCCTGGCTAGCGCCCCACTCTTTCCGTTTTCTTTCCCTGGCAGAAAACCTCGGCGACTTGGCCGCTTTTCTCTCCTCTGGAGCTTCAGTCACTCCCTTCCCCTGGTCTTCTCTCCCCAGTCTCCCCAGTCTCTGGCACAGAGGGCTGCAGTGGATCCGATTCCCTGCTTCCTCCCTGCTCTCAGAGTCCGGCACTTGCACCTTTGTGTTTTAAGGACTTCACTGCGGGTCTCAGCAGGGACGCAGAGAGGGAGTGACAGAAATCAGAGCCCTGCAGGGTCTTTACCGTCCTGGTCTTGGTCTTGGGTGCAGAGTCCCTGACTCCCTCAAGAGATGGATAAGGAAAGCCTTGGAGACCTTTAAACACACATTTTTATTTCAGAAAGTGGAGCTCACTAGCCCCCTCTCTTTCCACTGTCCCCGAGTTTAGGGCTGAACACAGGGATGCTTCGTTCCCTTAGGAAACTTCTCCCCAGTCAAGACTCCAGCCAGGCTGGGCATTGGAGGTTTCTGGACTCACCTGGGCAGTTTGCCTCTGGAGACTTCCAGACTGGGAATTACTCAATTTCCTGGCTTCTGCCATTCTCAACTTGTCCTCCTGGAGACGCTGTCTCATTATGTCTTGGCCCCAGTCTTCTGAGGCCAAGAGGACCCTGGCTAAGTGAGTGGACAGCTGCCCCTGATTATTAGGACACTGGTCTCAGAAGACATCACAAGACACTGAAGACTGAAGAAGTAGGTCCCATCAGCCTGGTCACTCACCAAGAGACCACACATTTTCTCAAAGTTTAAAGTATTTCATTTCTTACTGCCTAAGAAAAACCTCATAAGGGAATCTAAGTCACAAAGAAAGAGGGGGACAGCTGTAAATTTATTTTCCTTTATTTTTTCTTTTTTCACTGGAGAGACAATCCATTAAGCTGGATAGAATAGGTGATTGTCTCACCAGCTCACCAGGTAATTCTTAGGGGAAAGCAGAGATGGTGTAGCTTGAAAATAGTCTACTATCAGCCACAGCTGTGGAGTGGGAGGGCCAGTCAGCATTCTCAGCGGGCAATGAAAGTTGGTTATTCATTACCACCAAGACTTGACAGTACACTGAACACATGACATTATATTTATGCTACATAAAATAATGTGATACAATTTTTATGACCCAATTTAATCCAGTAGAAGGTATCGGTTTAATAAAGACAAGGACACTAGAATTAAAATTATCTATAGGTCTACATAACAAAAGGCTAGCAGAAAGGGGAAGTGCACTAATTTGACAGGAAATAGATAGCATTGTCATAAAATTCGTAAAATGAAGAGAAAGCGCCTCACTCTGAATCTGTGTGAGTTAAGTTGACAGGTGCTGAGATCTGTAAGAGGAAAAAAGCGAAAACCACATGGCCATCTTTCCTGAATTCCCAGGTCAAGCATACGTTCTGTTCATTATTCATTCCTCTGACAGAAAAACAGAGTACTGCTGTGAAAAACTCTAACGTTTTAACAACTATCCAACAAACAAGCAAACTTTCTATAATCGTGTAAGATTTCTCAAAGTTGGATTTCACTCCGTGTTGGTACCTTGCTTACCTTCTGGATTTCCATGGCAACTGGCTGGAAATGGCTAACATAAATATAGAAAAATCAGCACTAGTTGCTCTCTGGACCCATGGAGAGCTGTAGGTTCAGAACTCAGTGTGATTTCACTGAAGAGGAAAAATGCATTACATGTGGGTAGATCTCAATTTTATGCCCACCCATCAATGTTTTTTAGAACTTGCCCTGAGAATCCTTGGTCCCTTCCCTCAAAGAGCTCGCAGTGCAAGTTACTCCGAGGTGTGGGCTTTCTTTTAAGGGTTTGGAGTTGAGAGTAAGTCCTAAAGGTTTTTCTTCTGCGTGTTTCTGGTTCCAAGTTTGTGGTGGTGTCAGCCTGTCAGGTAGGTCTCTTTTTCTTTTATCCATCAGTCAACTCCCTTGAACTACCCACCTCTCCTTCCAGCCAGAGCCCCACTCTGGATCGGTCTACCATTGGCTTCCTTTACTCTTTAGAGTTACAGAGGTGAATTTGGGGGTGTCAAGCATCTAAACCCTGCCAGTCAATTGTCAAGTCTTGAGCTCTTCTCTCTCTAGGGTGGTACCCGATCTCTGCCTCTCAGAACTCCAGGGCTCCCTTGAGGTGCTTCAGGGAGTACTGCAGGGAAGGAGGAGGAGGAATGGAGGCTGGGTCAGGCCCCCTGCCCTGCTCCAATCAGAGTATCTCCACTTCTACCTACTTTATATATAAACTCTACATAAATACCATCAAATCCGTATAAGCCTCAGCAAGGGTGGAGGCTGAGAAGCAATTGCTGGATTTGACCATTAGGGAGTCTTTAGTGGACTGTGTGGTTAATTCTGTGGGTCAGCTTGACCAGGCCTCAGGATACCCAGATACTCAGTTAAACATTATTCTGGATGTATCTTGTGAGAGTGTTCCTGGATGAAATTAGCACTTGAACTGGTAGATTCTCCCCAACATGGGTGGGCATCACCCAACCCATCTACAGCCTGAACAGAGCGAAGGGAGAGGAAGGAAGAGTTGTTTCTGCCTGTGTACTAAGCTGGGCCATCAGTCTTCTCCTGCCCTGGGACTGGGGCTTTCACCACTGGCTCCCCTGGCTTTCAGGACTTCAGACTCAGATTGGAGCAGCACCCCTGGCTTTTCTGGGTCTCCACCTTGCAGATGACAGATCACGGGGACTCAGCCTCCACAATCACGTGAGCCAATCCTTATAATAAATTTCTTTCTCTCTATTTATAGTCTGTTGATTTTGTTGCCCTGGAGAACCTGATTAATATGTGGCCTGAGATGAGAGGAGTGGCAGGGGCAGAAGCAAGGCTGAAATGAATTGCTGGGAGGTGAGGAAGTGAAGGTGGCAAATATAAACTTATTTTTTCCATCATGGATGAAAGGAAGGAGCTGGAGCTGGGGATGAGGTATAAGATTTAGACAGCATGCATGTCCTTTGAGAATTCATGCGTTTGAGAGCCAAAAGGAAGCTGCCCATAAGTTGGGAAGAATTCACTGAATGTGCGGGCAGGGCAGTTGGTGGCACTTGGTCCCTGGTAAGTGGGTGGGGAAGGAGTGAAGAGCATTGCCTGTTTGTGTGAACTCAGACAAGTTACTTACCCTTTTGAGTCTCCAGGCCTGCGTTTGTAAACTGGACATCATAGGACTTACTGGCTTGTAAAGATGAAAGGAGACAGAGTGTGTGACAGCAGGTAGCACAGGGCCTGGTACACAGCAGGTAGTCACTCCTTTCCCCTCAGCTTCCTGACACCACTGTCCCCCGTCTCCTGGTTTCTATCTCTCTGCTGCACCTGTGGTTGGAGTCCGGTAGATCAGGGTTTAAACCATGGCTGTACCATGTACTGACTTTGGGCAAGTTATCCAATCTCCCTAAGTTTCCGTATTGACATATGTAAACCAGGAATAATATTTCTAGATAAAGGTTATTTGTGGAGGTTAAATGCAACAGTATATATAAGTAAGTGAATGAAGTGCCTAACTTACTCAAGAGATTGTCAAGGGAAAATAGTTTAAGTGACTGAATAGAGACTAAAGGTTTTACTCAGCTAATGTGCATCCATGAGCTCGTGAGATCAAGTGACTCTGAGTCAAAGTGGGATTGTGGTTTTATAGGGTGGAGAGTGGAGAGGCGTATGTGTCCTTTGGGTTTGGCTTAGGTAGTCATTTTCGTCACTAACTGCCGTGAATCTTGGGCTTGGAACCGTGCCTCTTGTTCGGGATCATTGGTGCAACTCCAGGACAGTTCTTTCAAGAGCTGTTGTTTTCAGCGTTGCAGCTTCTCTGCTCATCAAGGATGAGGGAGGAGGAGGTAGCAGAAAAAAAAGAGGAAAGAGATAAAAAAGAGGAAAGAGGACAAGGGTTGACGCAAGGAGATCCAAGGGGCTTCTATCATGTCTGTTTTCATTTTTTAATACAATTAAGTAAATGTGCTGAATGAATGAATGAATGAATGCATGTCTGGCCCAGGGCTATATTAGTACATTCAACTGAGATACAGAGTTAACCAAATGAAAATTACCCAAATGAAAAATAAGACACTAATTAATTAGTTTATTTATTAACTAATTAATTAATTTCAGATTTCCTCAAGCTCTCTACCCCATAAGGCCATCCTTTATTTGAATACTGAACCCCAATGATTGAGGATTACCTCCAGTGATTGTGGCCTTTCATGGAGTTTTTCTCAAGAAATATTTTTGAGATTTCCCCAAGAATATTTGTGTGAGCCAGAAATGAGTCACCTCTGACCTCTGGGTCACCCTTTGCCTTGGTACTGGAAGGGGTCCCCTGGGTCAGTGACTCTTGTAAGAACAAGATGGGTCTCTAAGTTTGCAGATAGGCACCATGTGGTTTCAATGATGCAGTATGTGTGTGTGATGCAAAGGAGAAAGTCAGGCAGATGCATCCCACACCAAAGTTTGATACCTTCTCAACTCCAGACTGTTAAACTTTCATTTCTTCCCACTTGCACCTCACCTGAGCAATTTATCTAGGTCCACTTGCTAACCATGTCATTTTGGCTACACTTTCCATGACTCCTATTGTTAGTAAAAATAGAAACCTCTTACCTGGCATTCAAAGCTTAACCTCCACTCTTTCTTACAAGTTTAACGAGATTGCATTTCACATGTTTTCATAGTATATTTTGCCCTTTGCTGCCTTCATGCCTTTGTTCAGCTATTTCCTTACTCTTGGTGACCTTCCCCATCTTTACTCCTGGAAAAGTCATCTCGTGTTGTAGGAAAAGACATATCTGGGATTCCCCTTTGGTTTTATCTTCTAATAGCTGTGGTTTGGAGAATGCTGTTGAACCTCCCAGAGCCTCAATTTACTCATTGGGTTGGCAACACCTCTTGGGTGGGGCTGTTGGGGGGATTAACTGTAAAGTTGCATGTTAACATCTGGCACACAGCTGGTGCTTAAAGCTATGGCTGTCTCGTTCTTCAGATCCATCTCAGTTGACATTTCCTTCAGGCATCCCTCATCCATGAGTGAGCTAGTTTCCTCTCAACCTGCCCAGACACTTACACTTGGTGGTCCCTCTCTGTGGCATTTGCACTATTCTGCATTTTATTGCATGTCTGTACACTTGCCCCATCTCTCTCCTAAGGTTTTAAGCTCTGGAGGACAAGCCTGGAACGGTCTTTATCTTGGCCTCTGCAGAAGGTGCTTCAGAACTGGAGCAATGACTTGCAGCCATGCTTCAAGCATTGAATAAACATTTGTTGAATTTAGTTGAAATGTCTGAGACAACCTGAGCCCATTGTCATTCTGGGAAATGTCCGTCTTAAGAGCCTCAACCATCCCAGGCCATCATGCATTATTCATGCAAAATTCTCATCAGTGCCCGGGTTTCTTGGTCCATGATCAGAGTAGGCAGCAGGACAGTGCTGTGGGCTGGGTGAATTCCCACTTTAGAAGATCTGTTCTCCTTCTCCATCAGCTTGTCCTGGCCCCAGTCGGGTTAGCTCAGCATTGCCTATCACGGAACCAAAGCTCTCGCAGTTTCTCAGAGAAGCTGTGGCAGGAATACTGGCCTTTCTGTGCAAGTCCAGCTCAAAGTATGATTTTTTCTTTTCACATGTTTGGTATTTCAAGAAAGCAAAACTTGAGCACTAAGTGCAGAGCTGAAGGAGAGACGTTGTTTAGTGAAGGAGGACACACACTGGGCACTGAAGGACAATGTTTGGGGAAAGGGGGTACAGGAAATGTGGGTGTGGAAAGGGCTGAACCTCCATGAGAAGGCACAGGCAGAGACTCCCTTTATTTTTTATTTCCTAACTTGATAAAAAGTTTGAGGTTTTATGCTGTCCCAGAGTGGGGAGGCCTGTGGTATTTATGTGGCTGATTTCGTGTACGTTGACAGTTGCCTCACAATTCTGACAGTTAAAAATCCATCTTCCACCTCCCATCACACTGGGATGTTGATGCTATGTGGTGTGTTTGCAGAGCATCCTGAAGCTATCCTTAGAGAGCTAGGGATTTGCAGCATCTTTTTAGAATTTAAAGCGTACTTCTGTTGAATTGATTTACTTACAAAATGACACCTTTCTGGAAGAACTGAACGATCAACAAGAGATCATTTTGAGTTGAATTGCACAAAAAGCCGTAGTCTCTCTCCTCACACGTGCTATTCTTGCCAATTTCCTAGCAGGCCCTCCCTAATCAAGGCACCGTATACTTGCAGATGCTTTTCCCTCTGCTTAGAATGCTCCCCGTCCATATGCTTATGAGGGACAAAGTCATCTTCAGCTGAGGTCAGATGTCATCTTTCTCGACTCCAGGCAGAGTGAATTGCTTCCCCTGATTTGTTCCCACACATCTCTCTCCAGTGCTGCTTTTTATATTGCTGTGGTTGTTTGTTTGTATGCCTGTCTGTTTTTCTGGGCTGTGAATCCTTTAGTGACAGAGATAATTTTCTTTTTCTAGGATCATTTTCCTACTTTTCTTTGTATCCCATGACCTGCATGAAAATTAAAACAGAACAAAATCCTCAAGTTAATCTCAAGGAATTGGCAGTTGTGAATACAGACAAAGCAGCTTAAAATTTTGCTCTACAATGATTAGAATCAGAGAAAACTACAAAAAGATAAAATTGGTACTATAGGAGATTCTAATGGTGAAACAAGATAGATAAGACCCAAATATACATAGTCCCTGGAAACAACGTGTGCAAAGAGATGTCGAGGATGCTTGCTCCCTCCCACCTCTGCCTGCTGGACTTTATGTAAATGAGAAATAAACATTTTTAGTGTGAAATCACTCCTTTATTATCGACTCTTGGTTTTAGAAACCACATTTCCCCACTGAGGTTATTTTCACTTATTTTCCAAACAGGTGGTTAAAATAATAGTTACATTTTATATGGAGTCACTGGGTTTATTGCTTATTATTTACGCATTTCTGTAGCCCGTATTTCTCCATTTAACACTGATTATTCTACATAAGGCCCTCCAATGATTTCAATAGAATAACTATTTGAGTGGTACTGTTTCTGAGAAATTTCAGGTCTTAAAATGTCTTTCATAAAAAAGTAATGAATAGTCACAGCCATTTACATCATTCTCTTTTTCTTTAAAAATTCTAAAAATAGAATTCATTGTCTTCAGATATTGTAAGTTGTAGTAGAGGAATATGAAACTATTCTAATTTGGGCCCATCAGATTTTTTTTTTTTAATAGGTATTACACCTTGAAGAGAGAAAGGCAGAGCTGAGAGCTGGTAGATAGATATTGTGAAATTCCTGTGTCCCTTCAATCTTATTCTCCATCCACCTGGCTCCCACCCCACCTCACCACAGGTAAGACTGTTTCTGTATCTAGCTAGTAGATATAACCACTGAAAGAAGTTTCTTATGCCAACAAATATACATAAGTATATATTCTTATTCCCCCCCTTTATGGGAGACACAAAAAGAGGTGAATGAGCTCTCAGGTTAAGCCAATGATTAATGAGAAAGCATGAAGGAAGTAGGAAAATCCAAAAAGGACCTAACTCTTTATCTGCCATAAAAAAAATTGTAAAGTTATGCTGGAAGAGATGGATATAAATTGATGGTTACGGTGCATGGGATATTTATGGAAGGTCTGAAGTTAATGATGAATAATGTTGAAACAGTGTATTTACCCTCTAAACCATTACTAGAATAAAAAAGAAACTAATATGGCTTGTACCTCAAAAAATCATAATAGAAAAGGCCCCTCAAGGAAAAATAATGATTAAAAGCATAAACTAGGATGACAGACCTAGTGTTGCAATGATCCTCATGCTATCCACTTTGAAATAGTGGTTTGATAAATTGTAGTTTATTGGCCCTTTGCAAGGTAGTAAAGATAAAGGCAATAATCTTTGCTAGGACTTAGGGGTGACAAGCAGAAGAATTTAAGATGTAAATTTAAGTGAAAAGCTGATATGCACATTGGGATTGCAGCTACGAAATAAATCTGGACAGAGAGAGGGCCCTGCGGCAGGGTGGAGGTGTTGAAATGACAGGATTTATTTTTGTTATTGTTTTTCTGAATTAAAATTTCCTTTAGTTTTGTTTTTATATTACTTTTCCTTTATTAAATTAAAAATTACACTATCGATTATTATAACCCATGAAACCATCCAAAACTGTATTTTGAGAAGGTTAAAAATCTGTTCCCACTGCCCTCCATTCTAATCCTCCTGAGATTATCAACTTTAACAATGTGTTGTATATCTTACTACATTTCATTTATTCTCAAAGAAATACAAACATATAGCTTGGACTTTTTTGGTTGGTGTTAGTGTTTGTTGGTAGATGTGCTGGAATCGTACTATAAATATAACTCTGCAAATTGCTTTTCTCATTTGACAATACACCATGGACAATGAGGGATATATTTAGAACTTTTTTAAATTGAAGGAAGTATAGTTGATTTACAATGTTTCAGATGTACAACAAAGTGATTCATTTATACATACATATATATAATCTCTTTCAGATTCTTTTCAATTAGAAATTATTAAAAATATTGAATATAATTCACTGTGCCATACAGTAGGTCCTTGTTGTTTATCCATTTTATATATAGTAGTATGTATCTGTTAATCCCAAATTCCTAATTTATCCCTCTTCCTTTTTCTCCTTTGGTAACCATAAGTTTGTTTTTTATGTCTGTGAGTCTATTTCTGTTTTATAAATAAATTCATTTGTATCATTTCTTAGAGTCCACATATGATATTTATGTTTCTCTGTCTGACTTACTCCACTTAGTGTGATAATCTCTATGTCCATCCATGATGCTGCAAATGGCATTATTTCATTTTAATTGCTGAATAATATTCCATATATACACACACACACATACACATATATATACATACACACATACCACATCTTTTTCATCCATTCATCTATTGATGGATATTTAGGTGGCTTCCATGTCTTGGCTATTGTAAATAGTGCTGCTATGAATATTGGGGAGCATGTATCTTTTTGGATATATGCCCAGGAGTGGGATTGCTGGATCATATAACTCTGTAGTTTTTTAAGGAACCTTCATACTGGTTTCCATGGTGGCTAGAACCAGCTTACATTCCCATGCACAGTGTAGGATGGTCCCCTTTTCTCCACACCCTCTCCATCATTTGTAGATTTTTTGATGATGGCCATTCTGAACAATGTTAGGTGATACCTCATTGTAGTTTTGGTTTGCATTTCTCTAATAATTAGTGATGGTGAGGATGTTTTCATGTGCCTGTTGGCCATCTGGATGTCATCTTTGGAGAAATGTCTGTTTAGGTCTTCTGCCTATTTACTGATTAGGTTTTCTTTTCTTTTTTCTTTTTTTTGATATTGAGCTTATAAGCTATTTGTATATTTTGGAAATTAATCCCTTGTCGGTTACATCATTTGCAAATATTTTCTCCCATTCTGTAGGTTGTCTTTTCATTTTGTTTATGTTTTCCTTTGCTGTGAAAAAAAAAGGAAAAAGCTTTTAAGCTTTTAGGTCCCATTTATATATTTTTGCTTTTGTTTCCATTACTGTAGTAGCTGGATTCTAAAAAATATTGCTGTGATTTATGTCAAAAGAGTGTTCTGCCTATGTTTTCCTCTAGGAGTTTTGTAGTATCCAGTCTTACATTTAGGTCTTTAATCCATTTGGAGTTTATTTTTGTATGTGGTGTTAGACAATGTTTTAATTTCCTCTTTTTACATGTAGCTGTCCAATTTTCCCAGCACGATGTGTTGACGAGACTGTCTCTTCTCCATTGTATGTTCTTGCCTCCTTTGTTGTAGATTAATTGGCCATAAGTGTGTGGGTTTATTTCTGGATTTTATATCCAGTTCCATTGATATATGTGTCTGTTTTTGTGCCAGTACCATGCTGTTTTGATTACTGTAGTTTTGTAGTATAGTCTCAAGTCAGGAAGGATAATTCCTCTAGCTCCATTGTTCTTTCTCAAGATTGTTTTGGCTATTCAGGATCTTTTTTATTTTCATACAAGTTTTAACATTTTTCTGTGAAAAATGTCACTGGTAATTTGACAGGGATTGCTTTGAATCTGTAGATTGCTTTGGGTAGTCTGGTCATTTAACAATATTTATTTTTGCAATCCAAGAACATAGCACATCTTTCCATCTGTTTGTGTCATCTTCAGTTTCTTTCACCAGTTTCTTACAGTTTTTGGAGCACAGGTCTTTTGCCTCTTTAGGTAAGTTTATTTCTAGTTATTTCATTCTTTTTGATGTGAGGGTAAGTGAGATTGTTTCCTTAATTTCTCTTTGTGATATTTCATTATTAGTGTATAGAAATGCAACTGATTTCTGTGTATTAATTTTATATCCTGCAACTTTACTGAATTCATTGATGAGCTCTAGCAGTTTTCTGGTGGTGTCTTTGGGATTTTCTATATATAGTATCATGTCATTTGCAAACAATGACAGCTTTAGTTTTTTCCTTTCCAATTTGGATACATTTCTTTTTCTTTTCTGATTGCTGTGGCTAAAACTTCCAAAACTACGTTGAATAAAAGCAGTGAGAGTGAGAATCCATATCTTGTTTCCGATCTTAGAGGGAATGCTTTTACCTTTTCACCATTGAGAATAATGTTAGCTGTGGGTTTGTCAAATATGACCTTTATTATGTTGAGGTATGTTCCCTCTATGCCCATTTTCTGGAGAGGTTTTATCATAAATGGATGTTGAATTTTATCAAAAGCCTTTTCTGCATCTACTGAGATGATACATGGTTTTTATTCTTCAATTTGTTAACATGGTGTATCACATTGATTAATTTGGGGATATTGAAAAATCCTTGAGTCCCTAGGATAAGTCCCTCTTCTTCATGGTGTTTGAGTCTTTTAATGTATTGTTGGATTCAGTTTGCTAGCATTTTGTCCAGAATTTTTCATCTGTGTTCATCAGTGGATATTGGCCTGTAATTTTCTTTTTTGGGTATCATTATCTGGTTTTGGTATCAGGGTGATGGTGACCTCATAGCATGAGTTCAGAAGTGTTCCTTCTTCTGCAACTTTTTGGAATACTTTCAGAAGCATAGGTCTTAACTCTTCTCTAAATAGTTGGTAGAATTCTCTTGTGAAGCCATCTGGTCCTGGACTTTTATTTTTTAATTACTGATTCAATTTCAGTACTGGTAATGGGTCTGTTCACACTTTCCATTTCTTCCTGGTTCAGTCTTGGGAGATTGTACCTTTCTAAGAATTTGTCTGTTTCTTCTAGGCTTTCCATTTTATTGATGTATAGGTGCTCATAGTAATCTCTTACTCTTCTTTGTATTTCTGTGGTGTTGGTTCTAACTTCTCCTTTTTCATTTCTGATTTTATTGATTTGGGCCATCTCCTTTTTCTTCTTGATGAATTTGTCTAAAAGTTTATCAATTTTTAAAATCTTTTCAAAGAACCAGGTTTTAAGTTAATTGATCTTCCTATTTTTTAAAGTTTCTATTTCATTTATTTCTGCTCCAATCTTTATGACTTCTTTCCTCTTACTAACTTTGGGTTTTGTTTGTTCTTTTTTCTCTAGTTGTTTTAGGTATGAGGTTAGGTTGTTTATTTGAGATTTTTCTTGTTTCTTGAGGTAAGCTTGTATTGATTGCTCTACACTTCCCTCGTAGAAGTGCTTTTGCTGCATCCCATAGGTTTTGGAATGCTGTGTTTTCATTTTCATTTGTCTCTAGGTATTTTTGGTTTCATCAGTGAGCCATTGGTTTTTTAGTAGCATATTGTGTAGCCTCCACTTACTTGTGTCTTTTTGCAGTTTTTTTGCTGTTTAGTGGGGACTGGTCATGAGGCAGCTGGTTGCAGAACCCTAATTGCCTACCTACTGGCAACCAGACCCTAGGGTTAGTGCTAGATTACGGCAGACAGAGTGGTTCCTGGCATCTGGCTGCAGATCGCAGGGTCTCAGAGCTCATTTTAGATTATTGATGGGTGGGTGGGCTGATCCTTGACACAGTTGGGTATGGGGCTCGAAGGTTGCATTGGCCTGCTAGTGGGTGGGGCCAGAGCGCAGCTGGTCCCAGGGTACAGGTTCCATAGGCTACAGGATTATAGTTTTCTTGCTTCTGGTGTCAGTCCCCTGGTGGATGAGACTGGTCTGGAGGCTTGTGCAGGCTTCCAGGCAGGAGAGACTGATGCCTGCCACTGATGGGCAGAGCTGTGTCCCTGCCCAGTTAGTTGTTTGGTCTGAGGTGTCCCAGCACCGAAGCCTCCAGGCCATGGGGTGGGGCAGCCACCAGGAGTTTTTCTGTGGTTGAACGTTCCCAAATATTTCTGCCACCAGTATCTGTGTCTCCCCCAGCCTCTCCAGGAGACTCTCTAAGACCAGCAGGTAGATCTGGCCCAGCCTCCTATCAAATATTACTTTTACCCTGGGTCCTAGTGCACATGGGATTTTGTGTGTGCCTTTTAAGAGTGAAGTCTGTTTCCCCCAGTCCTGTGAGGCTCCCAAAATTGAGCCCTCCTGGCCTTCAAAGCTAAACGCTCCAGGGGCTCATCTTCCCAGTGCCAGATCCCCAAGGTGGGGAGCCTAACATAGGGCTAAGAACTCTCACTCCTGTGGGAGAACCTCTGACATATAATTCTCCAGTTTGTGAGTTGCCCACCTGGGTGGTATGGGATTTGATTATATTGTGAGTGCACCCCCTCCTACCCATCTCGTTGTGTTTCCTTCTTCATAGTTGGTTGTTGTGCTTAGTTGTAGAAGATCTTTTCTGGTAGGTTCCTGTCTTTTGTTTTTCTTTGTCGATGATTATTCTGCAGATAGTTGTGATTTTGGTGTGCTCGTGTCAGGAAGTGAACTCAAGTATTTCTACTCTCCCCTGCTCTCGCCCTATTTCAGTCTTTTTAACAGCTGCATAATAGTTCATGGTAGGGCTGTATCACAACTGGGGAAGGAATATCCCTAATTCCTAATTTAAGTCTTTCCCAGGTTTTTGCTCCTATAAGCCATGATAAGATAAATATCCTGGTACATGTATCCATACGTATTGGAGCTTTTATTTCTGTTAGATAAATTTTTCCAGGTAGGATGTCTGGACAATTGGTTGTATTGTCTATTAAAAAAGAAAGAACTTGGAGGAAAAAGTGAGCTTTTTGTAAATTCATGCATATTTACGTTTGCTCTCATTCTCTGAGATGACCATTCTTGTAGGACCAAAAATAAAAATTTGAAGTTGGCTTCTTCTAGGTTCCTTTTTGGTCCATTCTGGATGAAATTTTAGTTCAGACGATGGAGGGCACATACATTTTGAGTGTGAAAAGAAAAGTAGTAGAAGGAGTTAGAGAAGAGGTGATCAGGGCCAAAGGAGAAGAGAATTTGAAGAAAGAGAGGTGCTTGGCAGGGTTAAGTGCTGCAGAGGCAGAGAAGAGGTGTTTCTTCTATTGCTGGCAGGGAGGGCTGTGCAGGGAATTCTTCTGTATCCCTCCTGAGCACAAAGTGAGATGGTGGTTCTATACCTTTGATGTGAGGCATGGCCTTGTGACTTGTTCCAGGGAGTGAAATGAATACAGAGGTAACATGTATCGCTAGGAGGTAGAAGATTAACAGCTGGCGCTGTTTTCCATGTCTCATTTTCCCTATTGGAGTGACTGGTGACATCCCAGATACACAGGTTCCCGAAATTCACCAGAGTCCCTGCGTGGGGATGATACATGGTAGAGCCCCTCTTACACCCCAGCCAGCGTGGGGTGGATGTGTGCTGCACAAGTGAAATGTAAACCTTACTGTTTTAAGCCATTAAAGGTTGAGGGTTGTTTGTTTCTTTAGCGTAACTTAGCCGACCCAGACCGATACCCTCATCTAGAGAAGAGGTTCAGTTGAGAAATCCTAAAGTCTGATCTCAAGGGGTTAAAAAGTAATTAGATTATAGGTCAGTAGATCAGGGGTTATAGGTCAGGGGTTAAACAGTGGGGTACGCAATGAGGAAGTGTCAGTAGCAAGCGTTGAACTTCCTCCAAGGTCGCTTAGGGGCTGTCAGAACCCAGTTCTGCCAGTTAGTTAAATAATGCCCTTTAGGGAAATCTAGGAATAGTTCTAGAACACTTTTAAAATAAACCTAGAAACATTAACTGCATAAATAATGACAAAAGCAAGACATACACAGTAGACATCTTTATATAGAGAGTAAGATTCCAGCAGCTTTTATGCATCTCAGTGCATACTGAAGATACAAGAATATCCCACAATAAATTCCTCTGTATTTAGTTCTAGGAAAATTTTTGTTTCTCCAAAATATATTTCCTTTCATTGGTTAATGAGAATTATGTCAACATCCCTACAAAACTCTAGTTTCTTGTTCTTTTCTTGTCTTGACTGCCAGGGATTTAAAAGGTTATCCTTTCCCTGGATGGTTTAGTACAACTCACTGCCCTAAGGGTCTAGCTTGTGGACAGAGCATGAGGTCTGGGGTCGGGTCAGAAGATCTGGAGGGTGGCAGAAAGGCAGCAAAGGCTGTTACGGATTGTGGCCAAGACAACTTGGGATATTCTATAACTGGAAAAGACCCACCAGAAATGTTATGGGAACAACAGAATCGAGGAAGGGAGTGTGTATGTGTGTGTGTGTGTGTGTGTGTGTGTGCGTGTGTGTGTGTGTGTGTCTATTTTACAGAGGCTGGCCCTTAAACCAGTAGTCATACAACTAGTCAGATCCAGCAACATCTTGAGAATCATTCAGCTATACTTGGACAGTCTGAAGGGAGAAAACAATGCTGATAAGGGACTGGTTCCCAGCAGATAAGACCAAGACTGTCTACTTCACACGATCAGGATTTTGAAAACTGCAAGTCATATACTTTTAGGGGATTGTGAAATTGATTTAGAGCATCTTGACTCAAGTTTTGAAAAATAAAACAAAATGGAATAGAAAAACATCAGCATGCATCCCCTGTAGTACAAGTAAGTTTTGTTTGTTTGTTTTTTTAATGAAACTTCTGTTACGGACTCTTTTTATGTGTGTGCCCTGGGTTGTGATCAAGAATGTATTTCGTTCTGGGTCAAAACAATTTGAAAAACACTGGTCTAAAAATATCAGGAACTTAAATCTATTCTGTGAGGACTGGAGCAGACCAGCAACATCAAGAGACCAAAAGTAGGTGATAGCAAAAGGGTGGAAACTGGACATTAGGAAGGTAACACTTGTGATTGAGCCCCTGACTTCTGAGTGGTCAGGACCTCCCCAAGCATGCAGATAGGAGGGGCCCGCTTCAAAGAGCGTGCAGCTTTGGCCTGGCTGAACCTAGTAGGCTGGAGTCAATAAATGTTTAAATTGGTATACCCTGTCGGTAGCAATTTGTGTTAAATCTCTCTCCTTGATCTTGGATCAATTTCCTCCTGCATAATAAGCCTGAGGGATAACCCGAGAGAGAAACTGAAGGTCAGAGGAAAGGCGTGGTGTGGAACAGAAGGGCCTGAGCTGAGATTCCAGAGCAGGTGAGGGGCCCGGGCTTCAGAACGAAGACCTTGGAGGCCTCAAAGACGTGCTTTTAGGTGGATCTGCTGCTCAGCATGAGGGCAAACCTGAGAGGTTCAAGTTCCCACAAAGGATCAAATATCCTTCCCTTTGTTCCAAGGCTTTTTGGCGTTATTTTATTTTAGGTTGATAATACCTTTGCGTCTCTCATTAAAAGCCACTTCAAATTCTTTTCCTAAACCAGGAGTAGGCTGACAATAAATAAGTAAATGGAGATTGGTAAGACTGTAGCTCATTTTATTTTATGTCTTAGCCCTTGTTTATACTACCCTTTTGAGAGTTTATAGGCTGTAGCTCTTTTCCTATCAAAGAACTTTTAGAGAGCATCCAACCTGCCCAAAGTGATGACTCTGCTTGGGATCCACAGACACTTTAAACTGTCGCAGAGTCTCTTAAATCATTTCCTTCTATCTTTTAAATTTTACTTGCAGGCACAATTTTCTAAACTCTGAAGACTGTTCCGACCATGGAACCAGAATTATCACTGAATTGAGATTCTTTTCCCCTCTTTATTTTCAATACTCTGGCTTTGCCTGGTGTGCTTCAAAGTTCTTAGAGTCATCCAGACTAAATTTGTCATTCCGGGTGTGTCCAGTGTCACCATGGTGAAATTGGTGCTATCAGAGAATTCTGTGTAGGTTATTGACTGTGATAGAAGGCAAAACATGTGCTTGTTGGAACATTTATCTTTCTTTGTCTTCAGGAAGATTATAAGAATGAAAAGATCTTCATTAGGATTGTATTATTTAACCAATAAATAGAAACACATTTAAGGCAAGATCTAGCCTAGAACAAGATTTGCTTTTAAAAAAACATGAATGTAAATCTTTACTCAAAAAATTAACCTTTGTCACAATGTTAGTTGCCTTTGGTCAGTACTTAAGTACTCTCTTACTTTTATTTATTTCACTGTTTATTTATTTGGTACTTGCAGGGGAAACTGCCCTGTAAAGATTTACCCTTTGGCCCATTGCTGCCTCTAACAATCACTTCAGAAGCCGGTTTGCATCACAATCATTTGACCTTGTGTGTTCTTAACTCTGTTAACTGTAAAACTCAGATTTTTCTCACTATACCACATTGCTAAATTTTTCTAAGGGACTGAGATTTTCAATTGCCTTATGAAATTTAAAAACTGCAGGAGAGATCAAAATAAATTTTAAAACCCAAACAGATTTTTTTCATAATCTTCAGTACTGCTTTTCCATTTTTATAAAGATTCAAGTATATATTTTGATAAAAGACATCAAATACCTAAGGAAAAAAAACCTATACTCTCCATCTATCTGTGTCCCTACCTGCTCCCCGCAAAGAGCCAACAAAATTTTTATTAAAGGGAGTTTGGTTTGTATTTGGAGCCAGCAGAAGTGAACTTTAAAGATAACATGGTTTACGCGTGTGCTGGGATTTCTAATCACCCCTTCTTCAGCTGGCTTGAAAAATTAAACGTGCCATGTCCTGTGTACAACCAGATGTGCACAGCTCCTCATTGCTTTGAACAGTTCCAGATCCTTAGTAATTTGAGTTTATCTCAAAAATTACTGAACTGCACGGCAAGAAATTAAACTAAAAATTACGTTCATCCATCACCTTTTATGAGCCATGAAAAACTACACGGGGAATAAATCTTTGCAAGCAAGACAGTTTCTGTTGTCAGTGGTTCTTCTCACTTCAAATACATTAATATTCAAAACCATAACCTGCCTCATGCTCAGCTTTGTGTGAGAAGGGGAACAAATCAATCCCTTCCTTCTGTTTACCGTGTTGATTAACGCTGTTCTTGTCTGTGCCTGGGGTGTGGGAAGTGCTGATGCTTTTCCCTTGATTCAAGGGTTAGGCGCTCAGGAAACCCCCAAAAGAGGGAGGAGACAGCACTTATTATGACTGGTCATGCCCAACCCTCCCAACAATTCCAGGACTTTGTTAGCCCTGCTTTCTAGAGGAGGAAGATAAAAGCTCAGAAAGCCTAGGAACCTTGGGCAAGCCGACCCAGCTGGTTAGTGTGAGCTAGGTCTGAATCAAGCTCAGTGGAACTCCAAGCACTTCTTGGATTCCCTCCATGAGGCTGCTCAAAAAAGCCATCAAAACACACTCAAAAATGATGCTTCAAGCAACTGGAGCCATTCGAGTGTCTACAGAATGGAGGATGGAGGAGTCTGCCTCTCACCAGTTTACAGACAGCTCCTTCACTCTGCCTACAGTTTGCCCAGAAGTCATAGCAGGCTCTTCACTCTCTGTGTGATCGTCTGAGCTGTGTGTGGGAAGGTACCACGAGTGGCTAGTGCCCTGTGCCCCTCCTCCAGTCCCCAGGAGGGGAACTTCCACCTCAGCACATACTGAAGTACTTCATTCCTTCCTGCATGGCATTGTTGATCCCTAGGGGACTGGCTGGTCCTCCCTCCCCCACCTCCAAAGGCTTATAGAAGTCTGAATAAATGTATTTCAAGAGAAACTCATTCTCTCTACCCTTTGCAGAAAGTCAAGTTGCAACCTCCTTGGTTGTGACCTATTATGGGGTGGTCTTGCTAGCTCTTTCTGGCTCTCTGCTTAAACCCTGAGCACTGGTTGTTACTTATGGCAAGAAACCAGGGAGCTATTCCTCTCTCAAGCTGTCCTGAGTTCAAGGCTGTTTAAGCAGCTGCCTCAGTGGGTACCTGTGTTTCATGGCAGAGAAAACTCTCAAGATTTTCCTATAGTCAAGATGCCTTCTTTGTAAGCAACCAAAACTATTTTTTTGGCCCATTTCAGAGAGGCTAGGATGCCTGGTCACTCACTGCCCCCACAGCCCAGCAGGTCCCCACTGTGTGATACCCTGTGACAGCTTTTGTAGAGAGGGTAGTATTGTAAATGACATTCTTATCTCTATCCACAGCCCAGCATCCCCATTTATCCACTTTGTGGCCTCCCTAACATCCTCTAGGCCCTCAGCCCCCTGTATGTCCATTGTACCCACCTTGCCAGTCAGCTTCCCTGTCTCTGCCATCAGCAGCTAAGCCTTGCTGGCGGAAAATCACACTACCAAGCCAAATGGTGCTACATTTCAGATAGTCACACTTCAAATTTAGCAGAACTCTCAGTACAGCTTAGCAACAGTCATCCTGGGTGATCCTGCATCACATTCACCTCCTCAAGGACTGACCTGAAGTCCTTCCACTGTCCCAGGGATCAGCCATCACTCCTTTTCCCTCTCCCGACTCCAGTTCTTGCAGCAGGCTTCTAAGTTAATGATTCTGAGCTCCTCGAAGGTGGGGATTATGCTTTGTTTGCATTTGTGGCAATAATGTGTTGAATAAATGCCTGAAATGAGCAAAACAGACTCAAACTGTTTAAGGTACATCCCCAGAAATTTGGTCCTCTCCCCCATGAATCCTAACCAAGGAGCAGGGTGTAGGGGAGACTGATTTCAGCTGAGCCCTAGACCATTTTCTAAGCCCTGTGATCAGCCCTTACACATATATTATCTCAGGTAATCCTCGTGCAAGTCTGTGAGGTCGATACTATTATTTCCATTTTGCACGTACAAAAAAGAAAGTGGTCCAGAATCATCTAACTCTGCAGCTCATGCATTTGCCATGCTTTTGTTAACTTCCCACTTGCCCTTCCATCTTTATCTCTTCAAACTCTGTAACAATCAAGGGAGTTTGTGAACATTTGGTGTTGGTGGAAGTGCCTTAGGAAGAGGCAGCATTTGGGTTTGACTCTGCAGATAGCAAGTGGGAGAGGTCCCCCCAGACTTTAAAACTCTCTGATGATACTTGGCAAAGGAGGCAGGAGGGGGTGGGGACTGTGTGTTAGTGTGAATACATTTGATTTTGATTGCAAGTGATAGATACCCAGCTTAAAATAAAGAGAAAAAAAAAAAAAGGAAATTTTTGTATCAAGTACTTAGGAAATCCGAGGCACGTTTGTGGGATGTTTGGAAACAGCTTTAACGGTGTCGTCAGCATGTTGTCCTGCTCCTCTCTTTGCTCCCCTGGGTGTTGGCTCATCATTAGGCAGGGTGTCTCTGAATGGTGGCCACCTGTACATCTCTAGGCTACACTGTCCTCCTGACACTCACCACCTTGCACCCCCTCATCCCAACCCCAATCTCCCATTTCTGCCTGAGCTCCTTCAGAGCAAAGTCTACACCTTTAGCTACATTCCCAGGGCCTGGCCCAGTGATTGCTCACTGAATAGATGAATGAATACAACCTACTGTTCCTCTTTTAGTCCAGATTGGCCAAGTTCACTGCTGAGGAGGGAAACAGAGGCAATCAGAACAGATCTGGGAAGAATTTTCCCTGCATATCTTTCCCCTGTGTTTTGAATTCTAGCACAGTTTGCTTTTGTTCTCCAGTGATTTTTGAGCGAACTTTTCCTTCCTTAACCTCCAATCAAGAGTTGGGCGAGGGAGGGGAAAATGGGCAGGGATTGCTAATGGGTGCAGGGCTTCTTTCAGAGGAGAGGAAAACGCTCTAACATTAGATTGTGGTGATGATTGCACAACTCTGGAGATGTACTAGAGAGCAGTGAATTGTACACTTTAAATGGGTGTGTTGTATGGTATGTGAATTATGTCTCCATAAAGAAAAAAATCTAGAGGGAAAAAAATCCAGAAAAGGGTAATATTACAACATGGAATATACAGAAAGCCCACTGTATATTGCCACTCCCTGTATTTACGCTAACTATGGTTACTGAGTTACTAATGACAGAGCATCTGTATAGTTACCATATACTGTCACAAGACCCCCCACCCGCACCACCCAGGTGTACCACGCTGGTACAAACCAAAGGGGTCTATGACAACTTTCTCCAGTCCATTGGAAAGATGAGAAGGAAGCTGTTTTCCATATACTCCCAGGCAACATGAATTAAGCTGTCACTCCTGCCACTGCTTTTCCTAAGAGATTCAGAAAGGTGAGATTCAGAGGTGAGGCTGGGAATGGCACCAGAATGTACTGCAGGCATTTCTGGAGAAGCCTCAGGACCACTCCCAAGAGAAGAGGCCAGGAGAACAGAGATGTCCACCTTACGTCTGGCCCCTTAAAGACGGCTGCTGCATCATGGACCACACTCTAGCTGGCAAGTCAAGTCTACTTGTTCTAAGTAACCATCCCAGACCACAGCCAAATATTCAAACCTGGGGTTCTCACATTCACTTTCCAGACCTTGGTGCCACAGCTTTGGGCTCCTTCTTGTCTCTTTAGTTTAGACAAACCATTTGGACTCCCCTTCGGCTCATAAGGACTCAGCTTTCCACTCAGAATTTGGATGCATTCTTTCTTTGGATTTTGGTGTCCCAAAACCTCCTGTAGGAGTTGGGTAACCAACTCATCCTAGTTTACCCAATTTTAAAATGGAAAGTCTTGATTACCAGAAAACCCTCTGTCCTGGACAAACCAGGGTGGTTGGTCTCCAGGTAGGAGAAAACCCAGATGGCCAGGCTCATGCCTTCAACCCCACCTGCAGCTGGGGAAACCCACATAATCCACTGATGCAGCATTGCACCTATAAGATGAGAGACAACAATAGCATATGTCACACAGGGTGGTTTTGAGAATTCAGTGAGACAGAACATGCCAGGTACTTACTGCCATGTAGGAAGTTGTCAGTAAGTATTTATTATTGGTGTTGTTGTTGTTATTATTACTAATATTATTACTTAGACACATATCCTAGAAGAGGTAGATTAGTGCAACCCTGTAGAAGAGTTTAGGAATGGTGCTGAAGAATCAATGAAAACTAACATTCTACTAGATGAAATGAACAAGACCAGAACTTGGGAGCCATGGAGATGCCTACTCTCTATACCAATACCAAACTAACATTATTTGATGTGAATTAAACACTGTTTACATACCTTTTGGAGAGAATGCCTGTACCATATATAAGGTCTTCGCAGGGGTGCTCGAGTGAAGGGGCTGATGCCAACTCGACACTATTACATGAAGTAAGCTACCTAAAGACATGAGTACACTACTTACATTTTGCCTTTGGCAACCAACATCTCTTGAACACAAACTGATTGAGAATCTCTGAGAGTGAATCCCAGAAACCCACACCATTAACGCATTCCCCAGATGATTCTTACACACACTGAAGTTGGAGCATCCCACCCTAGACCCTGGCTCCTGGTGGATGGAAACTGTTCCTTGGTCATTTCTGTGGCCCCACCCCCACCCCAGAGCAGGACCTGTGTCGAATAGCTGCACCCTGAATGTATGCTTATCAATCCATCCTTTTGTTTCTGATGCTAAGGTTTTGGTTTGCCTTCAGAGTATTTCTCTGGCATGAGACACCAACACGTGTTCCACTCACTGAGACATTTATTTAAACTAGTTTTTCACCCCAGTGGTAATGATTAGGACTGAGAACGCTTTGAAAATTAACAAATTTCACAAGGAAAGAAACAAATTAAGTTTGTGCAGGCAAGAGGCTTCGATTAGATGGAAACAGCACTTTAAAAACAATTGCCCAGACTGCCAAGAAAGGTACACTTGCTCCTCTCAAATTAATGCCATCTGGTTATCCACGGCCAGACAAATGCCCCTCCCAAGGAACGCCAGGCACCAAGATGAGAAGTAATCTAATTCTCCACGACACTTCCATCTCCGTTTGAATATGGAAAATCTCAATGAAATGGATTCTGCAAGAACAGATTTTCATTATTGAAAAGCTGTGTCAGAATAAATTAGCATGAAGAAGAAGCAGGAAAACTCTAGATTGGATTATTCAGAACAATTTGATTATCCACCTATTGGCAAAGTTGTTTCATATGCATTTAGTAGGCGTTAGAGACACAAAGTCTTGTTCTTTCTGCCAGTGAAAAAGTTGGATTATCAATTCTGCCTGGGTAGTTAATTTGAACACTTTGCCTGCTGTTTCCATGTCATTTGGTTATTTTGCATTTGGGGGTCAATCATGATCATTGCAGAGCAGGGGATGGAAGAGAGATCTAATATTACAAAACTGCAAGATTCAGCTCAGCCTCAGAGCCATCACACCTGAGCCTACGCCTAGCCTGAATCTACCTGGAGATTCCTGTCAAAGGAGAGGGAAGAGCAAAATGGATACAGATTGGAATATTTGGGGGTTGTGGGCAAGACTTACTCCTTTTGTGGGTGAGCCAGGGGGATGGTCTCAAAGACCTGAACTGCTGAGGTCTCGAGGAGACACTGAGGGATGATGGAGATGGGTTACAAGCTAATGTCAGGGTGTTGGGGCTCACAGACAAGCCAAGGCAGCGTGGGGAAGTCTCCCCTCCGTTCCCCCGCCTCCCCACTTGACTTCTCGGCCATCCTCAGACTGCCCGTGGCTGATGCAGATTGAGTCATCACCTATTTCTCAAACGCTTACTATAGTCCAAGCTCAGCATTAGTCTCCTTTACAGTTACTATTATTCACATGAAATCAGGTATTAGAAAATAGACACGTAAAATGGGAAAAGCAGCCAAGCATTTGCTTTATGACTTTTGGTCTTTGTGCTGAAATTCCTGGCTCCAGGGCAGGGACTGTGTCTATTTTATCTAGCCACTGTCTCCGTGCTTGACCCTTGGCAGGCATATAATAAATGGGCAACGAGTGGGTAAACTCATGAGTGGTAACCCTGTGGCATTGGTCTCACTGTTCCCATTTTATAGATGAGGAAACTGAAATTCAGGGTTTAAATGAGGTGCCTGTGGATCTCACAGCTAAGGTGTGGACCGCAGAGCCTCGGCCAGCACTGTCTTTTGGCTGAGTACCTTGATGGTGCTCTTCTGTACCCTCTTCTGTACTGCATGTCTGCTGACACCATTCCCCTCTGTCAGGGGCACTGCTCAGGGACACACCTGGTTTCCTCGATTCCTTCTCTGAGGAAACTCAGTTTATCCCCATCCCTTCCTGACACATGGTTTTTCTCAAATGTCCATTAGAGCTGGGTCTCCTCGTGCCTCAGTAACCCTTCTCTCCCGATGTGCCTTCTGGCCTGAAGGCTTTGCTGGGCCCTGGTTTAACATGGCTCACTGTGTATTACTGCTGCGGGCCACTCTCGCTGGCGCTCTCCCCTGCGGCTGCTCTCCTGGAGGGTCTGCATGTTCCCCTGGGGCCCCTTCCCTGGCCTCTGAGGGAAGATAGCTCCAAGAGTCTCTGCCACGGATTCCCCGTCGGCCCAAGACCATACCCAAAGGTTCCATCTGAGCTCCCAGGTAGTTCTGGTTTCCTTTGTTAGGAGAAAGGAGAGAGGGCTCAAGGCTTGGAGCTTCTCCTCAGGAGGTTTGGAGCTGAGCAGGCAGATGACTGACAGCTCCAAACGGCGACACAGGAACCCATCCTGCCTCCTCCTGGAGCCTGGGCTGCGAGACTAGGATTCTGTTACACCTCCGAACAAATGCAGGCTGTTGTCACCCATGGGCAGAGGCCAATGTGTGAGGAATTACGAAGTGAAGTTTATTCAGCCCCCATTAAATCTCATTTGACGAATTCCATCCGACTCCTCCACAGGAGAAAGCTCGTTAAATTTTTTCACACTAAGCCAGCCTAGGTGGCAGTGCTGGGCTGCGCTGGTGGGGCTCCGGCTCTCCGGCCGTCAGAGCAGAGTTCTGTGGCTTCTTAGAAATGGTCAAAGGATTTATGTGGGATAGCTGAATACCAGAAAGACAAGGTTATTTCTAGGCGGGTATCAGAAAGTAAAATGACAGCCATGAAATTGGAAAAATAATCTTTGAAGAGATCTATTAGCGCAACTCAGGGGCTCACAAATCAAAAGAAAAGGTTCTTTTTCATTGTCTTGCCGTCTTTAAAGAAGGCCAGTTGTCTCCAGTTAGGGATACCTAGTAAGCATTATGGGCTTTGTAACTGCGTGTGATTAAAGCAATTTTAAAAAGAGCATCACAGGTAAAGCCTCCTGGGTTGTCTTTGAGCTACTGAATGAATGAATGTCTTTGAGCCTGAGGACTGGTCCACTATTCACTCAACCCCTGGCCAGGAACTGGGAATCATTCAAATATCCTGATGTTAGGATGTCTGCTCCTCCAGTTACCTTTTCCCCTCCTAGATACTTAGTAAGTCCAATATAAGGGGCACAGAACCAAATTCTCAGTCTTTGCTCCTGGCTTGGAGTCAGCCTCAAATGCATTCCCACTGCCATCTTGTTTTTTCACCCTTGTAAGCAGGGATGTCCTGCAAGGCCCCCCTTGGCACCCCCAATGAGGACCAGGGCAGCTTTTCTTCCAAGCAGCCAGCTCCTGACCCTTTTCCTCAGGCCTTGCTGGACCTCATCAGCTCTCCAGAGCCAAAGGGACTTCCCATGCAAAAAGCACCCCCAAGACTCAAACCTGGCTGCTGGCAGTGCATTGGAAAGGGGGAGGAGAATGGAGAGTGAAAAGAGAGGGAAATACCATTACCACATCCTCACCTTGCATCTGAGGCTTGTCTAGGACAGATCTCCGGGGGTCACAGAGGAAGAGTATTGCCCAGGGGGCTAGGGAGGGGCCGGAGTGGGAGAGGATGGACCACCTGCTCTCCCTCCCTCCCTCCATTCCTCCCTCTTTTGCTCCCTTCTTCCCTTCCTCCCTCCCTTCCTTCCTTTTTCCTTTCCTTCCTTCTGCTTACTTTGAGAAGTCTAATTAGGTGAGAGTAAAATAAATGAAAGCACCAACGCTCCTACCCCACTTCAGAAACAAATCTTGCTTTGATTAGTCATTCCGTTCCTGTCGATTTACTATTGGCCAAAGGACACGTTAATTATGAAGAAAGGAAATAGAAAAACTGTCTTTTCTGCCACGTTTCCTTTTGGAACCAGTGAGGCCCCACGCAGAACTCTGGGAGAGTCAAACAAGAACAGAGTGGAGTTGCCTGCCTTTCATCCTCAATGCAGATTGAAAGGACAAGAGAATGAAAAGTGCATCTATTAGAGGGAAGCTGTACACCCGTCTGCTCTACATTTTTTTTTTTAATGCTCAAACAGGAGATCTGGGGTTCTCTCAGCAGATTCCCCAGAGACCTTCCAGCCCAGGTACTTGAATACAGAGAGCATCTGCAGGACTGAGCCAGCAAGACTGAGTCTGAGGGCAAAGCTTTGGGTGGTTGGAAGGCAAGACTGGCCCGGGTGGAATCTGGCAGGGCCAAGGCTTGCCAGTCCAATGTCAGAAATACACTATCCCAGCAAAGAATGAAAGTCAGGGAAATGAAAGGGGGTGGGTGGAGTTGGGCCTTGGTCAGCCTATAGAGCAAGATCAGACAGTGAAATGCCTATGAAGGTCCAGCTGGGAAGTGAAATGAGGGCTGAGGGTACGGTGTTAAGACAGGGAGTGTTGGGGACTGCATCAAACTAGAGCTACGTGCCTCTGCTTGAAGGATACAGACTCTCCTCAGGGCCAGTGGATTGTGACTGTGAAAGGATGCTGGCTCAGTATCACCAGACATGCCCTTTTTTTTTTTTCAGGTTTTTTTTGGGGGGGGGGTAATTAGGTTTTGTTATTTTTTTAATGGAGGTACTGGGGATTGAACCCAGGATGCGCTTCTACCCCTGAGCTATACCCTCCCCCCATGATCTGCCCATTTTTAAAGAAAAGCACGGAATCTTGATTTTTCTTTAAAAATTCCCAGGCTTGAAATACTGGGCAAGTCAACAAAATACAAGTGGGTTTGGGTGACCTGACACAAGTGACCTTGTATAAAATTTAAATGTCAAGGCAAAATGAAAGAGGCAGGCACAAAGCTGAAGGTGGCCCAGTGGGGCTCCGGGAAGAGGTGAGGGTGGAGAGGAAAAGCGCTAGCTTTAGGGGAGGCGGGCAGAGCACTGCCACCACGTCTTTCAACACAACCTTTTTATACTGCCTCAGGGCTTCACGTCACCAGCCCCCTTTCTGCCCCTGAAGGACCAAGGAGCTCCCCTGGTGCCAGAGTGAAAGCAAGACCCTCACAACAGGTTAAAAACCCCTATGGGATCCAGACCCCAGACTCTCTTGTACCATCTGTTCCTGCTTGTCCCCCCCCTCCCCTGCTCCAAACACATGGCTTCTTTGTGGTTCCTCCAATGAACCAGGCACACTCTTCCTTTGAGTTCTCTGCACTGGCTGTTCCTTATGCTTGCAATACTCTTCCCCCAGATACCCACGTGGCTGATTCCTTACCTCCTTCAGGTCTCTGCTCAGTGTCATCTTTTGACCTCTTTTATTGAAGATCTCAATCTGCAATTGCACTGGGTTGGCTTTCCCAATCCAAATGTTCTTTTCCCAAATCACTTATTTCTTTCAAAATACTGTGTGGTTTCCTTATTTGTTGTCTGTCTCATGTAACTAGAAGGAAAGCCCCTCCAAAGTGAGGGTTCTGTTTTGTTCATTGATATTATTGCTGGACCAATGCTTTTCACATACGGGGTGCTCAAAAAATACTTACTAAAAGAAACTTTGAGCTCCTGTTTCTTCCTTCTGTCCTGTGGCTCTAGAGCTGTGATTTTTGAGGAGCTTCTCTTTCTCTTCTATAGTTCATTCCTCCTCTGTCTTTCCCAGAATTTAGTCCAAGTCAGCAAATATTAATTGAGCTTCCATGCTGTGCCAAGTCTCAGACTGAGATGTGGGGGCACCGGGACCAGGGAGAAACAGTCTCACCCCATGAGGAGCTTATAAACTAAGAGGATGTGCATAACCATCATGCTCACAATGGGCATTGTTACAGGGGTGTGTGTAGGTGCTACGGGAAAACAGAGGAGGGCTACACGGGCTGGGCCTTAAAAGATGTGCAGTTTCCCAGGAGCAAAGTATGCTTTGGACACCTAGGGGGTGAGGGGAAAGAGAACAGAAGTACATCAACAGGAATAATGCTGTGAACTTAATTTTATGGGATATTTAAAATTACTTACAGGCTTATGCCTTTGTGGAAATACGTCCATTGATATTTTGATGCTTTCCATGACTTGGTAGTGAAAGTTTGCAAATTAACTATTTCAAAGACTGCCCTTTGCTCTTCCTCTTCTTCTGACTTGAGAAATTTCCCTGCAGTGTAGACTTCTGACCCCAGGCTGGTAAGAGACCTAAGACCCCAGGCTTGAACTGGAACTGCTAGGCAATGTATAGTTCCACTTAGAAATAGAAGTTTTATTGAAACAGGGAAACAGTGATGTGAACCAAGCACTAGTTCTATATGTTATTTGTGTTGTGTCAGCTTTCTTAATACAAAATAAACTCTGAGATTCACCACTCTCAGTACCTCTTCCTTTTGCCATAATTATCAGGCATTCTGACTTTGCTGCAGCAAAACCCTGAAGGTCTTTCTTTTTCTTTTTCTTCTGAAATTGATTTAATTATTCAACAGGCACTCAGACCTATTCAATGGAATGTGTGAGTTTGCCTTTCTACAGTTTCCCGGGTTGTTTTTCCTACATGACAGGGATGAAAAATTAAACTATCATGTCGAGTTGGGATGCTTCTGGAAGTAGGAGGAACCCTTTGATTTTTTAATCTCTCAGACTCCCTGTATAAAAGGAAGTGATTATCCCCTCGACTCCTGAAGCAGAGTGAGGCATGTTCCCTCACAGGAGGTATTTCAGATGTTCTAAATGTGCTTTAAACCAGTGTAAGAATAGTTCTTCTCAGGAACAAGTTGAGCTCCTAAATTGGTTCCTTTAAAAAAGCTTCTCATTACAAATTCAAACTTATGCTGAGTATAGCCTTTTAACCAAAAAACCTTAAATACAGATTTGGAAAGAAATTCATTCTTTTTTTCAGCCATAATAAGCAAATATTTGCTGAGTGCCTCATTATACAGGCATTCTACCAGGTGCTAGAGATACAGAATGAAAAAGATAAAACGATCCAGCCCTTTCTGAAAAAGATATTCAGTTCCTAAGTCAGGTAGCCACAGATTCACATACAATGTATATTTCCATATACATTATATGTATTTAAAATTTATATATATTAAAGTATAATTATATATTGCCTTATAAGTACCAAGAAAATCATGTCTACATAGATGAATGTACAAGCCTTAAAAACAAAGTCCAATTAAAAAAAAATTGAAACAGCAAACTCGTACATACAGAGAATTTCTGAGGCAACATCTGAAGCAACCATGTTTTTGTTTCATTGTGGGTAAATATGAAGAATTTGCAAGCAAGACACAGAAAGTAAATGTAAACAAAAAAGAGCTTCTAAGTAACAGAGAGAAGCTCATCCTATTCATGATTAATGCAGAAATGATTGTTTTTCCTCCTCAGTCCAATACTGAAGCCAACAGCTACAGTACTGTGGGGGTGGGACAGGCATCTACAGTAGAAGTCTTTATGCAGCTGTCACATAGTATATACGGATGAGTGAAATAGCCAAGAGGTACCTCAAAAGCGAGAATTAAACTGCAGTTGGTGGCAACTTTATTCTTTAAAGACTGAGATTTGCACAATTACAGAGAGAGGGAAGTAGACTGGTTTTGGTACCAGGGTGGTAATGGTCTTGGTGTCATGTGAATGGGTGTAGATCAGCAAGGGAGCAGTGAGAGCAGTGAATATGACAGAAGGTGGAAATGACAAAGACTGAGGATCTGGATCTAAATCAGAAAACATTAGATTTTCTAGATCTTAAGACATCTTCAGTTATAACGTATCATTTTTTTTTCAAATTTTATGAATTTATTCTAAAACACCAATCAAGTAGATGGAAGGATTTTTTAAAAGACATTGGGCCCCCTGGGTATTTTTAGTAGATTGAGTATTGAGAGATTTACAGGGATAAAATTCTTTACAAGATTAAGGATGAAGGAAACGAAACCAAATCTTTCATTTCCAGATACTCACTTTCATTAATTCTTTCACCAAAAGCACATCACTGAAGAAAAACCAGAAGTGGCTTTTCAGTTATTATTAATGTGGTTCAAGAGCCAGGGAACCCTTGAGATGGAAACAAAACAACACAGTATTTAAGTTTTCTTCGTAGGACTACCTTATACTGGCAAGACAGGAGATTTCTAGCTTCAAAAGGAATATTGCTAAGGGAACTTTTTGAAAAAAAAGAAAAAATCACTACACTTTGGCTAAAAACAACAACTAAAATCTCTCCTGTAAAACCCCTACTTCCTTTTGAATCTCCGAAGGCTACAACATTTCATCTGAGACGCTTGGCAGTCGTGGCTTCAGGGGCTGGGCTTCTTGACAGCCTGAACCCTTGAGTCAGGAGGAAGGCCGCTGATGTCAAGCTGACTGCCGTCAGAGTCGTCTCGTGCAGGAAGTACCGCGCAGAGCGTGGGGGGCCCGCAGACGTGCGATGGGAAAGGTGGAAATGTTACAGGTAAGAAGTAAAACCCGACAAGACAGATTTAAGAGTCAGGATGACTTCCAAGCACTTTTCTACAATAATATCCAAGGCCATCTAAAAAAGCAACCCTGTACTAGCGTGCCTGATGTATCTTACAGTTTGATAAGAGGAGGAAGCAGTTTGGCTGTGCTGTGGGGACACCCTGCTCGGGATGCCCTGCTCGCACCTCAGGGGCCCGCAGCCCCATCTGCTGTCTACAAACAGAGCGAGGAGGGCTGCGGAGGGCTTCCTCTGCTCATAACTCTGTGGCCCCAAGTAAATGAATCTGTGCCCATCCTAGGACTAAAACAGTTCCTAACAGCATGTTTGTTTCCTGTATCCTGATTGTTATGCCCAAAAGGTTCTCCTTAACACACGTGAGGCTCAATGCCAGGAGACTGCAAGACTAGAGATCAGTTTTTAAGAGAAGCTTGCTCATTCAGGAAAAAAAAATAAGGGTTTGGTTTAAACTGCAGACCAGAGGGAAGCTGGCGTATTTCTCTGGTCTGTATTGTTGGAAATGCTGTCATCAGGCCGACGGCCCCTTGTCAGCATGCTGACTTCTACGCTGCCTCAAAGTGTCTTCTGCCACCTCTGCATCGGCTGAAGGGCGCTGCTCGGAGGCGGCGTCCAGAGCCTCGCCCGGCCCAACCTCCGGCCCGACGTCCTCCCGGGCCTCTCTCGGGGCCACGTCCTGAGCGGCACCCCTCTCCTCGTCTGCACCAGCGGCCGGGCCGTCCTCCTCTTCCTCCTCTGCTTCGTCATCACCCAGCTCTTCTTTCTCTTATTCCTCATCTACAAGGCGGTCCTTGTTTTCTTCTTCATTTGAATCCTCTTTTTCCTCCTCTGCATCCTGCAACTGCAGCCGCATGAGCCTCCTCTGACCTCAGATTCTGCTCAGAATGTCCAGATAAATGTCGTGGAAGTGGCATAGAGAAGCATTCTGATATTACCACCAAGACCAGACCCATGAGAAGGCCAAAAATCAAGGTGGCTACAACTAAAAAGACGTAAGAACTCCAAGCAGGTACTCCAAGGGTCACTGTGAAATAGTTGTGAAGATGCCGTATCTTGCCAGAGATACTAAAAAGACCAGCCATTCGAGACATCGTTAGAGAAGCCAGGGATTTCCAGCCAGGCAGAGGCTCAACTGATTGCCGTTTCTTCTCTAAGATACAATTCTGCAGGTCTTCCTAGACTCCTGGGCCACGGTAACAGTGGAGTACCCCATCCTTCACATGAAAAAATCCTGGGAGGGTGGTGACAAAGAAGCGGCCACTCAAACCTGGTTCTTGAATGACATCTACCTTCCCCACACTGATCTAAAGTATTTCACCATTCTTTGCAAATATCTCCCATTCTGAATCAGTCTGCTGACAAGATGGACACCACGGGGTGTAAAATTTCAGCATCCACTCGCCCTCCATCACCAGCGTCCAGTGGGAGGCGGTCTTAGGCAGCACGAGGCTCCATTCCTCAGGCAGCGCGGCCTGCTCCGGGCGGGCGTCCTCCTCGGCCGCCGCCACTGCCGCCGCGACCCAGGCGTCCAGGAGCGCCGTCAGCAGCGGGCCACGGCGCCCGCCCGCCGTGTCAGGGCGCGGAGCGAGGCTCCTCTGCAGGGAAAAGGATGCGGCCGCTCGGACCCGTAACATACCATTAATTTAGAACCAGCTCAGAAAAAACAAACACTCTTTTAAAGAATACAATTTTTAAAATTTCGACTCATCTTTATCTGGATAATTACACAGTGCTCTCTTTTCTTCTGAAATACAATCAAATCTTGAGTCTAAGATCTTTCCAAACAATGAATTTAAATTTTTTTCTGAATTTTGGCCAATAGCAGCGATGCTTACCATCACATGATATATGATATATTGATTTTTCACAAAGAATGCTTTTGACTTATATGGATGGCATCTTTATTATCTTTAGGATTGGTGACATAATTTTGAGTCATATAAAAGAAAACCTTGCCTGCAGTTCCTATTTGGCTACTGTAGACTTCCCACACCCCCATCACTGAATTACTAGAAACTAGATCAATATTGTTGAGTAGAGAGACTTAAACCATGTGTACCAAAGACTTTTTCCTGGTACCCAAGATGTACGGCTTAAATAAGTACCCTCATGGCTGAGCAGGAACCTAAAAACCCTTTTTTGGGTGTGTATGCGGAATGCCACTGAGATGTTTACTATATGCATTTCTCTTTATTCAAGGCAAAGTGTGATCTTGAAACCTAATTTCTGTGAGCCACCTTACTGTGCTCTTCCTTATAGAGCAGAAGGGAACTACTGTGCAACTGCTGTGTGCCAAGCATTGGGCTGACACCTTCTAACCACCAATTTCATTCATTTTTCATAATGGCCCTGGAAGGTATTCTTATACTCTTTTTGAAGTTGGAGAAATGCAGAGTCAAGAAGTTACATAATTTATTTAAAGTGATATAGACAGTAAAAGTTCAAACACGGATTTGACTGATCCTAAAGTCTGTGAAATGAAGTAAGTCTTCAATTGTGGTTGTCTTCCTCTGCAATCAAATGAAGAATGGGTCCTGGGAACTCTTCAAATTAGAACCACGTCATTGACACCCATTTTGTACTCTGCTGCCCAGTCTACCCTAATCCGTCTCAATCGGTTCACTCCACCTGGTGTCCTGACACAGAAACCGTCTGACCCAGTGCCTCTTCCCTACACCTTTCTTTGACCTCAGGGGTGGATTTCCATCCTTTAAGGCCCTTGAAGTCTCTACTGATTGCACCCTTCCCCCAATCACTTATTATATCTTTCTTCTTTGTAACTACATACATTTTTGATCCTCTCTTAGGCACTCATATTCTATCTTGCATGGTATTTTGTCTTATTTTCTTTCCGTAGTTTATTGGGAGACCTTAAGACCAGCATTCTGAGTCCAGTGCCCATGGTTTTGTAGGCTTTTCAAAGACGGCTTGTCAGAAGTACCAGCAGCATGACTAATCTTTCTTCCCAGACACAGCACCATTCAAGTCACAGGCAGCTAACTAGCTTCCTAGTCCACCCACACTTCCTTGCAGAGCTGCTATGGCTTGTTAATTAAAGTACTTCCAGCTACCACCACCCTGGTCAATATTCAGAAGAACTATGAGCCACTCAAAAGAATTTTTAGGAAATCCGTCCATGTAACAAACAATATGAGATATTTTCTACATATACATTGTATTTATAGTTATAAATATAGTTGTAACTATATTTTGTAACACCAAATTGGTGCTTAATCCTGCATCTCTGAGCATCTTGGTTCTAGAGAAGTTCCTTTAAGATTTGTTATAAAGCTGGTTTGGTGGTGCTGAATTCTTTTAGCTTTTGCTTGACTGTAAGGCTTTTGATTTCTCCATTAAATCTGAATGAGAGCCTTGCTGGATAGAGTATTCCTGGTTGTAGGTTTTTCCCTTTCATCACTTTAAATATATTGTGCCGCTCCTTTCTGGCCTGCAGAGTTTCTGCTGAAAAATCAGCTGATAGCGTTATGGGAGTTCCCTTGTGTGTTGTTTGTTCCTTATCCCTTGCTGCTTTTAATATTCTCTCTTTAATTTTTGTCACTTTGATTACAGTGTGTCTTGGTGTGTTCCTCTTTGGGTTAATCCCATATGGAAGTCTCTGTGCTTCCTGGAGTTGCATGACTATTTCCTTTCCCAGGACAGGGAGGTTTTCAGCTATTATCTCTTCAAATATTTTCTCAGGCCCTTTCTCTCCCTCTCCTCCTTCTGGGAACCCTATAATGCAAATATTAGTGAACCTGATGTTGTCCCAGAGGTCTCTTAAACTGTCCTCATTTCCTTTTATTCTGTTCTCTTTTTTCTGTTGGGCAGCACTGAGTTCCACTGCTCCGTCTTCCAGCTCACTCATCTATTTTCCTGCATCATTTAGTCTACTATTGATTCCTTCTAGTGTATTTTTCATTTCAGTTATTGTATTCTTCATCTCTGTTACATTGTTCTTTATGTTTTCTAACTCTTTCTTAAAAACTTCTAACTTTTTGCTTTATGCATCCATTCTCCTCTTGAGTTCTTTGATCACCTTTATGATCATTACTTCGAACTGTTTCTCAGGTAGATTGTCTGTCTCTACTTCACTTAGTTCTTCTTCTGAGGTTTTATCTTGTTCCTTCATCTGGAACATATTCCTTTGCTGCCTCATTTTGTCTGAGTTGCTATTTGTATTTTTAATGTATGTGGTAGGTTAGTAACATTTCTCCACCTTGGAGCAGTGGCCCTCTGTAGGAGACGTCCTATGCATCCCAGCAGTGCACTCTGCTCTCATCACCCAAGCCATATGCTCTAGGGGTTCCCCACTAAGAGGGCTGTGTAAATCCTTCTGTTGTGGTTGGCCAACTGTGTGGGTGGTTTGGTAGGCTTGGTTGGCCCCCAGTCTGGTTGGTTGCCAGGCTCTGTCTTGTGTGGATGCTGCTGGCTGATGGTTAGCGGGGCCTGGTTATGAGGGGTCTGGTTGCAGAATCTTAGGGGGAACCAGGGCTTGTGCTAGCCCACTGGTGTGCAGAGTCAGGGCCCTGAAGCCTCAGGCTGTTGTCCATCCACTAGCAGCTGAAGCCAGATCCTGGGGTTATTGCCAGGTGACTGGCAGGCAGACCTGGTTTCTGGAGTCTGGCTACAGATCCCAGGGGTCCCAGATCTTGTTTCAGATCGTTGATGGGGGGGTGAGGGGGGACGGTTTCTGACACAGTTGGGTATGGAGTCTGGGGTGTCCTGAAGGTTGTGCTGGCCTCCTAGTGGGCAGGGGCAGGGGCAGGGCCTAGCTGGTCCCAGGGTAGGTTCTCGCCTGCATTGTGAGATTGTAGTTCTCTTGCTTCTGTTCTCTGCCCCCTGGTGGATGAGGCTGATCTAGAGGCTTGTGCAGGCTTCCAGCTGGGAGGGGTAGGTGCCTGCCTACTGGTGGGTGGAGCTGGGTCTTGGCCCTCTGGTGGACAGGGCCGTGTCTAGGGGCATGTCTAGAGGTGACTGGACTTAGGGAGTCTTTAGGCAGCCTGTCTGCTGATAGATGGGGCTGTGTCCCTGCCCAGTTTGCTGCTTGGTCTGAGGTGTCCCAGCACTGGTGCCTACAGGCTTTTGGGTGGGGCCAACGAGCTGGAGGGAGGATGCCACTAAGACGCCTGCCAACACCAGCATAGCATCTACCAGCACCAGAGTCCACACAGTAGAAATAGCTCCCAAGAATGGCCGCTGCCAGTGTCTCTGTCCCTATGGTGAGCCACAGTTGCCTCCCTGCCTCTCCGGGAGTCTCTCCAAGACCAGCAGTTAGGTCTGGCCCAGGCTCCTATCAAATTACAGCTTTTGCCCTAGGTCCCGGTACATGTGGAATTTTGTGTGTGTTCTTTAAGAGTGAAGTCTCTATTCCAGTCCTGTGGGGCTCCTGCAGTTAAGCCCCACTGGCCTTCAAAGCCAAATGCTCTGGGGGCTCATCTTCCCCGTGCCAGGCCCCCTTGCTGGGGAGCCTGATGTAGGGCTCAGAACTCTCGCTCCTATGGGAAAACCTCTGCAAGATAATTATTCTCCAGTTTGTGGGCTCCCCTCCAGGAACTATGGGATTTGATTATACTGAGAGTCTGCCCCTCCTACCCATCTCATTGTGATTCCTTCTTTGTGTCTTTAGTTTTAGAAGATCTTTTCCAGTAGGTTCATTTTTGTCATGGATGGTTGTTCTGCGGATAGCTGTGATTTTGGTGTGCCAGTGACAGGTGAGCTTTCTACTGCACCATCTTCGTTGCTCCCACTTCATTCAGAACTATCAGAACATCTTGGTTCTAGAATTACATGAAGAGAAAGAGAAATGATCTTTTCTACCTAAATTTATGGTAATCAAAAGAGAAGCAGTAATAAGCCTCAAACCAAAATAGAATGCAAAAAAAAAAAAAAAGACTCCAGACCTTAGATAAGGAAATGCTTCCATCAGAAATGTCTTCTAGCCAAATGAATTAAAGGCAGCAGAGGAAGACTTAAAAGCCTCTGTCAGGTAGGTTGCTTTAGCTAGCATGAAATCTGCTTAAAATCCCAACACTGCCCACATTTCCACATCAAGTATTGCAGCTTGTGCCCTTCAAGGTAATAGATCATCAAAGCTATGTCTTTGCTGTTCATCTCCCCTCGACTATGTATGTGGACTCATCTCTTATCACTTCCACAACCCACTACGCAGTCCTGATGCTCCAGTATGTCAAAGCCACATCTCACCCATGTTAGTAACTGTTTCTTGGGAAGTACTGAGGCCAAAATAATGGATATGATAGGTCACCTCAAAGCTTAGGAACATCTCCAGATGCATGGAAATTCTGCAGTAAAGAAGCCTGTTTAAATGAGTCTTAATAACTACATGACCAGATTTATTTAGACAGAATACCACCCTCCCCCACAGCCACTCAGCTTTTGTTGCTCTTGCTCTAGTTAATGGCATTAGCCTTCTTTGGACTACAGTTTGGAAAACATTAATGTCCCCTTCTGGTTCGTGGCTCTCGCCCTTCTCACATTCTTAATTTTCTGGCAAGACTTACTTGGGAGATCTCACCCCCACCATCCTCCCCTAAAAACGTTCTGTTTGAGGAAAAAGAGTTTGACAATAAATATATAGTCAGGGTATGGACTCTGATAGTCTCTGCCAAGTGCAGTCATCTCATTAAGCCTCAATAGTGCCTGAGAATGTGGTACTCTAAAATTTTCACTTAAAATTAAAGCTCTGAAAATATTTTAGGTAAGAGTAGGTGGCTTTTTGTTTTGTGCAGTAGTTCCTTATGAAACTGTTTGAATAGAGTTGTTTGGGAAGCTACCTTTTCATACTTTCTTTCATCAGCAAACTTTGGTCTTTTGGAGATGTTATGATATTCAGAATAATGTACATCATAGAAGAATGTCTTGTTTGAAGAACCTTGGGTGACTTCTCATTGCAAAATATGTTAGCCTGTCTATTCCTAAAAGCTCAAAGGCGTCTGACCATGGCTCTATCCAGAAGCCACAGAGGAGGTTAAAATTTTATTCATTATTCACTCAGTCAGGAAACATTTATGGAGTATCTACTTTGTGTCAGATTCTGCTTCTAAAGCTGGATGTAACGAATGGACAAAGAAAAGATCCGTGAACTCTTGGATCTTACAAACCAGCAGAAAATAATAGAAAATAAATAACTGAGAGCATCTCAGAGAGTTCATTCCCTAGACTGTCATAGAGACCTTTTTTGTTTGTTTGTTTGGGAGGGGTAATTAGGTCGGTCTGTCTGTCTATCTGTCTGTCTGTCTGTCTGTCTGTCTGTCTATCTATCTATCTATCTATCTATCTATCTATCTATCTATCTATTTATTTATATTAAAGGAGGTACTGGGGATTGAACCCAGGACCTCATGCACGCTAAGCACATGCTCTACCAGTGAGCTACTAAAATCTTCCCCGCTAAAAATCTTTATGATCTAGTACCTGCTTCCCTTTTCAGCTTCATCGCCTGCCACTTCTTGCATCTCCCTTTAAGCTCCCATCACACAGAGCTTCTTAGAGGTCTCCAGATTTATCATCCTTCCACTCACCACCACGCTCTTCACTCAATTTCCTCTCTCTAGGAGAATCTCTAGTCTGCCTCACACCACTTCCTCTTATTCTTTCTTCAAAATTGAAATCAGTCATATTCTCTTCCAGGAATTTTTCTCTGATTCCCTTTCCTTAGTCTAGATTAGGAAACCTCCTCAAGGCCCCTTCACCTCATGCAGGAATCTCAATATTAGCATTCATCCTGCCAGGTTATAATTTTCTACATTGCTGGTTGTCTCTCCCCCACACAGTAAACTCCTTGAAGGCAAGATCCATGGTGTCCATAAAGGCCTAGTATTATGCTTGTCACAGATGATCAATAATGCTTCAATCACTAAATGCCTTTCAATCTTATTTACACTTACAGGCAGTAAATTACAAGCCCCTTGAAGGAGGGACAATATTTTACTGTTACTTGCATCACGCACAGCATGTACTGGACTTCATATATAGTATGCACTTAGTAAATGCTTGTCTAAAAAATGGATGGAGGAAACACATGCCATCAAACTATGCCACTTTCTACCTCTCCTTGTTGTCAGTCACTGGTCCCGCCATCTCCCCATTATTCACTGTAGGCTTCAGCTTTTCATACCACTCCTGACATTAACAATCAATTTTGTTAATTGCAATATCTATGGAGAAGACACAGCCAACAGCTTCCCTCAGACATTCAGCTCCTCATCTAACCAACTCCCGTGCAATATCCTAGTCTAGGTTGTGTCATCACCAGCAGCTACGCTCGCTCTTAAAATCTCAATTCCACATCTCCCATAACCTCTGGCCAACCTTCTTTTGAAACACACTGTAATAATTCTTCATCTTCGTTTGGACCTCCAGTCTACAGCCTCTACTGCATTGTACTCTTTATTACACCCTCATGTCCTTAGCTTCCCTCTGTCTACCCTCAAGTCCATCATTGTCATCAGTTCCTTTGAGTTTAGATTATGTCTCTGGCATGTGCTAGGTGCTCAGGATAAAGCAGGGAAGAACAGACAATCTGGTTGTGCACTCCCAGAATTTATAGTCTGGTGGGGAAATAGATATTAAATACATGAAGAAAGATACAGAGGTATGATTAAAAATTATGAGAAGTACTTGGGAAGGAAAGTACAGAAGGCAATGAGTTTGCATAATAGGATCATCTAATACAGTCCCTGGGGACAGGGAAGGCTTTCCTGAAGAATATTAAGAGAATTGCCTTTTTTAAAAAGGGGGGAAAGAATTTCTGCAGTTTAAATGTTGATTTTTAATTATCTCAAAAATCCACTCAACTTTTACCTAGAAAAAGCACTGATGATTGCTTTCTAATGGATCTAAATACTTCCAGTCTTCCCTCAGTCCTTCCTGGGCATATCACCCTTCCTGGGTATCTCCTGGTGTCCACATTTTCTCTCTCTCCTCTTGCCTTAGGATGCTTCTGGAGATACCAGCAAAAATGATCAAAACAGATCATCAGTTCTTTGGAAACCCTGGAAATAATTGTTACTTTTCCTGCCATGTGCAAGGCTCAGATACAATGTCCCATGGCTTGCTAATTAAAATAAAAAATCAACACTTTGGATTCTACAATTAAAAGCGGTGCATTGGTTCCCTGGTTCTCTTCCCACAAGGCTCTCTGGAAGATGTCTTATTTACCCTTCGCCAGTAGGTGGCTCAAGTCTTTCCCAGAGTCTAGGAACCTGACCCTCTGCCAGGGTTGTCTTCGTTTGACCTGTCCAGCCATACTCTGACAGCTTAATGTCCAAGTCACTGAGCTTCCCTTCCTTTTGGGCAAGGGCATCTGCCAGATTTATTACAAAATGCTGTGTTCCCTTTCCATGTCTTTAAAGCCCATCGTACTGCTCCAGGGAGGAAATCATCCCTGTGTAGCTCGTTGAAACAAATCACAGGTGCTTTCTACTCCCTAGGGCAGACGCTCTGCTGAGGGCCGGCTCTCCAAAAAAAAGAATCTCCTGAGCCCCACAAGCTTCCCACTCATTGGCCAGTGGTCACCCATATTGTGCCTCAAGTTTTCCTCTGGGCACCTGACTCCTCTGGAGACAGGAACAAAATGACCAGAAGAGATAATGAGGCTACTGAAAGAACAAGAGCAAATTCTAAGCTTTCTTCGACTTCAGAGTTTGAAGAATAAAGATCTTTGAACTGGTTACTACAAATACTTGAATAAGGACGCTTTGGAAGCATTTAGGAGATCAGTTAATAAGGCAAATGGTGGCGGGGGAATGAGGGGACCGTCGGGGAGAGAGGGAGAGAGAGCAGTGAACAGTGCAGGGAACAGAGATGCTGGAGAAGCATCCTGAATTTTAGCCACTGGGAGTCCAACAAGTTAGGATTTGTGTGCCTGGAGCCATCTCAGGTAGCTCTATCACCATTTAAAGAGTTCCTCCTCTCTGTGTTGAAGTCCTATAGCCTCTGATTTTTGGTATCAGCTTTCCTAGGCATCTCCTGGTGTCCACATTTTCTATCTCTCCTCTTGCCTTAGGATGCTTCTGTCCCTCTTATGATGGTTGTGGATGATAACTGTTTGGAATGAGGTCAAACTCAGATCGACCTGTTGGAAGGGTACTATGCTCATCAAGGTGAGACATGAGCTAAAACAAAGACTGTGTAGATGGGGAAATGAGGGGGGAGGGACTAAAAAGATCTTGCAAAAGTGGAACTGGAAGGATTTGTAAATTACCCATATCTGGAGGGAAATGAAAAAGTTGCATTTTGTGGTAAGATCCAGGTTTCTGGCTTGGGTTGTGGAGAGCATTTTCATTGGTGGGGATAAAGGTGAATGAAGGTGGACAGTCGTCAGCCCGGGGAGGGGTCGGAAGGGAGAGACCCTGACAGCCACTAGGATGCATGTGGAGAGGGGGCTAGGGCAGGGATGGCAGAGAGGTACGTACGTTCTGACAGTCCCAACCCTTCACAGTCTGCCCTGGTGACAGATATTACTCATCAAGTGTGCCCCTCGCTCCACTGAGCTTGGACCCAGCATCAGAACACTTTGTAATAGAATGGCTCCTGGAAGTCAAGCTCAGGTAATTAAACTTAGTTCTGAAGAGGAAAGCTGTTTGGTTCCTCTTACAGTCCTAGAGGTTGAGCAGCCCAGCTGATGGGTGAAAAAACTGGCCCCCCTTCAGTGCCTGCTTAGCAAACTCACTGCCACCCAAGTCAGCTTCTTCACTCCCACCAAGAGACTACCTTTTCTGGGCACCTCTCGGGGCTCCAGGCAATAGGTGTCGGCAGCCAGGATCTAAAGTGAGCATTGCACCACCTGACCGGGGCCCGCTCCCTGTCAGAAGTCTTCATACAAGTCAAGCAGCTTCTTGTAACCAAAGTGAAATGTGGCCCTCTGACCCCCAACCCCCACCTTACAAAGCTGTATGGACAGCATCCCTGGCCCATCTGTAAAACTACATCCTGAACCATCACCACAGAGTGAGGAGCGAGCCATCAGGGAGACAACAGCAGTACTGCCAGGAGGCAGCCTGCCCGCCCACAGGCCCCGAGGACAGCCTGCAGACAGGCTTTTCCTCCCGCACAATTGCTGCCCGTTTCCCATGTTCCACAAGAGAAGCAGTGTGCATTCCAGACAAGGGGACTATTTATTTTCCCACCGAAGGTGACACGTGGCATCCAGAGGTCAAGCCCAGGCCGAGGCCATGTTTGCTAGGCTAAGCCTCGCCTTTTCCCAGAGGCCTGGATTGTTCTGACAGCCGCCCCAGCTGTGTCCTCTGGGCTGGGAATGTTTCCTCAACTGCTCTCTACAAACACCCATACTGGCTACTCAGTCTCCTGGGTTTGTTTATCTACCAAAGGCAAGGAATGAGCAGCCAGTCCAGGGGTGGGCTCCAGATGGCTCTGCCACAAACAGGTGGCAGAGGGGCAGTGGTGGGACACCCCCCGCCCCCGGTTGCTCTTTCTCCACACAGTCTGAGCAAGAAAAGCGTAACTTAGACTATACAGAAGTCTTCAAACCACAGTGTGACCCCTTCCAAAGAAACTCAGCGTGGCTGTGCCTCCTTCCTTTTTCCAATGGCATGAAAACTCTTCAACAGCCTTTCAAATAGTTGGAATTTTTTGAAAGACAGTAATAATAATAATGATGATGATGAATTTTATTTGAGAAGTACCTAACATTTTATGAGACACTTTTACCAATATTATTTCATGAAATTCACAGTATAACCTGGAGAGATCAGGCTGAATAACACCATGTGTGCAAAGCATGTACTGGGTCGGGCACTGTGCAAGAGAGTAGGGGAGCTAGAAAGGTGAATGAGAGCCCTGACCTTTGGGGACCCACTGTTATGTGTGTGTATCAGGATGGGGAAGATAGACAGGCCTTTTGAGTCTCTCCTTGCTCAAGGGCCTCTCAAGTTTTAGCTGCCCTTTGGGGGAAAATTTGTGCAAGGGAGTAGGGATACCCTCACCCAGATGTTGGTCCCATCCCAACTCCCCCAGTCCCGGGTAGTAGCCAAATCTGAATAGGTTGCCTCAAAAGCTGCCTGCGCCTTGATATGCTTGCAGTCTCGTGCAAAGACAGTCACTAGCTTGGTCTTGAGTGCCCATTCTGTTGGGAAGTTTGTCTTTGCTGCTTTACTAGCTATGCAACCTCAGGCAAGATGCTCAAGCAGGTGGGCAAGGGGGTGTCAGCTTCTTTGTCTTTAAAATGAAATTACTATTCCTGTTTACTTTGTATGTTGGTAGTGAGGGTTAAATGAGCTAATGTATGTGAAATGCTCTGAACTGTACTTGTCACGTACATAGGACATGATTAATACATGCTCACTGTTGTTCTAGTGACTATGTGGATGGCAAACGAGATGAAAATAAGGTTAGAAGCAGCAATCCCAGTTCAGGCATTAAATAGTGAAAAAGTCCAGAGAAGAGTTAAGAGAGCTCCCTGAAGCCCTTTCTTCTTCCTTGTTTTTCTCCCTTCTTCTTCCCTCCCACCTGCTCTTATTCCTTTCTTCTTTCTCTCTTTTGGTGGGATGAGCATGACTAGGAAATAGGAAGAATTAAGGCAGATTAAGTGGCCTTTGTTTGGATCGAGGGCAGGGTCAGACTGCAGGCTTTGGTAAGAACCAAAGGACCCATTCCAAGCCCAAGACCATAAGGGAGCATCCCCAAGCCAAATACTGGAAACCAAATTCAGAATCCATGTGCCAAAGGCGAGGCAAGATTGGAGTCAGAAGGCTGAATACAGAGACCAGAGATTACAGCTGGGGGATGGGGTCAGGGTGACTGAATACGGAGACCAGGATTACAGTTGGGTAGCTGTGTTGGATGATCGGAAAGGGTCAGAGACAGGACGGATACAGTCACATCACCACCTCCACCACCACCAATGACCACCATCTATTTAGCACTCACTGTGATGACAGTGTGCTAATCCCTTGAAGGCACTTCTCATGTGATATTGGGTGGGTACTACCAGTCTCCTCATTTTGAAACCTGAGATTCAGAAAGGCGAGCTTCTTGCTCAAGGTCACAGAGCTGGACATGATGGAGCACAGTCAGACCTGGCATGATTTGTGGGGCCTGTACTCTACACTCTGCCATTGCCCTTTCCTCAGAAACATCACCTGAATGTCCCTAGTGCCTCAGTCTCTGGATAAAGCATTTTGAAGTTCACGCAGATGAGCTGGACTTGGTCCCTCTTCTCCCAGCTAAGAGTGTGGCAATGGAGGCACATATAGAATCAAAGTGCAATTTGTTAAGGACCAAAATATATTTCAGTTACTTTCAATTCAAATAATAAATTTGCCAAGGACCATACTACATCTTCTGGTAGAAAGGGATCAGGGTTTTCTATAAGCCACCTCAGAAATAGGAAAGACACTTGATCTAACAGATTCTGAACTAAAGGAGGGGACCAAAAGAGGCAGCTTTCTAGCAAGGCTTTCTGGAGAGATTGGAGGGAATAAAGATAAGGATCTGGCCAGATGATCCTGGCCCAAGTGCGAGGTGGCCCAGGAGAGCAGGAAGAGCAGAGGCTTTGCAATCAAAGAGGACAGCTGCTCCCTAGCTCTGGACCTTGAACCAGTCTCTGAGCTTGTGAGAAATGAGGATGCTGGTACCTGTCTCAGAGGGTGATGATGAGGATGAATCGAAATAAGAGCCAACTACAGTGCCTGACATTGTAGAGAATGTAAGTGCTGACTTGATAGAGGGAGATGAGGGGTAGGAAGAGAGGAAGATGATGGAGAAGAGAGAGGACCACTTCTCAGCAGCCCCCTGGAAGGGACAGCTTAAGGTTTAGACACAGCTATGCCATCCACTGTGCTGGAATGGGGCGGCTCTCTGGTCCCCGATCTGTGCAAAGCTACACAGTAGGGAATTAACCCCTGGGAGGTTTCAGCAGCACATTGTAAGTTCCCCCAGTTCTCCTACATTGGCAAAGTTTACTTGTACATTTAAATCTGAGTGTGAAACAGTAAGACACTTGCTTTTTTAATGGAAGGGAAGAACCCCAGAAGTCAGATAACGTGTGTGTGAGTATGTGTGTATGTGTGTGTGTAGTGGGGTGTGTTGTACAAGGGCTTGGCTCCTGACTTAATGAGCATTGATGGAGTACCAGCTGGCATGTGCCCAACCCCTGAAGGGAAGCCTGAGACCTAGCCAGAGGAGAGGACCGTGTATCAGGCCCATGGGGAGTAGGCAAAGAAAGAAGCATTGGGAGGATAAGGAGGGAAATGAGCTATCCGGGGAATGGAATTTGCAGAACCCAGCAGCTAACTGGGGTAGGAATGAGGGGCATTGTTACCGGGGCTTCCACCAGTGGCTGTTCTGCCAGGAACTGGGCTTCACCGATGGACCTGGGGGTTCCAATGATACAGAACACAGCCAGGTAGAGTTCACTGGGTGTTTGTTCCATCAGCTGGATGGGAGCAGCGTGAAATCTGAGCTGGCTCAGACCCAAGAACAGATGCAGAGAAGCAGGTTGTACTTTTCCACCACACCTCTCTCTGCCCCTCTCTCCTTTGGTACCTTGGGCACATTCATCCTGGATGGACCCTCTTTGTCCCACTTTCTTAGCCTAGACACAGAGCGATCTCCCTTACCTACTTACCTCCCATCCACATCTGGAACCCCACAGGGTTGGCTCGGTTCTCTGGAGGGGTTTCTGGGAACTTCTTTCTTCTGTATTTTACCTAAAGCCTATACAGACCGGTACCAGTAACTGCACCCTCTCCAGTCTCTCTGTTGCCATAGACAACTAACTTTTAAAACTCTCCTCCAGGCTTAACTTTCCTTTGGTGCTCTCTGCTTCAACCCTTCTTGTGCTGGCCAGTAAGCTAATGCAGCTGGGTGTCCCCAGTCCTCCAGGCTGCCGGGCTGTCTCCATCCTTCAGTGGGTACAGATGACCCCAGCCCCACCCCATGTATGAAGAGGAGCACAGCACCTGCTATTACCGTCAGTTTCCTGCCATTTTTTGGATTCTTAATCTCTACTCTGTAACTTCCTCTGACATCTCTTTGCTCCATTTCATGCATTGCCCCAACTTTCTCCATTTTGTCCCAGATTACTGCTAACACAAGGCCTCTTACAGGGTAGACTTTCCTGGAAGGTTGTGGGGGGACCAGGTAGCTCTGAGCACACCGCCTTAGAGATCACAATCTACAATCTCGTCTTACTTGTCAGCCTCTAGATCACTAGGGTTTCCTGTCCTGGGAAGTCTGCTGGTTTCTCACCAGGCTTTGCCGTCATCTTCTCTGCTCTCAGCCTTGAGAATCTTCTCTCCTCTCATGCTGCCAGCTCCCTGCCCAACTACCAAATTCCTATTAATCTCATCCTGAGAATACTCCAGCTACCCACCCTCTATCCACACACCTTAGGTTCCCTTTGCACATTCAAAATTCAGTCAGCAGCTCTGTTGGACTTTGCCATCCTTTCATGAACTTCATCCAAAGGTACCTAAAAAAGTAAGTTTCCTTGTAACATGCCAAATGCATTAGAAAGAGCGCCCTCCTTTGCCAGAGGAACTCCCCACCATGGACTCCTCAGGGGGTTAGACTTGTTTGTTTTTCCTCCTCCATCTGCTTTCCCACTTCCCTCTCCTTACCTTAGCTGGATTCGACTCCACTTAACCCTGGGGTTCACCATCAGGCTGCCTGGATTTGATTTCATTTTCTCTCCTCCCTGCGTCTGACCACACACGCCGCAGCCAGGGCCAGGCACACACTCCAGGTGGGCCCCTGTCACACGCTTGCTCTCTGGATGGGTTGATGACCCTTCTTTGGAAGGTCCCAGGCAGCAAGGCTGTTTGTTCAGTGAGGAGTCTCATGTCATCCTGTTCATGGGGGCTGGAGGCAGGGAAGCTGGGTCCACCCTCTAAAGTTAGAATGTCCACATCAAGGGGGCAGAGAGGGGGCCAGGAAATCCATAAAAGGGAGGGTGGAATCTAGGTGCTTCATGGCTTAGTGACCGGCTGCCTGAAGGTGACACTGATGGGAGCACAAGCAAAGCAGATTTGGGGAGGAAAGTTCCCTTGCAGGCATATTAAGGCTGATGGGTCTGTGGAACAACCAAGGGTGAAAGGCCTCAAGGCTGGCAGCTGGGAAAACAGGTCTGCAGCCCCTGGAGAAAAACAGGGAGAAAAAAAAAAAAAAGGAAGGCATGGAGGATTTGAAGGCAAGAAAGTAGTGTTGAGAGAAAAACTGTCTGCCACATGGCATGGCTCTGCTTTTCCCGAGCTCACAGGGGACCACCGAAAGCTCAAGATCCAAGATCTCCCCCTACGAAGGGCCCCCTGCGCCCCCAAACCACAGTCACTGCAGCCCTTGCACATAACCAGCGCAGGCAGGCAGATAATGCGCTCGCATTCAAGGACAATCAGGCTCAGCAAAGCGTGAAATCAGTTTTTTCCAACTAACTCATTCTGGGCTGGAGGAACAGTTTCTATCTTGAGAGTGAGGAGTAACCTGTCATTCCCTGAAGCAATTTACCTGTTTCAGTGGAAGCGGACGTTCCTTTAAAGATCAGGGGGCATTGGTGCCAAATCAGGAACTGCTATGCGCCAGGAAAGACGCCTTCCGGGGAAGGAGCACAGAAGCCACCAACTATCTTCTCTGCCTCGAGTCTGAGGCCTTGGGGTGGTGGTGGCCACGTTGGAAAAGCAGATGTTGCAGTCAGCACCCCAGGGCCACCGGGAGCTAGGGAATGGGTTTCATTTATTTGTTGATTCATGTTGTCTTTATTAAGCACTCTTTATGCTTCCGGCCCTGGCTCCCATTGTTTTGTAAAAGAGACAGAAAAAATAGAGCATAGTGTTGGGTGTGTAGACTCTGGAGTCAGGCTGTTTGCGTTTAAGTCTGGCTCCACCATTTACAAGCCATTGACCTTGAAAAACTTGCCTCCCTTCTTTGTGTCTCAATTTCCTTCTCTGTAAAATGAGAATGTAAAAATTGTATCTGTTTCATGAGATGATTGCAAAGACTGTTGTTGTACATGTAAAAGCTCTTCGAATCATCCCAGCACACTGTAAATGCTCCCTTAGTGTTAGGGATGCTATGGTCTGAAAGTAAGTGGTCCCTCCACATTCATATGTTGAAAACATAATGCCCAAAGGGATAGTATTAGGACATGGGGCCTTTGGGAGGTGATTAGGTCATAAGGGCAAAGCTCTCACGAATGGGATTGGTGCCCTTGTGAAAGAGCCCCCAGAAAGCTCCCTTGCTCCTTCTGCCACGTGAAGTGACAGCAGAAAGGCAGCCCTCCATGAGGAAGCTGGTCTTTACCCGACACTGATTCTGTTGGCACCTCGATCGTGGACTTCCCAGCCTCCAGAAATTTAAAAAATAAATGTTGATATAAGCCACCTAATTTATGGCATTTTTTTGTTATAGCAGCCTGAAGGGACTAAGACAGTATACAGAAGCAAAACCACTTAATTAACGTGGTACCGGATACCATGAGAGCACTGAAGGAGGGTCTGGAAGGTCTCCTGGTGGTGGCTGTACCAAGTCTTGAAGAATGATCAAGAAAGTGGACACTGAGACATGACTCATCACTGCTGGAGTCAAGGTTCCTGAAGGGAAGAGGCAGGTAGTGTGGCAGGAAGAGTTGGCAGGGGCAGATGGCAAGGGGACCTTGAGTGTCATGCCACGATATCTGATATTGGGTAATGTGTTGTTAAGATGATTGTGGGATCATTTCTGGGGACTAAAATGCCATGCTGTTATTCATTTGCCTTGGAAATAAATGTTCTCTCATCAGGAAGGTAGAATTATACTTTGTTTATTTTTAACAAAAGTGATTTTTTTCAAACCTCCCATCTCTTTGCCAATAAACTATTGTGCCACTGATGTTGTTTCATAAGCCGGTGCCTGTGCTAGCTGGGGTGTAATAATTGTTTTTCCTCATGGACTGACTGAAGCATTGGTCTGTGAGGCAGAAGTTCAGGTTCAAATTAAATGGCATTTGTTCTTATTTAGGTCCACCTGTTCTGAATATTTACAAAGCTGGGGGGAAAAAAGTGAACAAGAGGACAATCTGTGATCTGGTGTTATGTTGGGGAACAAATCCTCCTGGTAGAGGAACCTGCCGGTCTGCCTATGCATCCCTCCAGGAGTCTTTCCAGGCCGGGAGGTGTTTTGAAGGAGCATTTCTAAGTGTCCTTATCAGGATCCTTTCCATTTTCACCTGGCAGCGATCTTTCAGGGGGCATGTTCCAAAAGCAATGTCGTTTGGGGCATCCCATGCAGCGCCTTAGGAAGTACAGAGGCTTTAGTGACGAAAGCCCTGGGTCCAGTCCCAGCCCTGAGCTCTTGTGTCCTTCTTTGTAAAACGAGCAGCAGGACACCGTTCATCTTACGAGGTGGCCGAGAGAATTAAGTGAGGTCGTGTGTGAGGCTCTGAGAACGGTTGTCACAGCAAAGTGTGGACAATTATTATTGTTACCGACTCTGACTCCCTACCCCCAACCCCCGCATCTGCCACATCCTCCAAGGGCACCCACAGGGTGGAACCAACAGAATTCATATTTGCACAAAACAATGGCCCAGCACCAGGGGCACGCGCCACGTTAGATTTGGGATGGAGCCTGACCCTAGGTAGTGGGGAGGAGGAGTATGCCTCCCACCGGTTCTTGTGAAGATTAAACAGAGTGACGCGTACAGTGTTTTTCTTAGATTTCAGCCAATAAGGGGCAGGTACTGGCTGGGTGGGATAGTGTTTGCTGGGGAGCCCAGTGGTGTCAAGGGCTAATAACGACGGGGGAGAGTTGGGTTTAAGAAAGGGCTGATGACACAAGCACAGGGAGAGAAAAAGAGGGACTCACGTAGCATAGAAATGCAGCGAAAATGGGGAGCACGGAGAGAGTGAAGGAAAGAGGCAAAGAGGCATCCAAGGGAGGGTGGGCAGCAGCCCTGTAACACAGGGGCGGTGGCACTGGAAAACCGGACCCAGGCGGTCACCGCAAGCAAGATGTGTCAGCTCCCGAGCCTCAGTTTCCTTATGGGTGAAATGGTGGGGAAGTGTGGTGGGGAGAGAGCTGGGGGCCACGCCTTATGAAGCAGCAGCATCTACCTGGTGGTTTCAGGCAACACGGGCTGATGTCTGGGGGCCGTGCCTGGCACACAGGAGGTCATAGAATTCACCATCCAAACTGGGTCACTTGTGAGGGTGAAAGGGGGAGCTATTACCTATTATATAATTACAGCCGGATGACAGGGCAAATCAGGACACTCCAGGGAAGGCTGCCTTGTACAGTCCCCACACATGGTAATTTCTCAAGTAAATAATCCCTATTCCTAGGATTCATTACTGGGAATCACATAGTTAGAAAAGGCACTCATTGAATTTTGTTTGTTTGTTTATTTTTGTTTTGTTTTTTGGGGGGGGTAGGTAATTAGATTTATTTATTTACTTCTTTATTTTTTTAATGGAGGTACGGGGGATTGAACCCAGGACCTCGTGCATGCTAAGCACACACTCTACCACGGAGCAATACCCTCCCCCCTTCATCTAATTATTTTTGTCTTCTGAAAAAAGGTGGGTTTGGAGAGACAAATGCCTGGTACCTATAAACAGAACG